>NC_041400.2:185250958-185598458 GCF_900747795.2 Erpetoichthys calabaricus
AAAAGTTATTCTTCTTTTTCTTTCGGCTGCTCCCATTAGGGGTTACCACAGCAGATCATCTTCTTCCATATCTTTCTGTCCTCTGCATCTTGTTCTATTACCCCCATCACCTGCATGTCCTCTCTCACCACATCCATAAACCTTGTCTTAGGCCTTCCTCTTTTTCTCTTCCGTGGCAGCTCTATCCTTGGCATCCTTCTTCCAATATACTCAGCATCTCTCCTCTGCACATGTCCAAACCAACGCAATCTCGCCTCTCTGACTTTGTCTCCCAACCGTCCAACTTGAGCTGACCCTCTAATGCAGGGGCGGACAAATTCAGTCCTGGAGGGCCGCAGTGGTTGCAGGTTTTTGTTCCAACCCAGTTGCTTAATTAAAAACCAATCCTTGTCAATTATTTAATTACATGGCTTGTTAGTGCTTTAACTCTGCCATGTCAGGTCATTCTCATATCCTAGATTTGTTTTCCTTTCTAAGGATATCATCCAAATGATTTGAAGTCTAAAACCGATGAGTAATTCTCAGTGCTTCACTTTTTTCTCTTCACTTTCCTTCCAAGTATTTAATTAAACCAAATAGTGCGTGGTAAATACACACAGGTGTAAATGGTAACAAGCTAAGTGGAGAAATGCTGGCCTCTTTTGTCATTTGCGTGGTATTGCTAATTAGGAGCAATTAAAAACCAAGAATACAGCTGTTTAAGACTAAAATAAGCAATAAGGGTTCAAAATCTTAAAGAGTGAGACAACTAAAGTGAAGCTGAAGTGTTACTTGAGCAATAAGGGTTTCTTATTAAGCAATTGGGTTGAAGCAAAAACCTGCAGCCACTGCGGCCCTCCAGGACTGAATTTGACCACCCCTGCTCTAATGTACTCATTTCTAATCTTATCCATCCTTGTCACACCCAATGCAAATCTTAACATCTTTAACTCTGCCACCTCCAGCTCTGTCTCCTGCTTTCTGGTCAGTGCCACCGTCTCCAACCCATATAACATAGCTGGTCTCGCTACCATCCTGTAGACCTTCCCTTTCACTCTTGCTGATATCTGTCTGTCAAATCACTCCTGACACTCTTCTCCACCCATTCCACCCTGCTTGCACTCTTTTTCACGTCTCTTCCACAATCCCCATTACTCTGTACTGTTGATCCTAAGTATTTAAACTCCTCCACCTTCACCAACTCTGCTCCTTGCATCCTCACCATTCCACTGACCTCCCTCTCATTTACACACATGTATTCTTCTTCTTCTTCTACTACTTCTACTTCTTACTAGTGCCTGAATTTCTCAACATAAAATGAACTGATATTTTTTAGGGATACATAATAACCAGTAACTGCCACAATACAAAATTTAGAACTGCCAGTAATTTGGATAAAAAAAAGCTGCTCATTTGGCTTAAGTATTTATACTTGTTAAATTATGCATAAAATGACTACATATTTCTGAAAATTAAAAAGTAAATTTTTAAAATGGAAAATTATTTGCTACAGACTTTTTTTTTTACTGAATTACATAACCAACTTTGCTATCCTCTGGATTTGGCACTGGCTGTCATTGTATTAGATGCTTCTTTTTGAACTGCTGCTCTTAATGAGGGGCACAAAGTTGCTGCCATGACCGGCACAGACCATATTTCAACCACAGGTCATTTCAGCTACTTCCAGTACTGGTTTGGAATGGAGTCAATTCAGAGTCCTTCTTCACACAATTAGACTAATTGCAGAGTAAGAGAGAGACCACCTTCTATTCTATTAAGAAGCCAGGTTCTAAAGCCAGTACCACAAATATCAATGATGTTAGCTATATATGAAGGGACGTTTATAAACGCATAACAATTGAGGCTGTTGCCTTGCTGATGAAATAACATTTTCCTCATCCCAAGGGCCAATGTTTAAATCGGATACTCTGTTAATAGATCTTTTGTGTGTATTCAAATAGACTTTTTTCTGATGCCAAAATATATGGTATTTGTGCATGTAATAATGAGACTGGATATACAGGGTGGGCCATAAGTTTCCATACATAGGAAAATAAACATTTTTTTATGAAGAACCGTTTTTATTTATATAATATGCACTACATGACTGCCATTGTTTAGAAAACACATTTCAATACGTGTCTGCCACTGCTAATGAACACGTATTAGCACAGCTGGAGTTATGCTTGTAATGGCGTTGGTGATACGTTCCCTAAGATGATTTTTGTTATCTTTTCTATTGATAACTGACAAACAATATTGTATACATGTGGAGATTAGTCATGATTTGATTAGGGTTTAAATCTTGTAAAACCTGACTTAAATTAAAATTTTTTAGACTTACTGTTGTTTAATCTGTTGGCAAGTACTGTATTTTCATTTTTAAATGGATCTGTTAAAAATCTTAGCAATACTCTTGTTTTCAGGACTGCTGGCTCAAAAAGCAGTAGCTGCAGGCCTAAGTGTGAAGCCCTATGTGAAGACAAGCTTGTCCCCTGGCAGTGGAGTTGTCTCTTACTATCTAAAAGAAAGTGGTGTGATGCCATACCTTAGCCAGCTGGGGTAAGTAGCTCTAACAAATTAAGAAAAATAAATATGCCATGACTGTGAGTTTATGGTAACTCTCAGAGTTTGTGCATCTTCGGAGTCTTGGAAAAATTCTGCAGGTGATGTTGGGCTGGGAAGACCTAAACTGTCTTAACTGGCAATAAGGAATGTGTGAAGAGAGTTCAGTAACGTCTGAACTGTTTCGTCAAAGGTGGTATATGGTGTGTAGTGTTGGAGGCCTCTTCAAGTGTATTGTGAAGCCATTTCCACACATACAGACAAGGACAAGTAAGATGAACTGATGGAAATACTAGGATCAACCATAAGAGATACCAGCAATGATTTATAAATGTCTGCAGATAGCTTCTTTGTTTTGCAAGATTAACTGTTTAAGAAAGTGTCTGAAATTTAGGCAGATGCACAGTAAAGAAGAAAAGCCTGGCAGTGACTAAACTCTACCATATCCTGTCAGTTCAAAGCTTTTGTTATCTACCTGCCAAAAGAGCAGTGTTGTCTGGTAGGAGAGAAACAATGGTAAAATGGGTCTGATGTAACACTTTTGTTGATGGTAAATTAGCCTTGTGAGTAAAAATATTGTTGTTTTGTCTTTTGCTCTACTATGTCTCAATTTTTTATTCATAGTACATATACTAATTGTTCTAAATGGGTTTAGTTTTTTAAAAAATTTAGAATCAAGCCTGAAATATCTTGCTAAAAAACATTGTTCATTAACTATTGAGCACTTCACAATTTATTTTCAAAAATCCTTGAAAATGTCTGCTAATATAACCAAGATCATCTTAATTATGAGCACATTTCACATTATAATAACCATAAAATAGGGTACTCTGTCAGCAATCACTCTTGTAGTTAATCTAATCCTCACCCTACATCTTATTGATCAATTAATCCAGGCTGAACAACATTCTTTAAAATAATAATAAAGAAGAATGTGGAGACATAGTTGGCCAAATAATTAAAAAATGAAAAAAGAGAAATAGATAGATACTTTATTAATCCCAAGGGGAAATTCACATACTCCAGCAACAGCATACTGATAAAAAAACAGTATTAAATTAAAGAGTGATAAAAATGCAGGTAAAACAGACAATAACTTTGTATAATGTTAACGTTTACCCCCCGGGTGGAACTGAAGAGTCGCATAGTGTGGGGGAGGAACGATCTCCTCAGTCTGTCAGTGGAGCAGGACAGTGACAACAGTCTGTCACTGAAGCTGCTCCTCTGTTTGGAGATGATACTGTTCAGTGGATGCAGTGGATTCTCCATGATTGACAGGAGCCTGCTGAACGCCCGTTGCTCTGCCACAGATGTCAGTATATTAAGATTTTAATGCCTTTACTTCAACTAAACACTTTTATATTATAAATATGTAAATTAAGGAATCTATTTGTATAAGAAATTATTTTGAAGTAAATTTCAATTTTAATATGGAAACAATAAGAACCATATGCTGGGGGTGATCATAAGTTTGCACCCATTGACATGAATGTCAAAGTGTATTTGATAACCCTAATGTTGTTCATGAAGTTTCTTGAGTGAAGATAATGGTTTGTCATAAGCTGTTGAAGCAGCTCTGACACGCATACTTTTCTTTAATGAAAACATCGTGTGTTGAATGGCCTCCGTCTGCAAAATGCTTTGCACCACAATATAAACACTCCATATTCAGTGTCCCACAGCTATACTCCTCTACCCTGCCTATCTCATAGTTTAACGCCATGTGGTAATTTTTACTCTGCACAGACTTTCTTTGTACCTCTGCATGCCTGTCAACATGTCTTTTGCCAGCTTTGTCTGACTTTCTCTTGCCCTTGCTCTCTCATGTGCCAAAGCATCTTCCCTATGCTATACCTCATGCTCCTCTCCATTCTCTCTCACACCAGCAGTAGCCATAACCTGTGCATTTCCTTTACAGCTTAGCTCACGGTCCTCTTCATTTTCCCTGGCTCTGGCTCTTTCATGCACCAAGTTCTTCTCATCCTAGATGTAAGCATAGCCTGTGCATTTCCCCTGTTGTGTTCATCATGCTGCTCACTCGTTTTCTGTGATCTTGCCTGTCGTTTACCCTTTTACGTTCCCTACCTTGTTCCTTGATCACATAACACTCTTCTTCACTGAAAATGCATTGTCTACGCTGCCCTTGTGTTTCCCTAATTCACTGGCAGTTTGCACGGGCACATACACACACAGAGGCAGACACCTATAATAGATCTGAACTATTTAATTCATTGTTTTTAAGCCTCACACCACAGTTCTGTACACTTTATTTATTTATTTATGAATTTTTTTCACATTTTTGATACTTCTGATTACCTTTTTTTGATAGTAATTCAGTGATTTTTAGATTTTTATGACTCTTCAACTAGTTAAATGGCTCACCTTAATCTGTGCTGACTGGAGAAACTCGGTTCAAGTTTTTAAAGAGAAAAGACCGGGAGAAAAAATGTAATACAAAAAACGATGCATAATTCAAATCGTGGAGTCAGAAACACGATCAACTGCACCCAGATGCTAACTAGGAATCAAAGTCAAAAAGGAAAATCCAATCAAGTACCATAAAAAGAAAAAAAACAAGAAGAGTATTAGTATTTATACAGTCTTAGATATCGAGGAAAGGTTTGAGTGATCTTTATACTGGCACTCTGGTTATGTCATTGCCACACCATCCTAATGCATTATGGGGTTGTTTCCACAGGAATGGATAACGCGAACACCCCAAAACAAAACAGTATCGAGAATAAGGCTTAAAAATCATATACTTTTAAATAATAACATTTTGAATTGAGAAACTAATACAGGAGTGGATACTCTGTGCACAAACCCCCCCCAGCAACATGTATAACATAATTTACATGACAGAAACATGTACAGTGATCCCTCGCTATATCGCTCTTCGCCTTTCGCGGCTTCACTCCATTGCGGATTTTATATGTAAGCATATTTAAATATATATTGCGGATTTTTCGCTGCTTCGCGGGTTTCTGCGGACAATGGGTCTTTTAATTTCTGGTACATGCTTCCTCAGTTGGTTTGCCCAGTTGATTTCATACAAGGGACGCTATTGGCAGATGGCTAAGAAGCTACCCAACTTACTTTCTCTCTCTCTCTCTCTCTTGCGCTGACGTAGGGGGGGTGTGAGCAGGGGGGCTGTTCGCACACCTAGACGATAGGGACGTTGCTACCTTCTGTGTGCAGCTGCTTCCTGAAGGACATGCTGCACGGTGCTTCGCATACTTAAAAGCTCAAAGGGCACGTATTGATTTTTCACTGTTTGTTTTTATCTCTCTCTCTCTCTCTCTCTCTCTCTGCTCCTGACAGAGGGGGTGTGAGCTGCCGCCTTCAACAGCTTTGTACCGGCGGTGCTTCGCATACTTAAAAGCCAAACATCTCTATTGATTTGTTTGTTTTTCTCTCTCTGACGCGCACTCCTTTGAAGAGGAAGATATGTTTGCATTCTTTTAATTGTGAGACAGAACTGTCATCTCTGTCTTGTCATGGAGCACAGTTTAAACTTTTGAAAAAGAGACAAATGTTTGTTTGCAGTGTTTGAATAACGTTCCTGTCTCTCTACAACCTCCTGTGTTTCTGCGCAAATCTGTGACCCAAGCATGACAATATAAAAATAACCATATAAACATATGGTTTCTACTTCGCGGATTTTCTTATTTCGTGGGTGGCTCTGGAACGCAACCCCCGCGATGGAGGAGGGATTACTGTATTGTGAATGGACACATACAGACATTTAATGGTTTTTATATTTTAAATTGTAAATTCAGCACTTGACTGTTGATGCTTACCGACCTTGTGTTTTTATATATAAAATGTTACATCGCTCATTTTCAGTGTTAGGGGTAATGCATTTTATGTAGTTAGATTACTTTTTCACGTAACCTTATGCAATGCTTATTTTATTGAAGTAAAAATAACTGTTACTTAATTAAAAAAAAAAAAACAGGTATGCTTTACTGCATTACTACAGAAGATCATTCCCAACACACCAAAAAAATGTACTGCGTTCTTTCTTAGAAGCATTGCCTTTTTCTACAAAGACGTTGCCTGCTGCTATTGGTATAACATCATGCATGCCCACACGTACTTCGGTTTGCTAGGTGATAGCTGAGGAAAAGATTAAGCACATGCACAGCATGTAATCAAGTTAGAAGAACTGAACAGAAGTTACAGGTATACATCTAATGCTGCATGTACTGAGTGGTAAATTTAATCCACCCAGTATAGGATCATAGAGAGCCAGTGATTATCACAGCAGTACTGGATGCAAGACGCGAATAGGTACGCCGATCCTCTGTGGGGCCGAGTCGTACACCCAAGCAGAAAAGAGAGTGGTGCTTGCAGTACAGTAACTGTGTTTAATTTTAATTTAGCTGTTTGCTATAGGTATTTTGAAATGGCATGATCTGGTGGTGCAGTCTCCAGTGTTTAGACCACAAATCTTTGGGGCCTCGAATTAGGGATGGAAAAAGGATGGATGTTATTTATTACATTAAACACAAGAAAAGAATCAAATGTGGTTGTGTTTCTGGCCAGTTTCATGAAGGTTCATATATGGGTTTAGTATCTAACAATAAATGCTGGCCAATGAAATGGGACTCCTTTTCAAACAAAATAATGAAAAAAAAAAAAACTAATGAAAAAATAATGCACCATTTATAACAAATTACATTTTATACATTTTATAAGTAAGTATATAACATATTTAGTTACTGTTTTTAGTAAGCAATAAGTAATGTAACCAAGTTCCTTTCAGAATTAACGCTCCCCAACACTACTCATTGTAGTTTCTTTAAACACTTTTCTGAATACCTGCCTCCATTTCTGCCTTTGACTCTCTTGCGTGAATGATGATGACCTAGGATATTACCATCCTAATAAATGTAAATAATCAAATTCCACTAAATTTGTTTAACATAGGAATTTCTTAGGTTTGGTGTGTGAAAGAATTTTGAGAAACTATGAAAAAAGTGAAGTGGCTGGAGTGCTTGTAGGTTAACTATTTTGTATATTAAACATTTATAAAATTATGTTAATGCTACATTCTACTATGACATCCTTTTCATGTATAACTAGCCCTTAATTATTTATAGCATCAAATGGTTTTAGCTTTAACAGATTTTTTTTTTTTTTTTAAACCCTAACTCCAGATTTGAAATTGTTGGCTATGGCTGTATGACTTGCATTGGAAACAGTGGACCATTGCCAGAGCAAGTAGTGGAAGCCATCATTAAGGTAAATGAGTTCATCCTTACAGATTTCAAACCTGCCCTGTCGTATTTTGGATCATTGAGCGAGTTTATTTAATAATTTTGAAACTGTCTTAAAATGTATTGCTTTTTAATGGTGGAAGTTTACTCTGTACTTCCATAAGTTAAACTTAATTAATTAATCATTTTGTTGATTCTTAGTAAATTGTTGTGTATATATTTTGGAGGCATAATTTCACTGTAGGAAGTGGGAATGTGTAACATAATGGCCACCTTTTAATAAATGCTGTATTGACCAGCGGCGGCACGGTGGCGCAGTGGGTAGCGCTGCTGCCTCGCAGTTGGGTGATCTGGGGACCTGGGTTCGATTCCCGGGTCCTCCCTGCGTGGAGTTTGCATGTTCTCCCCGTGTCTGCGTGGGTTTCCTCCGGGCGCTCTGGTTTCATCCCACAGTCCAAAGACATGCAGGTTAGGTTGATTGGCGATTCTAAATTGGCCCTAGTGTGTGCTTGGTGTGTGGGTGTGTTTGTGTGTGTCCTGCAGTGGGTTGGCACCCTGCCCAGGATTGTTTCCTGCCTTGTGCCCTATGTTGGCTGGGATTGGCTCCAGCAGACCCCCGTGACCCTGTGTTCGGATTCAGCGGGTTGGAAAATGGATGGATGGATGTATTGACCAGCAATGCTCATCAGTTCCTGTTACTTTATGCAGCATCTAAAATAAACATTCTTTAGATTTAGACGTCTCTAAGACACAGCATTTCAACCATGTTCTTCAGCCAGACAGTACCTGCCTTTTGCTGCGTGAAAAAGTATCTTCCAATTTGTCTATAAATTTTTTTGCTTTTTAAAATTACCTTTTTGTTTTTTCTTTTTTTCTTTAAATATATTACAAATATTTTCTATTTCCATTAAATGTAAAGACTAAAATCCTTCAGTTTTTCACCTTAGCTCATACACTGCATTAATAGTTTAGTAGCCTATCAATGCTCTTCTCTAGCTCACCTATTGTCTCCTTGTGATGCAGAATACAAAACTGTGCATGCTAGTCTAGATGTGGTTTCATAAGAGCATTGTACAGTTTTAGCATAACCTCTGTTGGAGTTCCACACACTAAGATGTGAATCGCAACATTACATTTTCTTTTTTATCTCTTCTACTGTCTATCAGCAGGTAATGATACTGCTGAGAGTGGGCATACTTTATTTCTATATAATGAGGAATACATGTCTGCTAATTTGATGTTTGATTTTTTTCTAAAACAATTGTGGCTGCTTATTTATAATCTGGAATCATAATAAGCATTGATTATGATCACGGAGTAGAAAAGCCAATCTCATTAGTGGACACTTTTGGCCAGTTTTGTGTTATTGCAGCATTTATAGCTAATAACAAAATGCAAACTATTATGTAAAGAACTCTTAATATAAATGTGCTGATAGTGGGTTGTGTGAAATGTTTTGTAATAAACAAATTCAGTTAACCAGAGGGTTAAAATTCTAAATTCAAATGGAGCATGCAGTAGTGTTTTGGTTTAATTTCTACACTGTTCAAAGTTTTGTTTAACTCGCTTTCTTTCTTCTTGTTTACTACAGGGGGATCTTGTGGCTGTTGGGGTGTTGTCTGGAAACAGGAATTTTGAAGGACGGGTGCACCCAAATACCCGGGCCAATTACCTGGCTTCTCCACTGCTAGTTATTGCCTATGCTGTTGCTGGGACCATAAGGATAGACTTTGAAAATGATCCTCTAGGTAGGTCACCTAATCTACTTTGATATTTCCAAGTGTTTGCATATCATCAGAGCGCATGTGAAAAATTCTTTTGGCTTTTTTTATTTTATAGTATATACACGTGGTGTACTTGGTTGTTGTCTTGTGACACTGTGCCAAAATGAAGTGTGGCTATTAGTAAAATGGGCCATATTTATATTGTACTACCTGTTTTCTAAAGACCTTCTTTGTTTACTTGAATTCTCAGAAGTTATAGACTAACAAAAAGGTAAGAGAGCATGAATAAATACATTTTATAATGTAGATTTTGTTGAAAACCAATGAAAACTACAGAATTGCCCATGATCATGAGATGCATGTAAAAACCCTACTGTGTTGCTTTGCAACCACTTATTTATTTTTATTTGACTGTAAGGGAAATGTCCTCTAAGGCTATTTTTCCTTTGTAATGATATCCCAACACCACATTGCTACTTAAAATCTCTTCAAAAAAGGTAAGGAGCTTCACAATGCTCCCAAATTGACCTTATATAGTCCTTTTCCTTAATTCACTTGGGTTAAGTCCTCATTAATGCTTATCTCCATGTCAAAGAACATGTGGATCGCCACTTTACCAGGTAGGTCTTACCAAAATAAACTTCAGCTCCTCCACATTAATTCTTAGGGTATCGACTTTATATGGTGGCCTTAAAAGTCGACGCTAACTGGACTGCTGTCACATTAATCCTTCGTTTACATTAAAAAAGAAACATAAAACATGACAGCTTCCCATGGGCTCACCACCTATGGGAGGGGCCAAGGAGGTCGGGTGCAGTGCGAGTTGGGTGGTGGCCGAAGGCGGGGACCTTGGCGGTCCGATCCTTGGCTACAGAAACTGGCTCTTGGGACGTGGAATGTCACCTCTCTGAAGGGGAAGGAGCCTGAGCTAGTGCGCGAAGTTGAGAGGTTCCGGCTAGATATAGTCGGACTCACCTCGACGCACAGCTTGGACCCTGGAACCAATCTCCTTGAGAGGGGCTGGACTCTCTACCACTCTGGAGTTGCCCCTGGTGAGAGGCGCCGAGCAGGTGTGGGTATACTTATTGCCCCCCAACTTGGAGCCTGTACATTGGGGTTTACCCCGGTGGACGAGAGGGTAGCCTCCCTTCGCCTTCGGGTGGGGGGACGGGTCCTAACTGTTGTTTGTGCGTATGCACCGAACAGCAGTTCGGAGTACCCACCCTTTTTGGAGTCCCTGGAGGGGGTGCTAGAGGGCATACCTTCTGGGGACTCCCTCGTTCTGCTGGGAGACTTCAATGCTCACGTGGGCAATGACAGTGAGACCTGGATGGGCGTAATTGGGAGGAATGGCCCCCCTGATCTGAACCCGAGCGGTGTTTTGTTATTGGACTTCTGTGCTCGTCACGGATTGTCCATAACGAACACCATGTTCAAGCATAGGGGTGTTCATATGTGCACTTGGCACCAGGACACCCTAGGCCTGAGTTCGATGATCGACTTTGTGGTCGTGTCGTCGGACTTGCGGCCACATGTCTTGGACACTCGGGTGAAGAGAGGGGTGGAGCTGTCAACTGATCACCACCTGGTGGTGAGTTGGCTTCGATGGTGGGGGAGGATGCCGGTCAGGCGTGGTAGGCCCAAACGTGTTGTGAGGGTCTGCTGGGAACGTCTGGCAGAGCCCCCTGTCAGAAGTAGCTTCAACTCCCACCTCCGGCAGAACTTCGACCACATCCCGAGAGAGGTGGGGGACATTGAGTCCGAATGGGCCATGTTCCGTGCCTCTATTGTTGAGGCAGCTGACCGGAGCTGTGGCCGTAAGGTGGTCGGTGCCTGTCGTGGCGGCAATCCCCGAACCCGCTGGTGGACACCGGCGGTGAAGGATGCCGTCAAGCTGAAGAAGGAGTCCTACAGGACCCTTTTGTCCTGTGGGACCCCGGAGGCAGCGGATAGGTACCAGCAGGCCAAGCGGAATGCGGCTTTGGTGGTTGCTGAGGCAAAAACTCGGGCGTGGGAGGAGTTTGGGGAGGCCATGGAGAATGACTTTCGGACGGCTTCGAGGAGATTCTGGTCCACCATCCGGCGTCTCAGGAAGGGGAAGCAGTGCAGTGTCAACACTGTATATGATGGGGATGGTGCGCTGCTGACCTCGACTCGGGACGTTGTGGGTCGGTGGGGGGAATACTTCGAAGACCTCCTCAATCCCATTAACATGCCTTCCAATGAGGAAGCAGAGCCAGGGGACTCAGAGGTGGGCTCCCCCATCTCTGGGACTGAGGTCACCGAGGTGGTCAAAAAACTCCTTGGTGGCAGGGCCCCGGGGGTGGATGAGATACGCCCGGAGTTCCTCAAGGCTCTGGATGTTGTAGGACTGTCTTGGCTGACACGCCTCTGCAACATCGCATGGACATCAGGGACAGTGCCTCTGGATTGGCAGACCGGGGTGGTGGTCCCCCTCTTTAAGAAGGGGTGTGAGGGATCACACTCCTCAGCCTCCCTGGAAAAGTCTATTCAGGGGTCCTGGAGAGGAGGGTCCGTCGGATAGTTGAGCCTCAGATTCAGGAGGAACAGTGTGGTTTTCGTCCTGGTCGCGGAACAGTGGACCAGCTCTATACCCTTAGCAGGGTCCTGGAGGGTGCATGGGAGTTTGCCCAACCAGTACACATGTGTTTTGTGGACTTAGAAAAGGCATTCGACCGTGTCCCTCGGGGAATCCTGTGGGGGGTACTCCGAGAGTATGGGGTACCGGCCCCCCTGATAAGGGCTGTTCGGTCCCTGTACGATCGGTGCCAGAGCTTGGTCCGCATTGCCGGCAGTAAGTCGAACCCGTTTCCAGTGAGAGTTGGACTCCGCCAGGGCTGCCCTTTGTCACCGATTCTGTTCATAACTTTTATGGACAGAATTTCTAGGCACAGCCAGGGTGTTGAGGGGGTCCGGTTTGGTGGGCTCAGGATTGGGTCACTGCTTTTTGCAGATGATGTTGTCCTGTTTGCTTCATCAGGCCGTGATCTTCAGCTCTCTCTGGATCGGTTCGCAGCCGAGTGTGAAGCGGCTGGGATGAGAATCAGCACCTCCAAATCCGAGACCATGGTCCTCAGCCGGAAAAGGGTGGAGTGCCCTCTCAGGGTTGGTAGCGAGATCCTGCCCCAAGTGGAGGAGTTCAAGTATCTCGGGGTCTTGTTCACGAGTGAGGGAAGAATGGAGCGTGAGATTGACAGGCGGATCGGTGCGGCGTCCGCAGTAATGCAGGCTCTGCATTGGTCTGTCGTGGTGAAAAAGGAGCTGAGCCGCAAGGCGAAGCTCTCAATTTACCAGTCGATCTATGTTCCTACCCTCACCTATGGTCATGAGCTATGGGTAGTGACCGAAAGAACGAGATCGCGAATACAAGCGGCTGAAATGAGTTTCCTCCGCAGGGTGTCTGGGCTTTCCCTTAAAGATAGGGTGAGAAGCTCAGTCATCCGGGTGGGGCTCAGAGTAGAGCCGCTGCTCCTCCGCATCGAGAGGAGTCAGATGAGGTGGCTCGGGCATCTGATCAGGATGCCTCCTGGACGCCTCCCTGGTGAGGTGTTCCGGGCACGTCCAACCGGGAGGAGGCCCCCAGGGAAGACCCAGGACACACTGGAGGGACTATGTCTCTCAACTGGCCTGGGAACGCCTTGGGATTCTCCCGGAAGAGCTAGAAGAAGTGGCCGGGGAGAGGGAAGTCTGGGCATCTCTGCTCAAGCTGCTGCCCCCGCGACCCGACCTCGGATAAGCGGGAGACAATGGATGGATGAAAACATGACCGTGCAGATGCAGACAAATATAGATACACATAATAAACACCTTGTTCAATTTGTGTATATTTTACTGCTTTATGTAGTTTGTGTTATACCTTGATAAATTCAGGTATTTTGCAAATTTAGCTACTCCCCATTTTTGGATAGCACACACTGAAATGTTTCAGTTTATATAGGTCAATAGTATTTTGTTATTTTACAGCTCTAGTCAGGATCTAACTGGAAGTCTAAATTGATTGTGGTAGATGCAGAAAGAGTATTCACCTTCTTCAAGTAAACAAACCCCATGGAGACACAGTTAGTATAAACTCCTATAAGTGCGTAACTATCTGAGTAATGACAAAAAGCTGGCTTGCTTGGAACAGTTGAAGAGTGCAATTGCCTAATAACTAGAACACCTACTCATACACCCCCTTTTGAAAATTAGGGCTAGCACCAAATTTTGCTGTTCAGAGATACTGTCTCACTCCCATGCGAGAGGAAAATTACCAAAGACACCATATTACTATATAACCCCTTCGGCATTTCTAGTTGTATCTCCTCTACTTCCAGAAGTTTACCACTATGGACGTTTTTATCCTTAGAAATAAACCTAGAGTCACCAGATGCATCTGGTCATTGGCTTCCAACAATGCTTCTTGACTTGTTATCAGGACATGTATTAAGTACCTTTTGGTCCTAGCAACTTGTAGCCTTTTCCCACTAGAGATCACTTGATGGCTCAGGACTTGTCCTTAGCCAGTTATGTAGAACATATATAGCATCATATCAGAAGACACAATTACACCGTTATTCTTTGACTACTTTCCCAGGACATTCTTGGTCCCAGTTAAACTTATAAGCATTTTTGTTACGAACATACAGTATCTCACAGAGTGAGTACACCCCTCACATTTTTGTAAATGTTTTATTATATCTTTTCATGGGACAACACTGAAGATATGACACTTTTTGATACAATGTAAAGTAGTCAGTGTACAGCTTGTATAATAGTGTAAATTTGCTGTCCCCTCAAAACAACTCAACACACAGCCAATAATGTCTAAACCGCTGGCAACAAAAGTGAGTACACCCCTAAGTGCTGTAGTTTTCTACTTAATTATTGTAGTATTGGATTTGCTTTCATGTCATGTAGTCCTTAAGCTCACTGGACATCACATTACAACATTTAGATGGTCAGTGTATCTGTGGTATACTATAGTAAGATTTTTACTTGTTTGCAGGTGTTAACTCAGATGGGAAAGAGATCTTCTTGAGGGACATCTGGCCAACGAGGCAAGAGATTCAGGAAATTGAGCGGAAGTTTGTTATTCCAGCAATGTTCAAGGAGGTCTATGAAAAAATCGAGGTACCCTTTTCTATCCTGAAAGTATTTTTACACATTCAACATTTGACATAATGTTATTGAGGAGTCTGATGTAAAGTATCATTCTGTAGAAGTCTATATATATAATATATATATATATATATACACATATACATACATACAGTGGGTACGGAAAGTATTCAAACCCCCTTCAATTTTTCACTCTTTGTTATATTGCAGCCATTTGCTAAAATCATTTAAATTAATTTTTTCCCTCATTAATGTACACACAGCACCCCATATTGACAGACAAAAAAAAGAATTTTTGAAATTGTTGCAGATTTATTAAAAAAGAAAAACTGAAATATCACATGGTCCTAAGTATTCAGACCCTTTGCTCAGTATTTAGTAGAAGCACCCTTTTGAGCTAATACAGCCATGAGTCTTCTTGGGAAAGATGCAACAAGTTTTTCACACCTGGATTTGGGGATCCTCTGCCATTCCTCCTTGCAGATCCTCTCCAATTCTGTCAGGTTGGATGGTAAACGTTGGTGGACAGCCATTTTTAGGTCTCTCCAGAGATGCTCAGTTGGGTTTAAGTCATGGCTCTGGCTGGGCCATTCAAGAACAGTCACAGAGTTGTTGTGAAGCCACTCCTTCGTTATTTTAGCTGTGTGCTTAGGGTCATTGTCTTGTTGGAAGGTAAACCTTCGGCTCAGTCTGAGGTCCTTAGCACTCTGGAGAAGGTTTTTGTCCAGGATATCCCCGTACTTGGCCGCATTCATCTTTCAATCGATTGCAACCAGTCGTCCTGTCCCTACAGCTGAAAAACACCCCCACAGCATGATGCTACCACCGCCATGCTTCACTGTGGGGACTGTATTGGACAAGTGATGAGCAGTGCCTGGTTGTCTCCACACATACCGCTTAGAATTAAGGCCAAAAAGTTCTATCTTGGTCTCATCAGACCAGAGAATCTTATTTCTCACCATCTCAGAGTCCTTCAGGTGTCTTTTAGCAAACTCCATGCGGGCTGTCATGTTGACTTTCTACAACTTTCTCCCATCTCCTGATTGCATCTCTGGAGCTCAGCCAAAGTGATCTTTGGGTTATTCTTTACCTCTCTCACCAAGGCTCTTCTCCCCCGGTAGCTCAGCTTGGCCGGACGGCCAGCTCAAGGAAGGGTTCTGGTCGTCCCAAACATCTTCCATTTATATAATATATATATATATATATATATATATATATATATATATATATATATATATATATATGTGTGTATGTATGTGTGTATGTATGTGTGTGTATATACTGTGTGTATATATATATATATGTATGTATGTATGTATGTATGTATGTGTATATATATGTATGTATGTGTATATATATGTATGTATGTGTGTATGTGTATATATATATATGTATGTATGTATGTGTATATATATGTGTATGAGTCAGGGCAAATTTTGCTGATCTAGGTGTATTTAAAAAAATGTAATTCTTATTTTGATTTTCAGCAGTAAACCTGTTAAAGTTAAAAGTTCAATTTGATGTTTCTTTTTCCTAATTCACAGAAAGGGAATGAATGCTGGAATTATTTAAAAGCTCCTACTGATAGGCTTTATACCTGGGATCCCAAGTCAACCTACATCAAAGCGCCTCCTTTCTTTGATAATATAGTGAGTATATATAATAAATTAGTGTACAGAAGAATTTAAAAATTTTGATGTAAGATTTTAGTGTGTGTAAAAGGTTGACACCGTATGGTAAATGCCCCTTTACAAACTCATTTCCTGAACCTTTTCAAGAAGGGGTAGCATGGTGGTTCGGTTGTTAGTACTTCATGAACCTGGACTGCTTTGCAATCTCAGCATGTCATTGTCTGTGTAGAATTTGCACATTGGTTTTCTTCAGGAACTCGATTACTTGCTCACAGCTTAAAGATTTTCCTGTTAGGTTTACCGTACACTCCAAATTGGTGATTGTGTTGATACATGCCATTTTATGCACTTTTCATTTCTTCCAGAATTGGTTCCTTGTCTTGCCTTGGTAATTCATATTGAAATAAGTGTTTAGGAAGGAAATGGATACATAAGTAGTAAGCAGTGTATTTACAATGGAGAGTCACATAGGTTTAAATTGTAAAACATCGTGATTAAAGATGTCTTTTTGAAATTCAGGATTATTAATTTGAAGAATTGGCTACATGTAATTTCCTTTGAAATATTTTGCCTTTGTGCATTCCATAAAGTAGTAAATGTCTTTTTAACAATCACAATTTGTTGGAAAATGGGCAAAAAGAATATAAAAGAAATTCCTTGTGGATTTTATACATTTCTGTGTCAGTTAATAAAGTATCTATCTATCTATCTATCTATCTATCTATCTATCTATCTATCTATCTATCTATCTATCTATCTATCTATCTAAACATGAAATAAACATAAGGAGGGTAAAATAATGGACAATTGATATTATATTACACACTGCTCAGTATGGTGTGAAGATGTGGGAGCCTCTAAAGACACCTAAGTCAATATCTGAATATATGATGCACTGACCTGTACTATAGTACTCTGTGCTACCCAGAATATGGTTTGGAATAATACAAATAAAAGGAGACACATACAGTGAAAGTGTGTAAATAAAGTGAAATAAAGGCTAAGCTATGAAAATATCGAATAACCTTTTAGAAACGTGAGAGAAGCTTTCTAATTTAGTTAAGTTGGATCACTGTTTTAGGGCTTGATTCTGTTAAGGCTGAGAAATCATTTTGGTACGACCTACATAAAGGAATGAATCATTTTTTCTTCGCCACAGACTCTAGATCTTCAGCCTCCCAAGTCGATCATTGATGCCTATGTGCTGTTAAATTTTGGTGATTCTGTAACGACAGACCACATATCTCCTGCTGGCAATATAGCAAGAAACAGCCCAGCTGCACGCTATTTAACAAGCCGAGGGTAAGTGCCTATGTATCATTAGACAATGTACCGATTAACATGCAGTATGGAAAACTAATGTGAAATACAAAAATAAATAAAACTCAACAAAATTTAATGTCATGCTACTGTTGACAATGTATCAATTAACATACAGTATAGAAAACCAACGTGAAATACAGAAATTCATAAAACATGACAATATGTAGCAGTTTGTACCCAGGGTTTTTGGAATCCTCTAACTTGACACAGGATTTGGATAAAAAACATTGACTTATTTTTGTACTACTTTGTTAAATACATTGTTGTATTCCTCTGTATCATGTTTCAACTAGGGATGCTCTGATCAGGATTTCATGTTACTAGAATTGGCTTATTCTGATTTTTTTTTCTTTATCATTTTATTTTTTTTTTCCACTAAGCCTCTGCATATTCAACCATGTCGAAACCATATCTTGTATTTTTAAGTGATATTTTTATAATTAAACTGCAGACCACATGTGTTACCTGTTCATTTCTTATTAGCACAGTGAAGTGACCATATTAAAATAAATGAAATCCCCTTAAACATTCTTTTTTGAACAAATAACATTTACAAAAATATCTATCCATAATACACATTCTTGCCATAATTACAAGCAACAATTTTAATAAAATGTTCAAGTTTACCAAGAAGATACAAGGCTAACACACTAAACACGTTTCCACATAAAATCAACACATTTGACTGTTACAGGTTAATTTCGTTATTTTTCAAATAAAAGTTATGTCTTCACAGACATATGGTATATATGCATTTGTCATGCAAAATTGTGTTCTGAAGTTAAACAATTATATATATCTATATTTCTTGAACTTAACTGGTGCTTTACAATAGAGGCTAATTGGGCATGAGGCACCACTGCTAAATAAAAGATTAAAATCTTATTGAAAGTTTCGATACAAGAAAGCATGCCTTCTGTATTTCTGACGCATGCTTTAGAGATTTGGAAATACAGTGATCCCTTGCTATATCGCGCTTCGCCTTTCGCGGCTTCACTCCATCGCGGATTTTATATGTAAGCATAGTTAAATATATATCGCGGATTTTTCGCTGCTTCGCGGGTTTCTGCGGGCAATGGGTCTTTTAATTTCTGGTACATGCTTCCTCAGTTGGTTTGCCCAGTTGATTTCATACAAGGGACGCTATTGGCAGATGGCTGAGAAGCTACCCAACTTACTTTCTCTCTCTCTCTCTCTTGCGCTGACGTAGGGGGGTGTGAGCAGGGGGGCTGTGTGCAGCTGCTTCCTGAAGGACATGCTGCACGGTGCTTCGCATACTTAAAAGCTCAAAGGGCACGTATTGATTTTTGACTTTGTTTTTCTCTGTCTCTCTCTCTCTCTCTCTCTCTTCCTGCTCCTGACGGAGGGGGTGTGAGCTGCCGCCTTCAACAGCTTTGTACCGGCGGTGCTTCGCATACTTAAAAGCCAAAAAGCCCTATTGATTTTTTTTTTGACTGCTTGCTTTGTTCTCTCTCTCCTGACGCGCACTACTTTGAAGAGGAAGATATGTTTGCATTCTTTTAATTGTGAGACAGAACTGTCATCTCTGTCTTGTCATGGAGCACAGTTTAAACATTTGAAAAAGAGACAAATGTTTGTTTGCAGTGTTTGAATAACGTTCCTGTCTCTCTACAACCTCCTGTGTTTCTGCGCAAATCTGTGACCCAAGCATGACATTCTAAAAATAACCATATAAACGTATGGTTTCTACTTCGCGGGTGGCTCTGGAACGCAACCCCCGCGATGGAGGAGGGATTACTGTAAATAATTTTATCGCATATTCCTGGTACTATTTTTATTGTGGTAAGATTGTTTTCTGTTTGGTTGCTTGAGTGAATTCTCACATAAATATGGTAACAAATAAATAAATCAAAACAAAACTAACCATATGGCATGAAAACTTTACTGTGATTTGGTCTTTGAAAAGAAAATCATGCCTGGTGTGGTGGCAGAGGACTGGTGTGAAAGATGATTGTGGAAGAAGACAAAACACTGACATGACATGCTCAGCTTGAGGCCTTCTTTTAAAATGGCTGAATTTAATAATTTTGGTTTGCTTTTGTTCAAACAATTACATATATGAGACATGGATCATTGCTCAACAACTGTCTTGGGTGTATTTGGCAAGTTTTTAAGCCTTTATTTTCTGTTGATGCCTCATGCCCCATTAGCCTTAATTGTAAAGCTCCAGTGAGAGCAAGATATAGAAAACGCATAATTTTAAAACACAATTTTGAATGGCAATTGCATATGTACCATGTTTGTGCAGAAATAACTTTGACTTGAAAAATACCTCTTATACTTTAAGCTTTCAACCCTATTGTTTACTTAGCAGTGAAGGCAAATCCTTCTTCATCTGTTCTTTCTCTTATTTAAATGTGAGCTTCTGTACAAACCACAAGCTCCCTCACCATCTACAATCTCATAAGAAGTGTCAGTTTTAATTACAGGACAAAATGAAAAGGTCTGAACTCGTTTTCTTTTAATTTCTGCTGAAGATGCAACTCTTTTTCTTACACTCTGTTTCTTTCCATACACAGTGCAACTCCTCTGATTCCCTTTTCTCAGTTTATTCCTCCACTTTCCTTAATGTAAAAGCTAATATTCCTGCCTTCACTCTCTCTAAAAGTCTGACTGTCGCTTCTTTGTTTACAGGAGGCTCTGCAGCAGAATAACGCATGCAATTCCTTAACTACCATATTAACTTGCAGAAAACAGCACTCTATAGTACTGTAATGCTTAGAAATGCAGGTTATGGGAAAATGTTTTTTAGATTGTCTAATTTACCGATTACCCAAGTAGTCATTTGGGTTGAAACTCTGACAGTCGATCAGCAGCTGATTGATCAGAGTATCACTAGTTTCTAGTCCGTGTACCACTGTTATGCTACTCATATCCTTCTGTGTAAGTATTCCCTTGAACATAAACAACTGTATCTGGGGGAAAAAAAACATTTTCTTTACAAGCGGTTTTATTCCTCATTCATATTTCATTCTGCTTCAAATATCCTTTCAGACTCACACCACGAGAATTCAATTCTTATGGATCACGCCGTGGCAATGATGCAGTTATGGTCAGAGGCACCTTTGCAAACATCCGCCTATTCAACAAATTCTTGAACAAGCAGTCTCCGCAAACCATCCATCTACCCAGCGGAGAAACTGTAAGAGAAGTGTATTTTTTAATTAAATGCTTTTTTTATTTATGAGTTGTTGTTGTTGTTGTGTTTTTTTTTTTTGCAATTGAAATAATTGCATCTCACTAAACAATGGTATATTCAAACATTTTTCTGTTATTTATTTGATAAATAAAAACGCATAACATTATGTTTTAATGCTGGATAGTGCCAAAATATGTGAAAAATGTCCATGCAAAAAAGACATTCTCGTGTAACTCCTGTCGCATAATTCCCATGTTCAATGTCCATTTGCAGGGTTTGAGGGGTTCCACAATTTCAACCTCGATACATTCGAAAGGGATATCAATAAGGGGAATTGGAATTAAAGGAGCACTGTCCCTCCTAGGAATCTGTCGTAACTGGCATTCTGGATGGGAACTACAGAAATGATGGACCTCCTAATTAATTCCAGGTCAATAGAATCGGAGCTTAATCCACTCTAAGGTTTTATCAGCTCCCAAATGGGCACCTAGGAGGTGGGTGTGTGCTAGCTTACAGATCTGCTGCCAGAAGGTCTGTGGCAGTAGCAGCAGTGACCTCACCTCTCCCTCATGCTCAGCTGCCCTATACAGTAAATCATTGTTAATGACGAAGTGGGGTCCATTAGGCATCGCAAGGTTAGTGCGTTTCTAGCAAATTTCAAGGAGTCCTCACTCCACTGCACCCGTTTAAAGGAGGCTGGCGTTTGTCTAAATTGGAAAGTTAATGAAGTTAAAGGATTGGTGTTGACCTCAATGGATGGGGCTTCTGGCCAACAAGTCATCTCTGGTAGATGACTTACCCGGCTAGAGAGTCTCAGTCTCCACTTCATCACATTGAATTCTCACATGATCCCTTAGTGCCAACTGATTACACAGTGTGGAGACAGTTTGGGACATCAATTCTCCATCCGTTACAAGGCCCAAAATACTTTTCGGAAGTGAGGTGTGTGTTACTGCTTTTATTATTTGACCAGTCTCCTCCCAATATCACGGGAAAAGGTGAATTTCGAAGGACCACCACTCGCATCATTAAGGATTCATTAAGGTCGTAATTCATGATGCAAGTGGCGGACCTTTACCACCGAGTTTCACAGTGTAAAAAGGTTAGACTGGTCCTTCCTTTAAACCACTGTTGCGGTAGCACATATTGGCAAGCCACAATAGAAATGTTGCTGCCGGAGTCTATTAATGCTGTTACTTTAAACCCATTAACCACCACCACTCACCGTACAAGGGGTTAGCAACCTCACAATACCTTCCTTCTCTCGCCCAACTGCAGTGCAGGCTCTGACTGGACCGCACATCCCATCTGGGTTTGGCGAGCAGACCTTTTCGAGTGCTGAGCTTGGTGGGCCACCCGGTGACGCTCGATTTATCTCGGCTAGTTCGTCGATGTCCTTGAAAGACTGCCGGTGGACTGGCTGGGCAAGAAATTCCGGCAAGTCGCAAGTGACCTGCTCCATGATTTTACGGGCATCATTAATGTCTGGCCTTAGCCAGTGCCTGGCCACTCCCCAAATTTTGTATGTTTGTGGCCAGGTGGAGCAAGCCAGATCAAAGCGCCACCCCTGGCATAACCTTGCCTGCTAGTCCGCCGATGTGCCATAGCGCTTTCAAAAAAGCATTCAAAAAAACGACCTGTATCAAAATCTCTTTCTCATCAGACTTTCACATCTGCTGGCTATTAAAACTAACAGCTAAACAGTAAAAACATGAACATTGAAAAATACATTTTTTGATTAAGAAATTAAAACAGACATAACCATATGTGAAGAAGTACCTTTCTTCTGGTGGTACTTTTTTGTGTATGTAAATTTAGTATGTATTTTCACACATTTTGTCTATGTGATGGTGGAAATGTTGTTATTAAATTTAACTTAATTTTACTTGCTTTAAGTTGGAATTGAGTTTAATTGAACCGAATTGTGGCTTTCATCTATTTGTATAGGTTAGCGGTTTGCTAAATGTATTGTCTTTTACCAACTTTTGGTATTTGTGTAGTGTTTCACGTTAATGATAGAGTAAATAAGCCCATGCAAAGATTGATTTTAGTGAAATTGAAGGTGTCGGAGTCTGGTTTTTAAATAATGATTTTTTTTTTTTCTTTATTTCCCAAAGCTTGATGTGTTTGATGCAGCTAAAAGATACCAGAAGGCTGGCTCTCCTCTCATTATTCTGGCTGGGAAAGAATATGGTTCTGGTAGCTCCAGAGATTGGGCAGCAAAGGGACCTTATCTCCTGGTATGATGATCTTCATTAAGTAGAATCATTGTTTTTCCTCTTGTATAACATTTTTGTGTGGTAGGGAGTGAGGGTTGGCTTTTACACGGGGTAATTTGATTTCTTAGGCAGAAAGCTAGCCATTTCCTGTACCTCATTTTGTTGTTTGCTTTGCTTAGAGAGCAACGCTTGGATTCTTTAATCCTGGACGCATGTGTAGATTGATGCTACAGTTCAAAATTTGTTTTTTAGCCATCTGCGCATAGTGATGTAACTGCAAGACCAGTAAAACTAGAAACTTAGTTTCTAAATAAGTTAAAACAGAAAGATGGGTGGCATTCTGACCTGTATTGATGTACAGTATATATTGTCATAGTCTAGGTTCTGTTTTGCACAAATAATACTGGCAAAATCTATTTCCAAAGCACATTTTCTCCTTGAGTCATAAGAATAAACACAAAAGAAAACAAAAACAAACTCTTAAGCACTTATAAAGACTTCTTTTTCCCCATTAGATAATAGAAGTGCATATTAAGCCAGTTGATTTAGCTTTTGTTAAGAAAGCAGCTTTCCTTTGTAGAAAGTTTATCCCTTGACAGCTAAAGTGCGGCTTTCTCCATTGTGTCCATCACCAGATAGTTAAGTTCTTCCATTTTAGGTGTGGATACTGCATAACCTGATATGTTTAGTCACACAGTGGGTATTTTTAATACCACATAAATTAACACAAGTATTTAAATTAAGAAGAAAAAATTACCATGAAATTACCAAGAAGGCCTTTGAACAACATGTAGAAGTGAAATTACAGATGGATCATCCTAACAATTAGTTTGTTGGAAGTTTTTGCAGTAGTAATACTTTATATCTACATTGCCTTTGCCACTTTACAATTAGTTGGTCCATTGAATGTCTTTTGAGGGGGCAGTGAGGCTTTTCTTCAAGCATTAATGTCAATTTCCTTCGAAAGCAATTTCATTAAAATAATAAAAACATTATGTATGTTTAAGGTGCTAATATCATGTTGTAAATACTTCTCTTTTTTGCAGGGAATTAAAGCAGTTCTAGCAGAAAGTTATGAACGAATTCATCGCAGTAACCTTGTTGGAATGGGAGTGATCCCACTGGAATATCTTCCTGGGGAGACTGCAGAATCTCTGGGACTAACAGGCAGAGAACGTTACACAGTTGTCATTCCAGAAGATCTTACACCAAGAACTATAGTGGACATTAAGGTAAAAAGTGAAAGTGTGCCACAGATTTTGAATGTGTTGATTTTCTTTTTTATAGTCATTACTGCTTTCCCTACTGCGTCAATCCACAAGAGAGTGGAGGCAAATCACTAACTAACCTGAGTAAACCCCGAAAATGTCCGATAACGACAATGATGATGTCCTGCGTTGACTAATAATTACTTCTCAACCTTTCTTGGTCGTTGACTGTTCTCTTAATTACTATGTACATAAGTTAAGTGTACGAGGTGCGATCCAAAAGTTCCCGGAATGCATTTATTTAAAAGCATACACACCAAATAACAATTAATGGTGAACAGTTCCTTCAAAATAGTCACCCGCTGAGTTGATACACCAATCCCAGCGACATTTCAACCTTTCGAAGTACCTCTGGAAGTCGTTTTTTGTCAGTGTGTTCAAGATGTCAGTTGTTACCGCTTGGATCTCCTCCACTGTCTCAAATATGCGTCCCTCGAGCCTCATCTTCATCTTAGGAAATAAAAAAAAAATCAGACGGCGCTAAATCAGGGGAGTACGGAGGGTGGGGAGTGGCAGTAAATTTTGTAGAAGCCAAAAATTCGCGCACATGATGTGTGAGCTGGTGCATTGTCGTGATGCAAAAGAAATGACTTATTAGCCCACATCTGAGGACGTGTTCAGCAAATTCAATTTCACAAACACCTTAGAACATCCCTGTTGAATGCTTGTTGCAACATTTCATGGCTTTCTTTTGCTTTTTTTCCCCAGTTTAAAACAGAATTTAACACACACTCTTTGCTCTTTCAAATCACTCATTTTCACGAACAACCCTTCACAGACACAACTGAAGTTTAAACAAGAACTGCGACTTGAAAAACAACTGCGCTGACGTTATAACGCGTGATAACAGCTCTCAAGGACAATTTGAACTGCTATCTAGCGACGATTGATATAACCAAACCTTTCTGGCTGCAGAATAAATGCATTCCGGGAACTTTTGGATCGCACCTCGTATATTGCATAATGGCACTGTTATTGTATTACTTCTTGGTTGCTCCAGTTTCAGAGTACTTTTACCAATATTTTTAATTCAAGTGATTATCAGATTATTAATTTTGTTATCCACAAATTTCATTTTATTTACTTTCTGGGGCTGCTTGTTGCTGACTTTGAGCTTTTTTGGTCATTTTCTTTTTTTCACTGAACTCATTTCATATTTTGATCAACTCCTGTCTCCAAGCACTTTTAAATTCTTCTGGGTGATGATCTTTTCCTTTTATTTATCTTATCTTTAACTCTGTTTTACCTGTTACATCTGCTACTGTCATTCTGTTACAGTAGTTTATTCATTAAAATTCAACCAAAGGGCACAAAGTACAAATGTCTGAAATAGTGTAAGCCGTCGTAATTTGGGTTGTTTATAAGAAATGTAATGATTTACTGACATGAGGTAGAAGTATATACATGATGAACAAGAATACTTGAATCCAATATTTGAAATGTGCTTCAATAGAAATATTCTAAATATGTAAGTCTAAATATTCTTGATTGTAATAGAAAGAAATCAAAAATAACATCATATTCGTAATCACTGACTCTAAAATAGTCTAAAATGATACTCCACATGCTTATCTTTGAAATGTATCATTTTTATCCTTCTGGGAGTGGCTGTTAAAGGGATAAGACCACCGGTAAAGAATCAACTATCAAAAAAAAAAAAAAGTTTGAGATTTGGTCGATCCCAAAAAAAGTCGTGTTACCCTGATTGAATTAACGTAAAAACTTTATACAGAATTGACATTTCTACTTCTTCTTTCGGCTCCTCCTGTTAGGGGTCACCACAGTGGATCATCCTCTTCCATATCTTTCTGTCCTCTGCATCTTGCTCTGTTATACCCATCACTTTCATGTCCTCTCTCACCACATCTATAAACCTTCTCCTAGGCCTTCCTCTTTTTCTTTTGCCTGGCAGCTCTATCCTTAACATCCTTCTACCAATATACCCAGCATCTCTCCTCTGCACATGTCCAAACCAACACAATCTCGCCTCTCTGACTTTGTCTCCCAACTGTCCAACTTGAGCTGACCCTCTAATGTCCTCATTTCTAATCCTGTCCATCCTCGTCACACCCAGTGCAAATCTTAGCATCTTTAACTCTGTCACCTCCAGCTCTGTCTCCTGCTTTCTGGTCAGTGCCACCGTCTCCAACCTATATAATATAGCTGGTCTCACTACCATCCTGTAGACCCTCCCATTCACTCTTGCTGATACCCATCTGTCACAAATCACTCATGACACTCTTCTTCACCCATTCCACCCTGCCAGCACTCTCTTCTTCACTTCTCATCCACAATCCCCATTACTCTGTACTGTTGATCCCAAGTATTTAAACTCCTCCACCTTCGACAACTCTACTCCCTGCATCCTCACCATTCCACTGACCTCCCTCTCATTCACACACATGTATTCTGTCTTGTTCCTACTGACCTTCATTCTTCTCCTGTCTAGAGCATATCTCCACCTCTCCAGGGTCTTCTCAACCTGCTCCCTACTATCACTACAGATCACAGTGTCCTCAGCAAACATCATAGTTCACGGGGACTCCTGTCTAATCTCCTCTGTCAACCTGTCCATCACCATTGCAAATAAGAAAGGGCTCAGAGCTGATCCCTGATATAATCCCACCTCCACCTTGAATGCATCCATCACTCCTACCACAGACCTCACCACAGTCACACTTCCCTCGTACATATCCTGTACCACTCTTACGTACTTCTCTGCCACTCTCGACTTCCTCACACAATACCACAGCTTCTCTCGAGGCACCCTATCATATGCTTTCTCCAGGTCCACAAAGACGCAATGCAACTCCTTCTGGCCTTCTCTATACTTCTCCATCAACACCCTCAGAGCAAACATCTCATCTCTGGTGCTCTTTCTTGGCATGAAACCATACTGCTGCTCACTAATCATCTCCTCACTTCTTAACTGAGCTTCCACTACTCTTTCCCAAAACTTCATGCTGTGGCTCATCAATTTTATTCCCCTGTAATTACTGCAGTCCTGCACATCCCCCTTATTCTTAAATATCGTCACCAGTACACTTCTTCTCCACTCCTCAGGCATCATCACACTTTCCAAGATTCCATTAAACATTCTGGTTAAAAACTTCACTGCCATTTCTCCTAAATACCTCCATGCTTCCACAAGTATGTCATCTGGACCAACGTCCTTTCCATTCTTCATCCTCTTCATAGCTGTCCTTACTTCCTTCTTGCTAATCCATTGCACTTCCTGCTTCACTATCTTCCACATCATCCAACCTCTTCTCTCTCTCGTTCTCTTCATTCATAAGCCTCTCAAAGTACTTTTTCCATCTGCTCCACACACTCTCCTCGCTTGGGAATACGTTTCCATCTTTATCCTTTATCACCCTAACATGCTGCACATCTTTCCCAGCTCAGTCCCTCTGTCTAGCCAATCGGTACAGGTCGTTATCTCCCTCCTTAGTATCCAACCTCTCATACAACTCGTCATATGCCTTTTCTTTAGCCTTCGCCACCTCTTTCTTCACCTTGCGCTTTATCTCCTTGTACTCTTGTCTACTTTCTTCATCTCTCTGACTATCCCACTTCTTCCTTGCCATCCTCTTCCTCTGTATACTCTACTGTACTTCCCCATTCCACTACCAAGTTTCCTTTTCCTCCTTCCTCTTTCCAGATGTCATGCCAAGCATTCTTCTTGTTGTCACCCTTACTACTACTTCTGCTGTAGTTTTCCAGCAGTCTGGTAACTCTTCATTGCCACCCAGTGCCTGTCTCACCTTCTCCCTAAACTCATCCTTGCAGTCTTCCTTTTTCAAATTCCACCATTTGATCCTTGGCTTGTCAGTTACTCTCTTCCTCTTCTTGATCTCCAATGTCATCCTACAGACCACCATCCTATGCTGTCTAACTATACTTTCCCCTGCCACCACTTTGCAATCTTCCATCTACTTCAGATTGACTCTTCTGCATAGGATGTAATCTACCTGTGTGCATCTTCCTCCACTCTTGTACGTTCCTCCCTCTTCTTAAAATACGTATTCACCACAGCCATGTCCATCCTTTTGGCAGAATCCACTATCCTCTGACCTTCATTCCTCTCCTTGACCCCATACCTACACATCACCTTTTCGTCTCCTCTGTTCCCTTCACCAACGTGTCCATTGAAATCCGCTCCAATCAACACTTTCTGTCCCGGTTCTATTCAATAAGGGCGCGCACAAAAAGGCGAGCTTCAAAAGGGCGACCTCAATTGGGCGCAGCGAATAAAGGCAAACACAACAAAATTATTACAGAAAATGTATTAGATAAAGGCAATGATTGAACGTATAAAAAGGCAAAAGCAAGAATAATAAAACATTCGCTCAATTGAGGTCGCCCTTTTGAAGCTCGCCTTTATTTACGCGCGCCTTTATTCGCCGCGCCCAATTGAGGTCGCCCTTTTGAAGCTCGCCTTTTTGTGCGTGCCGTTATTGAAGGATACCTTCTGTCCCATGGGTACACTGTTCATCACTTCATCCAACTAACTCCAAAAATCTTCTTTCTCCTCCATCACACACCCAACTTGCGGGGCATATGCACTAACAACATTCATCATCACACCTCCAATTTCCAGCTTCATAATCCTCTGTCTGACACTCTTTTCACCTCCAAAACACTCTTAACATACTGTTCCTTCAGAATAACCCTGACCCCATTTCTCCTCCCATCCACACCATGATAGAACAGTTTGAATCCACCTCTGATCCACCTGGCCTTACTCCTCTACCATTTAGTCTCTTGCATGCACAATATATCAACCTTCCTTCTCTCCATCATATCTGCTAACTCTCTCCCCTTACCTGTCATACTGCCAGCATTCAAAGTTCCTACCCTCCGTTCCACTCTCTTTACTTTCCTCCTGCCTCCGGACATGTCTCCCCCCTCTTCTTCTTCTTCTTCGGCCAACATTATTCCAATTTCCGCCAGCACCCTGTTGACTAACAATATTGGTGGCTGTCGTTGTTAACCCGGGGCTTGACCGATCTGGTATGGAAATTTGTATTGTTGTCCGCATATTGATTTGGCAAAATTTTACACCGGATGCCCTTCTTGACGTAACCCTCCCCATTTATCCGGGCTTGGGACCGGCACAAAGAAAAACACTGATTTGTGCATCCCCTTTGGCTGGGTTTGGGTTGATGGCACATATAAGATCAAGTAAAACAAAGCAAAGAGTCGCTGTAGCAATCAGGTCTCGTTCGGAGCTCTGTCTCACTTGAGTGTCAGTCCAGAATGAGATGCCACCTTCTGTGAGCATTTCAAATACATAGTCCTCTGACCAGAAGGGGCAAAGTCTGTTTCTCTCACTGGGCGTCTTCTCAAACAATACCACTGGCAATAGCACCCCCTCATGTCCCGGAGTGGAATTGTTTACCCAAGATGAATCAGGAGGGTGATCCTTGGACACACATGCATGAACCCCTGTGGTGGGTTTGTTGTGGCCTACACAACTTCCAAGTCCTACTGATCAATTTTTGCTGAAGACACCTATTGGTTTACCCTTTATCCTAGTAATTTGCTGCACAAAACATGGTCTAAAAAATGCTTAAAAATATGTTTTTTGGGTCTAGAAGGCCAAACGTTTGACGTCTTGCATAACTAAACATCAAGACAAGTCAAATGGTGTATCATTAGTGGGAATTTTCTTGTACTGGTGAGTCAAGAGGTGGCAGACAAAAAAAAAAAACTAAAGTGATTTTACACTTTTACAAACATAATATATAATGTGTGTGTGTGTGTATAAACAAATAGGGCCATATTAGTAGAAGTCAGCATAGCAGAATTAACAAAAAATGATTGACAATATGAAAAGTATAATGTATTGTAACTAGTAGTTTCATCAGTTATTGTACGCCTAAATAACAAATGGAGTCCTCTGCCAGTGTTGTTCTCTCAAGTTTATTAGAAGAAAATGGCTAATCTTACATATATATAATAATATATACACATCTATGCGTGGAAGTGTATGTTTGTCCAGCCCAGAAGTGAGATGTGGAGTCGGTGTGAGGGCTCCATCTCCAAAGAAACAGAAAACTCGCTTAGCCACTAATAACACAAGTGAGGCCAGGACTTCGGCAAAATAAAACATCCGAAGAAAGACAAAGTCGCTTAACCACTAACCTCAGCAAAATGGTATCCCTTTTACTTTTCCTCCCGCCACTAATGCCCAAGCGAGGTGAGCACATCGGAAAAATGAAACCTCTGAAGAAAGGCAAAGTCGCTTAGCTGTTAACATCAGCAAAGCGTTATCCCTTTAACGTTTCCTCCCACCGATAATGCACAAGCGAGGTGAGCACGTCGCCAGCTGCCACACTGATCTTCATTACCAATACTATAGCTTGATGTCAACCGTTTGTCCTGTTACGTTATGACAAGTGTACCTTCTTAGTCTTTAATGATCAATTAAATCTTCTAGTATGTTTCTAACCTGAAGCCAGAATAAATCTATTTTTGAATCCTCCTAGGAGAGAAACGCCCAGAGTCGGTCCTTTCAATTACCTGACATCTCTACATTTCAATATTTTTCTGATGATGTCAATAATTTCCGGGACCCCGAGTTTTTTACAGTACGGGCTTACACAGCTAGTATGATCATAACGTTATTTTGACAAAAGTAATGCATCATGTTTTTTTTGTTTTTGGTTTATTGAAATTTTATTTGTATTAATTAATGTATACTATGGTAGATTGATCACTGTTTTATTTTGTTAAGCATTTCGTTTAAGCATTGTCCTAAAACTTTATTTTTTGCTTTTCTTCTACAGCTTGACACTGGAAAGACCTTCCAGGCTCGAATGAGATTTGACACGGATGTTGAACTCACTTACTTCCGCCACGGAGGCATCCTGAATTACATGATTCGAAAAATGATCAAGAATTAATCTCGAATCTAGACTAGGAGAGGAACACCAGGTTTAATCCTGCTGAAACACCACCCCAAACAGAACAACGCACAAGAAGTAAATTTTTAGATAAATAAAACTTTTACATAGCATTTTTTTTTTCTGTGAATTGTATTAATCCAGTGCACATTTATACTTAATGGTGATGAAAATGATTTTTTACCATTTTAATTCCAGAAGAAATGACAATAGTCTATAAAGATGGAGAAATGTAATATTGCCTGTGATTTTGTTCCCTCCAGTCCTGCCATACGGACATTTTGCCTTTGATTTGCAGAATGCACTCTTAACAGAAATTTCAACTTGCCAAGTTTAACACACACACACACAAATGTTTCTCTGTCACACTTGAATCCGCACTGGTTTCATAACTGCTCTTTGTTTTCTGAAAAAATAAAAATGGGTCTCTTCTTTAACCACAGTACTCTGGACTCTTGTTTAACGGCTGCAGGTTGAACTGGTTAAACATTCCAGAATTGGCCGTCTCACTTCGTGAAACCCAGGAAAGAGGTCAGATTTCCATGAAATGCTTGCTATGTTAATAAATGATTACAGAATGTGATTTTCAGTTCTGGGAAATGTAGATTTAATGAAATAGGAAATACTCGCAGTGTACTGTATATTCATTGAATAATGATGTATCATGTTTATGCTTTTAGGGAAATAGCACAGATGCGTAGAGGTCAGTGGTTGTGCACCGCAGCTCTTAAACTGTGGCTGCGACTGAATAAACAGAAATGTGAGCCGTGAGCCGTACAGACGGAGTTCTTAGTGCCCCGGGATGTTTTTAGAGCTTTTCTAGTGGTGCTGCCACACTGATCTTCATTACTAATACTATAGCTTGATGTCAACCGTTTGTCCTGTTACGTTATGACAAGTGTACCTTCTTAGTCTTTAAAGATCAATTAAATCTTCTAGTATGTTTCTAACCTGAAGCCAGAATAAATCTATTTTTGAAACATTTGAAATGTTCTCTTTCCTCCTCATCCAGGTGCTGGGTTTTTTAACTTAAAACAGGCGAGTTTGCTTGAAATTCCATTTTAAAATAAGGTCAAATTTGTAAGTATATTTGTAAATATCACGGTCAAAAATGTGTTGTTCATTTTTTCCTTTTTCTTTTGTCTATACAAGGAGAGTTTATTTGAAATGCACAAGAGAAGTGATATTCCTAAGTGATTAAATAGCTTAATCTGAGTGGGTGGAATGCTTTTCTATTTTTCCATATGAGACAACGGATGGTGTCCTGGGGGATCTCCTCCCAGATCTGGACCAGGACATCACTGAGCTCCTGGACAGTCTGAGGCGTCTGATGGACTGATACATAATGTCCCACCCAGAGGTGTTCTATTGGATTGAGGTCAGGTGACTGAGCGTGGGGTCCAGTCAATGGTATCAATTCCTTCATTCTCTCGCCACATGAGGCCGGGCATTGTCATGCACCAGGAAGAACCCAGGATAGGGTCTGACAATTGGTCCAAGGATTTCAACCCGATACCCAATGGCAGTCAAGGTGCTGTTGTCTGGCCTGTAGAGGTCCATGCGTCCCCCCATGGATATGCCTCCCCAGACCATCACTGACCCTTGACTGAAACTGGTCATGCTGAACGTTGTTACAGGCAGCATAATGTTCTCTGTGGCTTCTCCAGACCCTTTCACGTCTGTCACATGTGCTCAGGGTGAACCTGCTGTCATCTGTGAAAAGCACAAGGCGCCAGTGGTGGACCTGCCAATTCTAGTATTCTATGGCAAATGCCAATCGAGCTCCACGGTGTGGGGGCAGTGAGCACAGAGCCCACTAGAGGACGTTGGACCCTCAGGCCACCCTCATGAACTCTGTTTCTGATTGTTTGGTCAGAGACATCCACACCAGTGGCCTGCCTGCTGGAGGTCATTTTGTAGGCTCTGGCAGTGCTTATCCTGTTCCTCCTTGCCCAAAGGAGCAGATACCGGTGGGTCCTGCTGATGGGTTAAGGACCTTCTACGAGGGGCCCTGGCCAGCTCTCCTAGAATAACTGCCTGTCTCCTGGAATCTCCTCCATGCCCTTGAGACTGCGCTGGTATCCAGAAGGTTGCCAGTTCAAATCCCTGTCACTGCCAAAAAAGAAATCCTACTCTGCTGGGCCCTTGAGCAAGACCCTTATCCTGTAGTTGATCCAGGGGTGCTGTACAATGGCTGACCCCAAGGGGTATGCGAAAACTAACAAATTCCTAATGCAAGAAATTGTATAAGGCGAAATAAAGAACAACAAAAAAAAAAAAAACCTTCTGGCAATGGCATGTATTGATGTGCCATCCTGGAGCAGTTGGACTACCTGTGCCACCAAACTCTGTAGGGTCCAGGTATCGCCTCATGCTGCCAGTAGTGACACTGACCGTAGCCAAATGCAAAACGAGTATCGTAACAGATGAGGAGGGAAAAATGTCAGTGGCCTCCCTCCACCAGTTAAACCATTCATTCCTGTTTTGGGGGTCGTCTCATTGTTGCCCCTCTAGTGCACCAAAGCAGCTGAAACTGATTAACAAGCCCCTCTGCTACTGAACTGACCAAATCAATAGCCCAGAAGTTTCACTGACCTGATGCTATACTCTCATTCAAAAGTGGTCCTTTAATATTTTTGAGCAGTATATTAATTTTGTGATTTTTCACATTCCATTTTATTTGCTGTTTTTTTATTAGTTATGCAGACACTCACAGTGATTAATAATGGGCTAAAAACAATTCAATGTTTAGGAATAAAAGACATACGACTGTTAACTGATCTTGTGAGTGGGTGCAAGTGTGCTCAGAAGTCCGGAGTTGTGCTCATTGCTGCCCCCATATTAATCTGTATTGGATTAAGCAGTGTCACTTAGATAAAGAATATCCCATACATCATCGGGTACAAAGTAAAAAGCAACCCTGAACAGGAGTACACACAAACTCGCTTTTATATATGGCTTATTAATGGGTATCCAGAAGAGGGGATTCATTCCCTGAAAATGTATAAAGTACCCATTTAATCCAACTCTGGTTCACAAAGGGCCAAAGTCTATCTCACGGAAGCGTCTGCTGTCAGGCGGGAACCATCACTGGAAAAGTTACCTGTACATCACAGGGCCCATTCAAGGCACTAATGGATGACCTAATGTGTCTGTATTTCTCTGTGTAAAGAAATCTTCCTAATGTTTAAAATTTCCCCTTAACAAGCTTTCAACTGTATCCCCGTGTTCTTGATGATCTCGGTTTAAAATTAAAGTCTCGATCCACTGGACTAATTCCCTTCATAATTTTAAACACTTCAGTCATGTCTCCTCTTAATCTTCTTTGGATTAAACTGTAAAGGCTCAGCTCTTTTCATCTTTCCTCCTAACTCATCCCCTGTAGCTCCGAATCAGCCTAGTTGCTCTTCTCTGGACTTTTTCTAGCGCTGTTATGTCCTTTTTGTAGACTGGAGACTAAAACTGTGCCCAGTATTCCAGAAGAGGCCTCACCAGTGTGTTATAAAGCTTGAGCAGAACCTCCTGTGACTTGTACTGCACACATCAAGGCGCTATATAACCTGACACACTTCCTAGTGGCTACTGAACACTGGCAGTTAGGTGTCAAGTCCACTACAACTCCCAAGTCCTTCTCATAAGGTGGACTCTCGATTTTCAGACCTCCCATTGTGTATTCAAACCTAACATTTTTACTTCCTGTGTGTAATCCTTTACATTTACTGACATTACATTTCATCTGTCCAAACCTGTCTGCTGTCCAAGTCCGTAATACTCCAAGTTAATTATTCAACGGATTCTCGATTATCTGCCAATCCACCTATCTTGGTATCTTCTGCAAGCTTAACCAGCTTGTTGTTTATATTCCTATCAAAATCATTTCTGTATATTAAAAATAGCTGCGGCCCCAGCACTGACCCCTGCTGGACACCACTCTTTAACGTTACCCAGTTCTGATAAGGTTCCTGACACCATCGCCCAGTTCCTGCACCCATCTACACACAACATCTTGAACTCCCACTTCTTTTTATTTTTTGATGCCCCATCTCTCATGTGGCACCTTATCAAATGCTTTTTGAAAATGAATGTTTCATGGGTTACAAGGGAAGGTTGTCGTGGATCCAGTACATCACCTCCAGACAGTTGATATCAAGTTCTTCATGCTTTGTGAAGCATGTTCTGGGAACATCTAGAACCTGAAACTTTACAGCAATAGAGGAACCAAGTGGGTAGGCAAGTACGGTCAGTATGGCCTCCCTACATCATCTGTGCTGTGACTGGTGGACCCTTAGACCTGACCAAGGTTACTGTATAATGATCAACATCTTCTATACCTCACCTGAACTACTTAAGATTTTCTTTCAAAGGAAAACTGATGTACAGTATATGGCCCTGTACAACCAAACCATTGGAATATGCCTGGAGAGTCCAGTTATGTCAGGTGTGGTGCAGTAGTGGACACAAGGCCAACCTTTCTTAGTGAGATGACTGTATATGGATGTTTTAATATTTACATGTTTCTGTTACACATAATAGCCGTTTTTGTTGTTCAGCCCTTCTACCGTAAGTCCATCATCGACTGCATCCTGGCACTGAGGGTTCTCATGTCGCGCAAACGTGAATATCGGCAGAGGTTTTTTGTTTTTCCCAGCCTTTGTCGATTTTCATGAAGTGTTTGACTCAGTTGATCAACTGCCCTGTGGGACTTCCTGAGACTTTGTGGGATCCCCTGAAGTTGCTGGCTATCATAGCTGGCCTGTACACTGGTCCTGCGAGTGTTTTTCAGAGTGGAGGCAGAACTTCTGTGTTTTTCAGCATTGATTCTGGGGTTTGTCAGGGGTGTGTCCTGCTCCTACTCTGGCCAGTGCTGGCATGGACTGGGTGTTAGGCAGGGGCTGGGGGGCACCTGTTGGTAAAGAAAGATTCACGGATCTTGACTTTGCTGATGATGCTGTGATCTTCACAGAGTCAATGGAGGCTCTGATCAGGGCGCTTGAGAGACTGAGTGAGGAGTCGTGAGTGTCTGGGCTTGTGAAGGTCCTGATAAAAACCAACATTCAGGCCTTTAATGACCTCTTGGGCATGGCCATCAGCAGTGTGTCTGTCGGAGGAGATAATGTTGACCTCACTAAGAGGTTTACTTACCTCAGCAGTGACATTCATGTCTTTGGTGACTACCTATGGATTGGGAGAGCATGGGGGGGGGGTCATGAGGTCACTGGAAAGGGGTGTGTGGCACTCCCGATATCTCTGCAAAAGGACAAAGGTCCAAGTCTTTAGAGTCCTGATGTTTGCTATGTGGTTGCGAGACATGGACGCTATCCAGTGACCCGAGATGAAGACAGGACTCCTTTGGTACTGTTGTCTCTTGGGAGAGTCCTTGGGTACCGTTGGTTTGACTTTGTGATGCTCATGGAATCCCAAATGAGGCACATCACCTGCATTGTGAGGGAGTGTCAGTTATGGCAATGTGGCACGATTATCTGAGGGTGATCCAGCTCGCAGGATCCTCATTGTTATAAAGACCTGAACAGCTGGATCAGGCCAAGAGGACACCCACATAACACCTCGCTGCACAAACAGAGGGTCATTTTTGGAGGGTGGGACCGGACCATGCGTCTGCCTGAGGTGTTTCAGTGTGGGCGATGCGCTTTTCCCTTTGAATGCTCCCCAACCTGACCTGAACCGAACCTTTTTGGCTTGTTTTCCTGTGTTAAACATAACTATGGGGGCTACGTGGGTTATTGATGCTTCGGATAACAATGACATCTCTTTCTTTCATAATGAACATTTTATTTCAGGTTCATATGTACACCAAAATGGACCCATCATACACCCTGTACTTTAGTCCGTTAGCGGAGACGGCCAAGTCTCATTCCATTTTTGAGCTGGGCTCATTTGAACAGCCGTAACTTTAAAAGTTCCACTTCTCACATGCATGTCTGGACAAAAATGTAAACACGTGTGACACCCTGTGCCACTTTTATTTAATCCAGTCATGAGCTCAAATCTGGGCTTGCTGTCAACCTCTAGAATGGCGCCACTCAAGTGCGGCCACCGAATACCCCTGAGCTCGGGTCCAGGATGAAGGGTCCAGACTGAGGCTGCCTGCCCTTCTGCGCTTCACACTGGCACTCCTCGACCATCATGACAAGCTTGGAGATGCTCTCCGATCCCGTGCAGTTCAACTCCACATTCTTCATCGTGTATTTGGTTGGGAAGCAGTATGAACAGAAGGTGTACAGGCGATCTTCATTACTGGGGACGTGGAATGAGCTGCACCTTCCAAAACAAAGCTTGTTCTTCAGCACCACCTTCTCACAGTTCTCATGTACGATACTCTGGGAAGAAACAAAACGAAAGAAAGAAAAACGTGACAATGACGCGTGACAACAGTCAGGATGTCCGATGCAGACCACAGAATGTGTTTAGCATGCTAGAAGGGCCTGGAAAAACGATGAGCCACCTCTGCAATTGAGTAAAATGAGTGTTGAACTGGCAGGGAGGTCACAGCACGGGCAACAGTGAAGTATTCCCAGAAGGTAGTGGGCACCTGGGCAACTGGACCAAAACTAATTGCCTACAGACTGAAATTGCTGATTCTGTAGAAGAAATGTAGTGAAATTCACACTCGAGTATCATTTATCAAGAAAAAATATTTCCTGATCATGAAATGTGTGTGTAGGGACAGAGCTGGGAAAGATGTGCAGCAGGTTAGGGTGATAAATGATAAAGATGGAAACGCAGTCACAAGTGAGGAGAGTGTGTTGAGCAGATGGAAAGAGGACTATGAGAGGCTGAAGAATGACAGAGAGAGAGAGAGGAGGTTGGATGATGTGGAGATGCTAATCTGCTATACTTCCTGATTCGTAAGGAGGAAGTAAGGACAGCTATGAAGAGGATGAAGAATGGAAAGGCCGTTGGTCCAGATGACATACCTGTGGAAGCATAGAGGTGTTTAGGAGAGATGGCAGTGAAGTTTTTAACCAGATTGTTTAATGGAATCTTGGAAAGTGAGAGGATGCCAGAGGAGTGGAGAAGAAGTGTACTGGTGACGATATTTAAGAATAAGGGGGATGTGCAGGACTGCAGTAACTACAGGGGAATAAAATTGATGAGCCTCAGCATGAAGTTATGGGAAAGAGTAGTGAAAGCTCGGTTAAAAAGTGAGGAGATGATTAGTGAGCAGCAGGATGGTTTCATGCTAAGAAAGAGCACCACAGATGTGATGTTTTCTCTGAGGATGTTGATGGAGAAGTTTAGAGAAGGCCAGAAGGAGTTGCATTGTCTTTGTGGACCTGGAGAAAGCATATGACAGGGTGACTGATAGGAGCTGTGGTATTGTATGAGGAAGTCGGGAGTGGCAGAGAAGTACATAAGAGCTGTACAGGATATGTACGAGGGAAGTGAGACTGTGGTGAGGTCTGCGGTGGGAGTGACGGAGGTGGGATTACATCAGGGATCGGCTCTGAGCTCTTTCTTATTTGCAATGGTGATGGACAGGCTAACAGAGAAGATTAGACAGGAGTCCCTGTGGACTGTGATGTTTGCTGATGACATTGTGATCTGTAGCGATAGTAGGGAGCAGGTTGAGGAGATCCTGGAGAGGTGGAGATATGAGGAGAAGAGGAAAGGAGAAGAATGAAGGTCAGTAGGAACAACACAGAGTATATGTGTGTGAATGCGAGGGAGGTCAGTGGAATGGTGAGGATGCAGGGAGTAGAGTTGGCGAAGGTGGAAGAGTTTAAATACTTGGGATCAACAGTACAGAGTAATGGGGATTGTGGAAGAGAAGTGAAAAAGAGAGTGCAGGCAGGGTGGAATAGGTGAAGAAGAGTGTCAGGAGTGACTTGTGACAGACGGGTATCAGCAAAAGTGAAAGGGAAGGTCTACACGACGGTAGTGAGACCAGCTATGTTATGTGGGTTGGAGACGGTGGCACTGACCAGAAAGCTGGAGTCAGAGCTGGAGGTAGCAGAGTTAAAGATGCTAAGATTTGCATTGGGTGTGACGAGGATGGATAGGATTAGAAATTAGGACATTAGAGGGTCAGTTCACGCTGGACAGTTGGGAGACAAAGTCAGAGAGACGAGATTGTGTTGGTTTGGACATGTGCAGAGGAGAGATGCTGGGCATATTGAGAGAAGGATGCTAAGGATAGAGCTGCCAGAGAAGAGAAAAAGAGGAAGGCCTAAGAGAAGGTTTATGGATGTGAGAGAGGATATGCAGGTGATGGGTGTGACAGAACAAGATGAGGAGGACAGGAAGATAAATGTGTGTGTAAATTACGTATCCTACAGACCACCTTCAGAACGGATACAGACCCCTTTCCTTTTTTTTTTCACATTTTTGTTATGTTGTCTTGTGCTAAAATCTTTTTTTTTCCCTCATATCAAACAATTCTCAATACCCCAGAATGACAAAGTGAAAATCGCTTTTTTGGAAATTTTGCAAACTTATGAAAAAATAGAAACTGAAATATCCCATTGACACAGTTATGCAGACCCTTTACTCCGTGCTTAGTTGAAGGCAGCGAGCCCAGCCAGGTTTGACGTGAGGGCACACTAAACAGAACAATGGAAGGACTTGTATTGTAAACCGCACATTGGGTTCTGTGTGTACTTCTTCCTTTCCTGCATTTCTATTTGCCCAGGAGAAACCCAAATGGGTTTTGGATGGGGACGCACGTCACTCCATTAGTGGTCATCAGTTCCATGAGTCAGTCTCCTTAAAAACTCATCTTTTTAGAAAGTCATTTTGTTAAAGTATTTTATAGACTCTTCTGTTCTTTTTTTTTTTTATTTTATTATTCTATTTTTACTCTGTAGCACTTTGGGATTGCTAAAATATAAAGTGCAATATAAATAAAATTTATTATTATTATTATTATTATTATTATTAATTACCGGCACTGACTTCCATTTTCTTGGTTTATTAAGTGGGCTTTGGTGTGGAGAGCAGGCCAGAGAAAGACGATCTTATAACACCTCCTGCAGGTGGGTTGCCAACTGGGATCCCGAGTTGTTTTATCGTGTAGTGGGTGTGGTAATGCATTGTACCAGTGCATCACCAGGCCACATCAGGGCGCTCACACACACACACACACACACACACACACACACACACACACACACCAGGGACAATTTAGGACCACCAATGCACCTAACCTGCATGTCTTTGGACTGTGGGAGGAAACCCATGCAGACACGGGGAGAACATGCAAACTCCACACAGGGAGGACCCGGGGAGCGAACCCAGGTCTCCTTACTGCGAGGCAGCAGCGCTACCCACTGCGCCAGCCACAGATCGAGCCTTTTCTATAGCTAGTTAGCTATGTAATGCATATAAAGGCGCTAGATGTTAGGTGGATGTTACTTTTATGACAAATCGTAAAGGTGCTACATAATTGTTGAAGTTATTCCTGCGACATAGGTATTAAAGGTGCTGTATATATACTAGACATATTAAATGTGTTATATATTTGATGTTCTTTCTATGACAGTTATTAAAGGTGCTATATATTTGAAGTTAGTTCTGAGAGAGAAACTTTAAAAAGTGCCACATATTAAAGTTGCTATACATTAGACAGATGGTAGTTCTGTGAGAGGGATAGTAGAGGTGCTATGTAGTAAGCAGATCAACGTCAGTTCTACGGCAGATATTAGAGGTGCTACATATTTGATGGGTGGAATGGTCAAAGGCAGAAACCAGTTCAGTGTTAGACCCCCTAATTGTTAAATAAAGGATTAAACAACCAGAAAAGCAGAATGAAAAACTTCTTAAAAAGTACAAAAAAAAACACTTAACTAAACTTAACTGCTTAGTACATTCAACATGAAATTACAACATCCATCCATCCATCCATTTTCCAACCTGCTGAATCCGAACACAGGGTCACGGGGGGTCTGCTGGAGCCAATCCCAGCCAACACAGGGCACAAGGCAGGGTGCCAACCCACCGCAGGACACACACAAACACACCCACAACAACAGACAGCAAACTTCTACCAAACGTAGTTTTGTGAGGACCACATTGACCCCAAAACAAAAAAACTGGCAAATAAACGGCGCACTTAATTAGGCAAGGAGTCCACTTAAAAACAGAAAATGGTCGGAATAAAAACCTGCAGCCACAGGGGGGTCCCCAGGACTGAGTTTAGGAAAACATTGTATTAGAGAGATTACATACGAGACTAAATAATTAGATCAATTTTAGCTCTATAAAAGACCAATATCAAAGGCCCTATATATTACATCAATGTTAGTTCTATGGCACACATATATTAAAGGTGCAATATTGTAGATCAATATTAGTTTTATGACAAGATATTAAAAGTGCTATACTGTATATTAGATTTTGGTTCTGACAGATACTAAAGTTGCTATAGATTAGATAGTTGTTAGTTCTATGAAAAAAAGATATTAAAGGTTCTATATGTGAATTTCCCCTTGGGATTAATAAAGTATCTATCTATCTATCTATCTATCTATGTTACATCAATGTCAGTTTTGACAGTACTAAAGACGCCGTATATTAGATCAATTCAAGTTCTGTGATCGATATTAAAAGCACCACATATAGTTAGAGCAGTTTTAGTTCTATAAATGAGAGATGCCGTATTAAAGGCCATATACATAGATTGATATTAGCTCCATGACAGAGAGACACATACATATACTAGAATGATGTTAGTTCAACGACAGATATATTAAAGGTGCTATATTGTAGATCAGTGTTAGTTTTATGACAGATAGGATGTTAAAGGTGCAACATATATTTGATCAGTCTTGGTTCCATGACCTTGGTAAAGATGCTATATATTAGATCGATTTTGGTACTGACAGATATGAAGGTCTCTAGATACAGTAGATTAGATTGATGTTAATTAATATAAAAGTTATGTTAGTTATATAAGGGCGGCACGGTGGCGCAGTGGGTAGCTGCCTCGCACTTAGGAGACCTGGATTCGCTTCCCGGGTCCTCCCTGCGTGGAGTTTGCATGTTCTCCCCGTGTCTGCGTGGGTTTCCTCCCACAGTCCAAAGACATGCAGGTTAGGTGGATTGGCGATTCTAAATTGGCCCTAGTGTGTGCTTGGTGTGTGGGTGTGTGTCCTGCAGTGGGTTGGCACCCTGCCCGGGATTGGTTCCTGCCTTGTGCCCTGTGTTGGCTGGGATTGGCTCCAGCAGACCCCCGTGACGCTGTGTTCGGATTCAGCGGGTTGGAAAATGGATGGATGGAAGTTAATTATATAATATTCAATCAATTTTAGTTTCATAAAAGAGGTATTAAAGATTGCCGTTAGTTCTGTGTGACAAGAGATAAAGAATTTATATACGTATACTAGAATCTTAGTTCAACGAGAGCTCCGTGTCAGAGAGACATTATATACATATACTAGAACCTATTGATCTTAGTTCAATGACAGATATATTAAAGGCACTATATTGTAGGTCAGTGTCAGTTTTATGACAGACGGCATATTAATATTAAAGGCACTATCTAACTATTATATAGTACCTTTCATATCTGTCTGTTATATTGTATAACATATTTTTTTGGTATAAATGTTTTATCTAACTACCTTACCTTAACCTTTCTTATTTCTATTTGTCTGTTTTATTTCATTCTGTCTGTTATTAGATGCAACTGAGAAGGCAAATTTCATGTTTTCTTGTGTAAACATAACTAAATAAAGAAACCTAAACCTATAGTGCCTTTCACATCTATATTATATAGTGCCTGTCATATATATCTGCTGTATCTATCTGTCATATCTATCTGCTGTATCTATCTATCATATAGTGCCTTTCATATCTATATCTATATATATATTATATAGTGCCTTTCATATCTATCTTTATCTTAGATCAATTTCAGTTCTATAAACGTAGATCGTTGTTGGTTCCACGACCGAGATAAAGACGTTATATGCTGTTCGTATACTACGCCGATGTTAGTTCTATGACAGAGCTACATTATTAAAGGCGCTATATAGTAGATCAGTTATTTTTATGACAGATTGGATGTCAGAGGTGCTGCATATCTGATCGGTCTTGAGTTCCATGGCCGAGGTAATGATGCGCTTTGGGCTCCGACAGACACTAAAGGCGCTATATATCCGATGGCGGTCTTCTGCAATCCCCCCCCCCCCCCCCTTACCTGCGCGAAGGGCAGCGCCCTGCACGTCTCCTGCTGCAGCTCGTTGGTTTTGATGGGCAGGACGGTCTCCTGCGAGTCGGATCTTCTCCTGAACATGAAGTGGTTCCAGAACTTTTTGGCGTTTTTCAAATGCGGCGCCTGGCCGTGTGGTCTCCTGGCCTGCGCCGCGGGTGTGGGGCTCTGCCCCCCAAAGAGACTGGCGATGACAGCCGCGTTCATGGAGTCCGCGCCGCCGCCCGCGGGAGCCCCCGGCTGTGCCGCAGACACCTGGATTCGCCGGTAAGGTGCCCTCCCGTCCGCGTTTTCCGTCTCGTTCACCCACGCGTCTTCGGGGAAGTAGGCGGGCGGCTCGGTGGCGTAGCGGCCACTGCTCGTAGACACGAAGTCCGCGGCTTCATTTGAGGATCTTCGTTCTTCCTCCCGGCCCGGCGCTCTCCTTCTGTGTAAGTTGTAGATGGACCAGCCATCGGGGGCCACGAGGTTCGCCACTGCGCAGGCGACCAACACCCGGAGCGTCCAGGACACCTTCATCATTATCATCAGAGCCGAACGAGTCGAGGTCGCTAGAACGCTGCCCACTTTTCTGGGGCTGGTGGGGTCTGGGGGTCCATCCTTTAAAGCCGTCGGCAAGCCTCTTATCGCCGCGCTTGTCAGACTGGCCTTTCGTTACACAAACAAACGCGCGGCAGAGTTTAATTATGATAAAGGACGGGGCAGCTGAGCTGAGCCCGGTGGGGGGGTTGTGACAGGCGCTTTGAAGTGGCCGGTCTGCCCCCTCACTCGAACACGACGGTGTTTATCGTCAAGTCTGAGTCGTGGGTTTGTGTATTGGCGCAATCCACACGCCGGGGTTCAATGTGACCGCAGCACTCGGAAAAACGGGACCACTGGGCGGCAGAAAAAGAAAATGAAAACAACGAAGGAAACGCAAAGTGCGCTCGGGGCAGTCGATCGGTGCGGACACCCCGTCATGGCCGGACGAGTCATTCATTGATCGTAAGCTTCGTTAAAAGTCTCACTGTTTCAACTTTCATCCATCCATTTTCCAACCCGCTGAATCCGAACACAGGGTCACGGGGGTCTGCTGGAGCCAATCCCAGCCAACACAGGGCACAAGGCAGGAACCAATCCCGGGCAGGGTGCCAACCCACCGCAGCCGTTTCAACTTTTTAAAACTTTTGTTTCCGCTTCTGCTCCTCTTCTTAGAGCTCCAGCTAATTTTATATCGCGACTCGCAATGACGTTTAACAAAACCTTCTCTTCAACATTTCCACCTGAACCACTTGTTCCTAGTTGTGCCCTTCTTATTGATCTACTATATTGTGCCTTTCCCATCTACCTATTTGCTGTCTGTTATAGGCATTATTATATAGTGCCTTTCCTATCAGTCTTTCTATCCGCAGTATCTTATCTCACCAAGGACCCCATGAGAAAATGATTATCGATCTTGACTTAATATTTGGTGGCGCAGCCTTTAGAAAGAACAAATGCAGTCAAGTGCTTGAATGAAGGAGTTGCTTGCAGCTCCCAGCTGTTTTTTGATGGCTCTGTTCTCCCAAAAGCTCTTTTCAGAGCTCCGCACAAGTTTTTTGATGGGATTTCGAGCAGGACGCATTGCTGGCCACTTCACAACAGTCCAGTGCTTGTTTTGAAATCATTTGCGAGAGCCCTTTTGAAGTGTCCTTTGGGTCATTGTCATGCTAAAAGACCCAGGACCTTCAACGGAGACCAAGCTTTATGACTCAGTACTTTTCTTATTTACAGTATGTTATAGGCATCTGTCGGTCTACTGTATGATGTGTATATTACTATATAGTGCCTGTCCTATCTCAGTCTCTACATTGCCATAGCACCTTTCTCTGTCTACACTGTAATACCTTTCCCATTTAGCGATCTACAACAGCATGTTATGGGCAATATTATATAGTGCCTTTCCCGTTTACCTATCTACAGTATGTTATAGTGAGATTATATAGTGCCTTTCCTATCTATCTACAATATAGTACCTTTCCCATGTACCCATCTGCAGTATGTTATGGGCAATATTCTATAGTGCCTTTCCTATCTACCTGTCTGCAGTATTTTATAAGCATACAGGACTCAAAGTACAGTTAACTGTAGTTGTGCCAGCGAGGAGGCCTTCGTCTGCCTATCATATAGTGCCTTTCTCGTCTATCTACTGTATATTTATATTATATATAGTGCTTTTCCTATCTATAATGATAGTGATTCTTTACATTCATATAGCACTTTTCTCTATCTTTCTATCTCAAATTTAGTACATTTCTCACGTATCTATCTACAGTATGCTATGGCAATATTATATAGTGCCTTTCTCATCTACCTATAAACAGTATGTTATACAATACCTTTCCCATTATTCTATCTACAGTATGTTATTGAGACTATTATATAGTGCCTTTCCTATCTATTTACAATATATATTTCCCGTTATTCTATCTACAGTATGTTATTGAGACTATTATATAGTGCCTTTCCTATCTATTTACAATGTTTCCCATTATTCCATCTACAGTATGTTAGAAACTATTATATAGTGCCTTTCCTATCTATTTACAATATGTTTCCCATTATTCTATCTACAGTATGTTATTGAGACTATTATATAGTGCCTTTCCTATCTATTTACAATATATGTTTCCCATTATTCTATCTACAGTATGTTGGAGACTATTATATAGTGCCTTTCCTATCTATTTACAATATATGTTTCCCATTATTCTATCTACAGTATGTTAGAGACTATTATATAGTGCCTTTCCTATCTATTTACAATATATGTTTCCCGTTATTCTATCTACAGTATGTTAGAGACTATTATATAGTGCCTTTCCTATCTATTTACAATATGTTTCCCATTATTCTATCTACAGTATGTTAGAGACTATTATATAGTGCCTTTCCTATCTATTTACAATATGTTTCCCATTATTCTATCTACAGTATGTTAGAGACTATTATATAGTGCCTTTCCTATCTATTTACAATATATGTTTCCCATTATTCTATCTACAGTATGTTAGAGACTATTATATAGTGCCTTTCCTATCTATTTACAATATGTTTCCCATTATTCTATCTACAGTATGTTATTGAGACTATTATATAGTGCCTTTCCTATCTATTTACAATATGTTTCCCATTATTCTATCTACAGCATGTTAGAGACTATTATATAGTGCCTTTCCTATCTATTTACAATATATGTTTCCCATTATTCTATCTACAGCATGTTAGAGACTATTATATAGTGCCTTTCCTATCTATTTACAATATATGTTTCCCATTATTCTATTATATAGTGCCTTTCCTATCTATTTACAATATGAGGTTAATTGGCCAGCAGAAGCTCATTGTCTCATTGACTAAAAGGCTTAACGTCATTTTCTGGAATTTTTCAAGCTGTTTAAAGGCACCGTTAATAAAGTGTATGTAAACTTGTGACCTACTGGAATTGTGATATAATCAATACAAAGTGAAATACTCTGAGGTAGGGGTCCTCAATCACAGTCCTGGAGGGCCGCAGGTTTTTATTCCAACTCATTTCTTAATTAGAAAGCAGTCCATGCTGATAATGAAACTTGGTATTGAACTGTTTGGCTTGTTAGTGCTTTCACCTCATCGAAGAGCAATTTGAATTACACTGTGGAGTTTCCTTCTGTGAGAACGTTATCCAAGTGTCTTGTGGACCAGAATAGACTGAAACTTAATGGTCCTTCCAATTCCCCTCTCATTCATTTCTAAAGAGTTTCCATCACAGATACTTCATGGCAGTGACGTGCGGTGAGGTTCATGGCTGGTGGCTCCTTCAGAGTCAGTTTTACAAATATATGAACCCATAAGTATTTCACTATTCAGTTGGCAGCCTGCACATTGACTACTAGTTATGTTTCATATCTCATCAGCATTCTGCACACACACATCAGTAAGGGACGCATTCGGCTAAGTAAGAACATGACATTAATAGCGGCGAGAGAGAGCAGATTTGATCCTCACCCTCCATGTGTTCTAAATTTGCAGTTGACGTATAGGCGGAGTGGTGGCTCTGAGGCTAGGGGTCTGCACTGGCACTCGGAAGGTTGCTGGTTTGAATCCCATAAATGCCAGTAGAGACTCTTCTCTGTTGGGCCCTTGAGTAAGGCCCTTAACCTGCAACTGCTGAGCGCTTTGACTAGTGAGAAAAGCGCTATATACATGCAAAGAATTTATTATTATTATTAATTCCACAATTCATACTCATTCAGTAGTAAGTATAGAGTGGTGTACAAAAAAAATGTATTTCACCTTATTTGAAATATTTAGATGTTTTTAAAAGCTTTTAATTCCAATGCTTTAATCAATTTTAATACAGACTGTTCAACAAAAGAATACCCCAAAAAACAAAAGAATATTTTATTTAAGGTCAAAATTTATTTTTTAAATATTGTTTTTTTTTTCTTATTCTGATCCCATTTTTTATAAAATTGAAAACCGTTCATGGTCTTACCTTTATTTGTAAATGAAGTCCATGCGCCTATCCTTCTCCACGAAAATCTACAGCACTTTCTTGTAAAAGTCCTCCTTTAGTTTTAAAAATCTTAATCTTCCAAAATAAAAATAAACGGAGCGCTGCAGTGCACTTGACTTTCTGATGTCGCTAACTTATCGGTGCCTCTGCGTAGAAGAACAGCAGCAACGAGCGCCTGTTGGGCTCACATGCGCCCCCTTCAGGGTACTGTCTGTCTGCCTCACCTTGTGCCTTTTCACTGCGGTTTTGTGTCCGATTAGCAACACTAAACATGTCACACACATTCGTTAAAGATATTAGACAGATCTCTCACTCCATATCTCAGAATAGGAGTGGAAGGTAGCAATGCAGAGAATTCACTCGAGCTCCATATGCGCAAAACATACAATTATTCAACTCAAAATTATATATCGAGCACATCTCTCTCGTTTAAAATTGTTTACAAAATGTTTCCAGGGCGAGATCCAATCTGCGAACATTGCGATCGAGCTCCAGCCTCGCTAGGCCACGTATTTTGGGCCTGCACCAAACTAACATCATTCTGGACCAAGATCTTTCAATGCCTATCAGACAGCCTTGGTGTCACAATCCCTTCTAACCCACTAACAGCTGTGTTTGGTGGGCTCACAGAGGGGCTTAAAGTGGAGAAGGACAAACAAACTGTGATTGCCTTCACTACACTATTGGAGCGCAGACTTATCTTGTACAGCTAGAAGAAGTCAGTGGGTAACTGATGTTACAGTATATACTACAGTGGACACATTTATTTTATGATATCATGATGAGCCTCCCCTGACCGCACATCCCTGCTTCATGGTAAGCCCGTTAGCTGGAGAACTGCTGGTTTATTGGTTAACTGCATCTCATTATTAGCTAATGTCCGATTAAGAAAACAGGCAACAATTGAAACTTAAATGCAGCTGCTAAAATCTAAAATAGGCAATTAAGAGTTCTGAATGGTAACAGACAAGAGAACTACAATTAAGCCCAAAAAATGTACTGCTTTAGTAGCAATTAAAAGGGTTCTAATTAAGAAATCTGGTTAAAGTGAAAACCTGCAGACTTCCAGAACTGTAATGGAGGCCCTCTGATCTACAAAGTGACTAAACTTTGTATTTGATGAATGAAAGCGCTAACAAGGCACAGAGTGAAACACCAATTTTCAGTATTAGCAAGAACTGAGTTCTAATTGGGACACAGGCTGGAATGAAAACCCGTAGCCACTGCGGCCCTCCAGGACCGTGATTGAGGACCCCCCTGCTCGGAGGTCTGTGAAAGTTGTTGGAAGAAAAATTTACGTTTGCCCTGCACCAGGTAGACATCTTAAATGATATACAAAATGTATAATTTGTCAGAATAAAATCTGTGGAGGGCTTATAAAGTAAGTTTTAAAGAATTCACCTCAAGTGTATGGAAACTTCTGACTTCACCTGAAGGCCACACCATTACATGTGTCTGAGACAAAATTTAAAAACAGATTAGATTGAGGGGCATTTAGAACAATCCTAGCGAGCCACTTAAACTCGGTGGCCATGGAGTCCAAGGCTTTGATGAACTCAAAGAAACTTCAGATTGAACCTCCTGTGAAAAAGTAAATACACCCCATGAAATGCATTTTCTTTTTTAACGTGGGTGGACACGTCAAGATTTGATCTTCATTTACACAGAATCAGTAGATCAAGGTGACATAACGTGGCATGATGTTTGTTATCTTAATATTGTGTAGTTCATTGTATCATTCAAATAAATAAATGGAAAACAAAGAAATGTGTGGAAAAAGTAAGTAGACCTCTCATCCCCCCATTTAACCTCAGAAACCTCAAATTAGAACATCACTAGAGAGGACCCCATTTGAGATGGTCTTGTTTAAACTTCAAACGTTTCGTTTGCTTTGCTCTTTGTGGTTGAAGTGTGTGTGTATGTGTGTGTGATCACCAAGCTGAGATGCACTGAGCTCTCTGAGGCCTTCACAAAGTAGTAGTCCGGGAAGGGATCTGAAAAGATCTCCAAACACTAGGGGCCTCATGTATAAACGGTGCATACGCACAGAAATGTTGCATACGAACCTTTCCACGCTCAAATCGTGATGTATAAAACCTACACTTGGCGTAAAGCCACGCACATTTCCACGGTACCTCATACCTTGGCGTATGCAATTTCTCCGCTCGGTTTTGCAGACTGGCGGCACCCAGCGTCAAAGCAGTGCTACTGTTCCTGTGTGGTCACCCTTTCTTTCTTAGATAGAGATAGATAGATAGATAGTTCCACATTCCTGACGCAGCTTTATAAATACACTGAAACTAACTGCATATTGTTTATTTGTGTAATGCATCTGATTGTAATTAACCTGTAGCAATATAATGGTCCAGGGAATAGCCAAAGTATTCCAAATACCATAACTGCTTTAGCGTTGTTACGCTCACTGCACCTTCTTCTTCTTTCAGCTGCTCCCGTTAAGGGTTGCCACAGCAGATCATCTTTTTCCATATTACTCTCACTGCACCACTCGGAGTTTTTATATCACTGTATCTGAGTGGGGAATCACAACAGCAGCTGATCGGAAAGAGAATTATCGTATACAGCATGAAGCAGACGCTGCCTCAGCCATGGCAAAACGTTTCAGAGAGTTTCCTGTATGAACTTTGCGGTTTAGAAAAAGTTTCATCCCAAGAACTATAAACACACTCAATCAGTCCATCAAGTGCTCCTTGTAGAACTGTCTGTACTTATTAGTACAATTACCTCACTGTAAACTTGCACTACAGTTATAATATTGCACAACCTGCGCCACTTTATAAAGCGTGTATTTACATATAATGACATCATTTTTAAGATGAAATGCAGCAAAATATGTCGATTATACAGATAAAACTTTAATATCATTTAAATAATCAGTATTGTTAATAATTAAACATGTGAGGACACGGTGCCGCAGCGCTAGCTAGTTCAGGGATTGTTCCTGCACTGCGTTGTATTCTTGCTGGTGCTGACGCAACACTGGAAAGATAGACGGATAGAATAATTAAACATGTACTACGAAGATATTTCAATGTTCCTTAAAAGTTTTGAAGAATTGGCATTCTAAGCTTACAGATGGCTTCACGTCTATTACAGAGCTGATTGTGTGGCGATTGGGTATTTGGAGAAAGAAAAGTAAGGACAGGAATTGGAGGTTAGTACGTTTGAAAGAGACAGTACTTCTGTAATAAATTATTTCATCGAAGGTCGCACATGGCGCAGCAAGCCTCTTGCGTGAGACATGAACAAGCACTGCGCCACCGTGTTCCCATGTTTAATAACATGCTTTTATTCCTATCATCATGAAAAAGATATCAAGTATACACCTCAGTATTTTAATTATTCAGAGAGCTGTAATATCACGAATATAATGGATTCTGTGTCCTGTCGGAGAAAGAGAAAGCCCGTTTAAGAAGCAGGTAGTGATTCACACACAGAGCACAAAGAAGATCAAATACAGAACAAAGCATTTAACATGCTACTTTAGTTACAATGGGATTTGAGAAACTAGTAAATTAAACGATTTTAAGATGAAGTTTATGATGTTCTACTTTAATGGCAAAATAAACTACGTTATTAAAGTGGACATTTCGAGATTAAAGTTGACATTTCGTGTTTTTTTCCCACTGTGTGCCTATTTTTTTTTCTCTGTACCCTAATAAGCTTTCATATGACACTCAGACGGTGGGCTACGACTTGCCTTTTCACGGCGACTTTGATATCTGACAACTTCTTTTTTATTTCGGGCACTGTGCGACTTTGTGAATTTGAGCTTTCGAGTTTCTCCGACACTCTGTTACTCGATCAATTTCCTTTTGTTGATTATACCACTGTTTAAACCAACAAATAGTACGTTTTTCCTTTGCCTCCACTTGGTATTCGCTGAAATTCTTATATTTTCCCCCGTGCTTTTCCCATTGTCTTTTCACAGAAGGCTATTTATATTGATTTGCATATTCAAAGTTGTGTAATTCTGGGAGGAGTTGGGGCGGGACAGACGGCGCGTGCACGTACGTTACTTTTCGCGCTGATCGGGATTTATGTAGTGGAAGAACATGGAAGTTTGCGTACGTACAGATTCCTGCATCTGGATTTTTCTGTGCGTTCGCACAATCCCGCTTTTGTGCTTACGCCATGTTATAGTGTGAGTTCTAGGCAGGGCGTTATACATGAGGCCCCTGGAAATCAACTCTTCCACTCTTTGGAAGTTCATCTAAAATTGATGAAGCTTTCAAACGTCACAAAGAAGTAGTCTGGGAAGGGATCTGAAAAGATCTCCAATCACCTGGAAATCAAATCTTCCACTCTTTGGAAGTTCATCTAAAAATGAAGAAGCTTTCAAATGAGTGCCAACTTGTTCAGGCCTCCCCAGCATGTTCAGAACACAAGATGCTGCAGGAAGAAAAGTCTCCAAGAACCCCCAGAATTTCCTCACAGGATCTCCAGGTAGCTCTTGGCACGTGTCAGAGTTCAGGGGGTCTATCATTAGAAAGAGGCTGAACAAATTAGATCTACAGGGGGTGTGTGACAGAAGGAAACCAGAAAAGAACACCAGGGCAACACTGCAAAGACCAGGACGTCTGTAACAGCGTGCTCTGGGTAGACAAGGAAAAGGTAAGAGTGAGGTGGACATGCATCTTGGTTCCCAGCACATTCAGCCCAAGAGCAGAACACAAGGTGCTGCTGAGAGCCCCAGAATTTCATCACAGGATCCCCCAGGTAGCTCTTGTCACTACTGATGTCAAAGTGTGCGAGTCTACCAATCAAAAGAGGTTACTAAATTAAAAATCGCTCACCACAGCCTGGTCACCTTTGGCCACTCCTACTCATCCTCTCTCTCTCTCTAATGGGTGGTGGGCCTACCGGCACAAAATGGCTGCCATTGCATTACCCAGGTACATGCAGCACATCGATGGTGGTTGAAGTGGCCCCCCACTCGCTATGTTAAGTGCTTTGAGTTGTGAGAAAAGACCTATACCCAGATGTAAATTTAAAGAATTAGATGTACATTCCTGGGGTGGGCAATGTCGCTCTGGGAGGGCCACCGTGCTGAGAAGTCAATTATGGCTAATGAATCACGTGTTGCCCAAGTCACACTCTGAGTCTTCATTTTAGTGGTCTTGCTTGTTCAGGTTCCCCACCCTTCTTTCACTCTTAACCCGCTGCATTCATTGTTTTAACTGCTACTTATTAGCAATAAGAGGCAAATGACAATGGAGCCCACCGTTCTCTATCAAACTCATATCCATTTACACCTGTGTGGATTATTCATGCACTATTTGAAGTTTAATAAAATGCTTAAGAGAAAAAAAAGTGAAAGAATAAAAATTACCCGTTTTGGCTTCAAATCATTTAGGAGATATCCTTGGCATTGAAAGAAAAAATTCTATGATAAAAGCAGCTAACATTTTAGACTAACAAGCCTTAAAATTAAACAATGGCAGGGATTGGCAATTCTAAATTAAGCAATGAAAACCTGCAGCTACTGTGGCCCTCCAGCACTGACTTTGCCCAGCCCCGACTACATGGACGGTGTGCCAGGAAGAAAAAAGAAAGGACAGCAGGGCTAAAAACTAAAGCTTGCCCATGAATATCTAGGCAAAGACCATGGACTTCGTTTTTAACACTTTGTGTGATTTTGTGCGTGAAATTACATGCATACAGAAACACAGAAAAAAGACGACTTATAAAACCTGCCGTATGCACATTTCTATGCAATTTTAGCCTGATAAATCATAAACGATTTATAAATGTGCGTTCATGAAGGTGCCTCCGGCTCCTCCCTGAAACAACCATATATGGACAATGCCAATCACCCTCATGCATATGCAATCGCAATGCTGCAGACCTTCATTGGCTGGTAGGGCAGCCACGTGACGCGCGTATCCAGTGATGTGAGACAGAAGTTCTCGCCTCTAAATTACTGACACGCAAACAACAGCAACAAGCATAAATACAAATGACAACGCGTTACGACTGCTTTAAATGCCGTGATGTCCAGCCGTAGAATGCCTGAAATACAAGAAAGAAAGAAAAAGCCCGATCTCTGGCGATAAAGTGGATCGATATTACGGCAGTATATTAGGGTCACGGAAAAGAAAAAGTAGTCAGCGACAGAGTTAGTGTAACGAGAGGAGGAAAAATAAAACGCATCCACGCTCTCTAACTTTGATCTGCGAATGCCATCTGTAATTGGAGATGCCTTTTTAGGTGTCATTGTGCCAAAGCAGTCCTGTTGATGGTCAGCCTCGTCTTGGCATCACACATGTCTTGCATGTTAACAGAATGTCCCTACTTATGTTTAAATGCAAAAGTGTCCTTATTAGAATTGGAGTGCATTAAAGTGCTCCGATTACGTTAGGAAAACCATACACGGGTGCAAATTGCCTTTTAAATTTTGGTAACATGTTGTTATATGTATGCGCACCCACACCATACGAAAACTGGATGCAGCGCTTTGACGGACGGTTAAAGGCTTCCAGCACAGCGGAAGTGACAACAAGGAGTCTAAACTGATGGAAAAAAAGGTGTTCAGTGCAAAGACGCAGAACTGACAGTCTTAAAGGAGAACTAAAATACAGTCTGCACGTCATATTCATCACTTTTGAGATGTCACAGGTTTGTCACGTCAACACCTATTATAATAACAGCTCGATGATACGTGCGAGTTGTCATTTAGCTGCATTTTCTTACTTGATACCTGAAATGTTGCGTATCGGTGGGTCAGAACTACTGTAAATACAACCACGGTCTCACGTCAAGTTTTTATAAATCCCGTTGTTTGCGTGTTAAGCTGTGTAAGCCTCTTTTTGTGTGGGTGCAAGCTTCATAAATGAGGTCCCTGGAGGACATCTGTGACAATGTGCTCTGGCCAGACGAGGCAAAGCTAAGAGTTCTACTGGGACAGGTTAGCTGTTAGTTAAACAAAATCGGCTTGATGGACTATCTGGTCTCCTCTCGTCTGTCAATTTTGTTATGTGGCCACAGTACTACAAAACATGATTTGGCAAACACGAGAGACCATGCTTGACCAGAAGAACCAGATTACCAGCTGTAAAGCATGGTGGTGGTGATGTTCTGGTTTGGGACGGCTCTGCTGCATTAGGGCTTGAACAACTCACGAACACAGAACCCACTAAGAATTGTTCAGTGGACCAGAGGGCACCTGAGGATCATGTGAGACCATCTGTCAGATCATTCCAGCTTAGCCAAAAGTGAAAAATCCAAGGAATGGCAAAAACAAAAAGTAATGTTCTGGAATGACCAAGTCAAAGCCTGGATCTGAATCACTTTGAGATGCTTTGGGGTTGGAAAAGGATGTGGCCATAAGGCACAAAAAACATCACCCAGCGTGGAGTGGAATAACTTTAAAATATCATTCAATGTCAGAAACTGATAGACAGTCACAGGAAATAATGACATGACAGTGAAATAATGACCAAAAACAGGAGACAGAGCTGGAGATGGCAGAGCTAAAGATTTGCTTTGGGTGTGATGAGGATGGACAGGATTAGAAATGAGTACATTAGAGGGTCGGATCAGGTTGGGAGACAAAGTCAGAGAGGCGAGATTGCATTGGTTTGGACCTGTGCAGAGGAGAGGTGCTGAGTATAATGAGAGAAGGGTACTAAGGATAGAGCTGCCAGGGAACAGGAGGAGAGGAAGGGCTAAGAGAAGGTTTTATGGATGTGGTGAGAGAGGACATGAAGATATGAAGACAGATGATCCGCTGTGGTGACCCCTAATGAGAGCAGCTGAAAGAAGGGGCAATACCAGTTACTGAAGCCAAGGGGGAACTCACAGACAGAAACGGTGCGTTTTTTGTTGAATAATTTGCAAAGTTAAATTTTCTCTCTTTTTTCCCCAGTTACATCACATTTATCTAAAGATACAGTCTACATGAAGATCATATCTTGACATTAGAATATATGAGAACAGGCCATTCAACACTACAAAGATTGCCAATCCTATTCACTTAATTCTTCGAAAATAACATCAAGTCGAGTTTTGGCCATCCCTAAAGTTTTACCGCACCCTATTTAGTCGCTTATTCCAATGTCTGTGGTGATCTGTGTGAAGAAAAACTTCCTAATGCTAAGTGTAAATTTTGCACAGATTTCCACCTGTGTCCTTTTGTTCTTGAACACATTTCAAAGGCACAGTCTCGATCCACTGGACTAATTCCCTTTATGTTCAATCATGTCTCCTCTTAATCTCCTTTTGCTTAAACTGGAAAAGCTCAGTTCCTCGTAACTCATCCTCTGTAGCCCCCGAATCAGCCTAGACTCTCTTCTCCGGATTTGTTTTAGCATTGCTGTCTCCTTTTCGTAGCCTGGAGACCAAAACTGCATATTATGAAGTGCGTTATGAAGCTTCAGCCTTTTTAGACTTGTACTCGACACATCAGGGTGCTATATACCCTGACATTCTGTTTCCCTTCTTAATTTCCTTCTGAACACTGTCTGGCCGTTAATAGTGTAGAGTCCACTACTTCTAAGTCCTTCACATAAGGTGAACTTTTGATTTTCAGACCTCCCATTGTGTATTTAAACCTCATATTTTTATTTCCTATGTGTAATACTTTATACATCCATCCATCCTCCAACCCGCTATATCCTAACTACAGGGTCACGGGGGTCTGCTGGAGCCAATCCCAGCCAACACAGGGCACAAGGCAGGAAACAAACCCCTGGCAGGGCCCCAGCCCACCACATGGCACACACACACACACGGGACAATTTAGAATCGCCAATGCACCTAAGCTGCATGTCTTTGGACTGTGGGAGGAAACTGCAGCACCCGGAGGAAACCCACACAGACACGGGAAGGACATGCAAACTCCCGTAATACTTTACATTTACTGACAAATCTGCCCAAGCCTGTCCGCTGTCCAAGTCCCTTTGTGATGATTCAACAGGTTCAAAATTATCTGCCAATCCACTTATCTTGGTATCATCTGCAAACTTAACCAGCTTGTTATTTATATTCCTATCCAAATTATTTATATATTTTATACAAACAACAGTGGCCTGACCCCAGCACTGTCTCCTGCTGGACACCACTCTTAACGTCACCCAATTCTGATGAGGTTCCTCGGACCATCACCATCTGCTTCCAGTGTCTAAGCCAATTTTGCACCCATCTACAAACACTGGAGTTATTAGTCTTCTACATCATATTCGTTTTTTTCTTTTGCAGCTTCCTTTTCAACTCTTTATTAACCCAACTGTGGAGATTTTTTAAAATTCCAAATTTTGTAACGTACCTGTCCTGCATTACATGTAAAACTTTTTTAAACCTGTTCCTTGACTGTCTCCACACTGGTTGGCTTATCCCAGCCTATCTTCCGTAGATTTTGCCGCATCTGCTCAAAATTTGCCCTTCCAAAGTTGAACTCAACAGTTTTAGTCTTTGCATTCTCACTCTTCTGAAACAGATAATTGTATTATATTATGGTCACTTGAGCCTAGTGGCCCAATCACACTCATCCACATCACTGTCATTCAGCCAGGTTTCTGTTATTGCTGCAATATCATAATTATGCTCTGCTACATACAACTCCAACTCACTTGTTTTATGTTTGATACTTCTAGCATTAAGGCAAGCTATTTTTTAATGTGTTACTCCATCTACTCTATCAAACGTTGGGTTAGAATTTACATTACTATGCATTTTAATTTCTACACCATTGTTTGTTATCCCATATATACAGTACTGTAGTTCTAAACCTGGCCTGTCCTAAACTCCCAGCCTCGCCATTCCCCAGTTTAAACAATCCCTGACTAGCCAACTCCTCAATATGTTGGTGCCCCTCTAGTTCAGATGTAACCAGTCACGGCAGAACAAGTCCCATCTGTTCCCAAAGGAGTCCAAATGCCCTTCTACCCTGCACCAAGACCTAAGCCACGCGTTAAGCCTATTAATCTTAAGTCTTACCTGGACTGGCACTGCCAGAACTTCAGAGAAGATGACCTTGTCAGTTCTGCTCCTTATCCAGGCACCCAACTCTTTGAATTTGGATCCCAGAACTGACAGACTACCCTTACGTGTGTGTATCTGTCCACATATGACATTTCATGGGGTTTACTTGCATTTCTCAGGATTGTAGTAGGTTCCATGTAGGCTTCATGGCCACTGAAACATTAAACTGTAAAAAAAAAAAAATAAATAAAAACCTTTTTAGTACTTTGAATAGAAGATCTTCAGCTGTAACTCCTTTCCCTAAATTTTCATTTCTCCTTGTGTATTCTCTGAACTTATTTGCTAACATTAAGCTAATTGACACCTAGTGCCCAATTGTCCAGCAAAGGCTTATGGATCAAAGGACCACGTGAAGCTCTCACTCGCCTGATTTGATTTTGCACCTCTAATCATCAATTAGGAGAATTAATGCAAGTCAGCCCACTTCCCCCTTTGTGGAAAGAAAGAAAACTGTAATCTGAATTTGTGTATTCAGGGAAGTCACACTTGAGCGAGGAGTTTGAGAAAACACACTGCAAAGCTGTCAATGCTCCATGTTAATTAAGGCAGCAAATGTCCTTCTCCTTGTCAGGGGGGGTTGTGTTATTGCAGTTGGTGCTGAATGTGCTCCTTAATACACTTTAATTGCCCAGACACACATCATTTATCTTATGGAAATTACTAGCATACAGTACATATGTGCTTTTAAAAAAATCAGCAAACCTTGAGAAGCTCTAAATGTGAAGGATGTGAAATGAGTGAGTCTGTCTGACCGATTCTGCAAGATATCAGACATTTTTATAATTTTAATGAAAACTATTTTGATTTAAATTTTTTTTAACACCACATCAATCGTATAAATGAAAAGTACAGAAGTTAGAGAAGGGTTGTGACTGGGGGTGAGGCTGGACCAGTCAGGGTACAGTTAAAAAGGCATTTCCACACTAAGTTATCAGGGTGTAATGGACATATTTCTCTATATAACATATATATTAACTTTTTATCTTTGTCAGGTTAAATGTCACAATTTCCTCAATCTTTTACAGGATCTCTAAATTATCTAATTGAAATGTTTGTTTTAAATTTTAACATACAGTGCATCCGGAAAGTATTCACAGCGCATCACTTTTTGCACATTTTCTTATGTTACAGCCTTATTCCAAAATGGATTAAATTCATTTTTTCCCTCAGAATTCTACACACAACACCCCATAATGACAACGTGAAAAAAAGTTTGAAATTTTTGCAAATTTATTAAAAATAAAAACAATTGAGAAAGCTCAAAATGAGCTCAGGTGCATCCTGTTTCCCTTGATCATCCTTGAGATGTTTCTGCAGCTTCATTGGAGTCCACCTGTGGTAAATTCAGTTGACTGGACATGATTTGGAAAGGCACACACCTGTCTGTATAAGGTCCCACAGTTGACGGTTCATGTCAGAGCACAAAGCAAGCATGAAGTCAAAGGAATTGTCTGTAGACCTCCGAGACAGGATTGTCTCAAGGCACAAATCTGGGGAAGGTTACAGAAAAATTTCTGATGCTTTGAAGGTCCCAATGAGTACAGTAGCCTCCATCATCCATAAGTGGAAGAAGTTTGAAACCACCAGGACTCTTCCTAGAGCTGGCCGGCCATCTAAACTGAGTGATTGGGGGAGAAGGGCCTTAGTCAGGGAGGTGACCAAGAACCCGATGGTCACTCTGTCAGAGCACCAGAGGTCGTCTGTGGAAAGAGGAGAACCTTCCAGAAGGACAACCATCTCTGCAGTAATCCACCAATCAGGCCTGTATGGTAGAGTGGCCAGACGGAAGCCACTCCTTAGTAAAAGGCACATGGCAGCCCACCTGGAGTTTGCCAAATGGCACCTGAAGGACTCTCAGACCATGAGAAACAAAATTCTCTGGTCTGATGAGACAAAGATTGAATTCTTTGGTGTGAATGCCAGGCGTCACGTTTGGAGGAAACCAGGCACCGCTCATCACCAGGCCAATACCATCCTTACAGTGAAGCATGGTGGTGGCAGCATCATGCTGTGGGGATGTTTTTCAGCGGCAGGAACTGGGAGACTAGTCAGGATAAAGGGAAAGATGACTGCAGCAATGTACAGAGACATCCTGGATGAAAACCTGCTCCAGAGCGCTCTTGACCTCAGACTGGGGCGACGGTTCATCTTTCAGCAGGACAACGACCCTAAGCACACAGCCAAGATATCAAAAGAGTGGCTTCAGGACAACTCTGTGAATGTCCTTGAGTGGCCCAGCCAGAGCCCAGACTTGAATCCGATTGAACATCTCTGGAGAGATCTTAAAATGTCTGTGCACCGACGCTTCCCATCCAACCTGATGGAGCTTGAGAGGTGCTGCAAAGAGGAATGGGCGAAACTGGCCAAGGATAGGTGTGCCAAGCTTGTGGCATCATATTCAACAAGACTTGAGGCTGTAACTGCTGCCAAAGGTGCATCGACAAAGTATTGAGCAAAGGCTGTGAATACTTATGTACATGGGATTTCTCACATTTTTTATTTTTAATAAATTTGCAAAAACCTCAAGTAAACTTTTTTCACGTTGTCATTATGGGGTGTTGTGTGTAGAATTCTGAGGAAAAAAATGAATTTAATCCATTTTGGAATAAGGCTGTAACATAACAAAATGTGGAAAAAGTGATGTGCTGTGAATACTTTCCGGATGCACTCTATATAATGCCTTGAGTATTACCAGTCCATAAACACACACACTTACACTTGACTGGTTCATTGAAAATAGCCTAGAGTTTCTTGTCAGACATCCTAAGCAAAGATGGTTTTCAGTAAACGATGAGTCTCATGGAAAAATCCAGCCTCATCAGAAAGTTAATTCAGTTGTAAAATTATAAAAGAAAAAAAAAAAAAAAAAATGGAAAAATATAATTATAAAAGGAGAAGTTAGTCCCAGTTAATGGTAACTGTAGCATGTCTGAGTGCAAGCGAGTGGCATTGTGGCCTTTCTAATGTTTTATTCACACATTTTATCGTAGGACACATATTGCACAATCATTTACCTAGGAGTTTAACAGCATCACTTCATTTCAAAAGTACTGTACATTACTACTAGTCTGTAACTTTCTCTGTTCCTGTAGGATCATTATTGTCACAGATACAGTGAACAGCTGAATTCTTCCTTGCCTGTCTGATTGAAATTCAGCAGGTTTCCACTTTCCTGCACCATTATCAGTAAGTTTTTATTTAACAAATTACAAAATACAATCCACAACAATACCATTTTACCAAGTATTACAAGCGTATAGGGTCATTATGATCATGCGTACAGAGTACAGTGAAATTCTTACTTGCACGTACTAATCAACATTACTCCCTGGCACCATAAATAGTGGGTATAGATGTTACCTCGAAACGTCTGTCTTGCTTACCTAAAAATCTAAGAACATATGTTTTAATTTCTACAAATAAACTCATATCTGGATTAACTGCATGACATGTGCAACTGAACCAGCACAATAGTTGAAAAAAAACAAAAAAACAGAACGACGAATACATTTTTGAACAATCTGCTTTCATGAAAATCTTGAATTGTATGACAAGAAGTTATTTATGAGTCTATCCCTTGTTTAATCCCTTCTCGAACTATTTCAAGTTTTTAAAGTCTCCCTTCTACTTTACATTTACAGATAACCTACCCATCAATTTCCTCTCTCCATTTCTGGTCAGGGTCACAGGCAGACTGGGCTGTTCCAACAGCAAGGAGTACAAGGCTGCTATAAGGAGTTCTATGCTATATACTGTATACGCTGCTGTTCTTTATTATATTCTGTAAGTGCCTTGAGCATGGGAAAGGCGCTATATAAATAAAATGTATTATTATTATTATTAAGGCTGAAACTACTACTTGATCAGCTCAGCACTGCCTTTACAGTGTACTGCAGCCCCTGAACAGATCATCATCACAAGGACAGAAACACAGAAAGTAAAGCAACATAAACTATTAATAGCTTGCATTTGCTCTCCGTGAGCTACTCCATGCTTTTTTTTTTATCATGGGTTCACAACTAATACAACCCAAAACCCCCCCTCCCCCCTTGACAGTTCATGAGAACACAAAAACAAAACACATATCCCAGACACTTTACACTGAAAAATGAATGTGGAGCCCATGAACAATTCTCAGTGTGCCACCAGGCTCCCCACTGTCAAGTCTACAGTATCTCAAACAAGTCAGTCAGACAGTCATATATGCACACACACTACATAAATGTTACTGCTTTGTGTATTTAGAATATACAGTATAGTATACATACACCTAAAGTGTGGATTGGGTTCGTGGATTATGGGACACCAGAAGCCAGGAGTACATTGTAGAGCAGTTCACAGCCGAGTGTTTACTTAAACACTTGATACTCCCATGACAAATGGGTAGGTGGCTCCTCGGAGGACACCCTCTAATCAAAGATAAACAAGATACAGCGCATCAGGGACGCTAAAACATTCCACTAATGAATACACAAAAGGGCTCCATGCAATTTGATAATCTGAACTGGCTTTACTAAAAACAAAACAGTTGAAAATATGGTAAAAATACCATCCAAAAGAATTTTTAGCAGTCTAAAAACACATTGTGATAAGCCACTCAATCGTTTTCTTTTCTCTTAACATCTATCATATTTTGGCCGAAGTAATGATCATATTTTGATTGGAAGTTATTTGTTTGCAGAGGGGGAGCCACTGGGGCCTCTGGTTTCAGAACTCAAATATGCTGATCATGACAGATTTGCACTACAATGAATCTGAAACACTTAGTTTTTTCTTTTGCATTAGGTCAGCTTTTCCTGAAGAATTTGCTTTTCACCATTGTTTTTAAACATTCCAGGACTGGGTTAGCTATGAACAGCAATACAGAAAATGAACATCTGACAGAACAGTGCCTTTTTTAAAAGATCTAAACATGAGACTTCCTGTTTAAGTGAAATAACTTGCATATTTTAAATTGCACAATTCTAGAATGACACACTATTGTTCAATTTTTATACTATTCACATAAAAATGCTGTTTCTCCCCAAACACCTTCTTATTTATTTTTTTAATACATTCACAAGGTTATTATTGTCTCATGAACAAAGTAGTGTAACATTTCTAATAGCATGTGCTTAGTGGTGTGCAGTATCCCAACAGAAACCAGAGACCGGTAGAAATTTGTCAACCAGGAGAAATGTTCACATATCAATTTTACTGCAATTTAGCATACCAGGAAGCCACTTTTGAGACACACTTTTTGCAGTGGCATGGAGGAAAGTGGGTGTTCTGTTCCATTATGAAAAAATAACACAATCACACATTTTTCCCCATCAGTTCTAATAAAAAAAGATCATATGCTAATCTGAAAACTATGGGTGGTCCTGCTATATAAAAAAAAAAAAATATATGAACTCACCTGATATTGCATTGGAATGTTTTTTGCACACTTGGAAGAGCACTGCCAACATCAACTGGACAGGGGGAAAGGAACATGCAGGGTGGCACATTGTGAATGGAGTGAGCTGCACGTAAAGAGCACAGATGCGGCTCACCCAATGATGTATGCAAATGCATGAATAAACAGTGGGATTTCTTTGTGACCATGGAAGGACCAATGGGACATGATACTTGAAAGAGATGCTTTTCAGAAAGAACAAAAAAAAAAAAATAAATACTTGAGCCCATCTACATTGAAAAGTTTGCAAATATACTGAATTTACACACACACAATTTTATTGCAGATGTGTACACAAGCAAAGAAACCCAACTGTTGCTTTTGCATAAATATATTTTTATTACATTTTTTTTTTTTTTAATTTTAAATCACGTGTCCACTACCACTAGAATTTCCCCATATCTTGGGTTCAGGACATGTAGAATGTTTCCTGGCTGAACACATGTAGGGGAACTATTGCATAGAAACTCACCTAACCAACCCTACTCTGTCCTCCATATTCAACATCCCAATTATATCAATACTGCGCTGTAAATCTTCTAAACAGTACAGAATACATTTAAGATTGGTTCACATGCTTAACATTCATTTGTCAACAATATACAATATTACTGTGTTATACTGGTGCTAGATTGACATTGTTTAATATTTGTTTTTCTACACCCTGAAAATCAGTACCATATCTACCCCAAACAATAAAAAACTGAACAGTGTTTGAAAGTATCAGTAACTTTGACAGTGTAGGCAGTAGCCAGCATCTGGTTTACGTCTGCATTTCAGTGATACCCACCACACTTCACCAGACATATGCAGAAACAGGAAAACAAACAGTACTTCTTTCATGTTCCAATAGTTTTATACAACTAAAATGAAACAGAATGTCACAGTATATTTAGAGACAGTCAATAAAAAGATAAAATACAAAATAGAACAAAATCTGTCTTTATTGTGAAAAAAGGCAAGTTTAAGAATTCATGTAAAAAATATCTCCCTTCATATAAAACAATTCAGAGCTAACTTTTAGTTTTAAAACCACATCCAAAAAGCAAGATCTCTATTTTGTACATCTACAGCAATTGGTTTACAACAAAACAATATTTATTTTCTAATACACATGACTCCTTTTGAACATAAAGGAACAAATGCATATTTTCTGTTTCCTTAAAATGAACACATCTGCAGACATTTCACAATAAATAAGGTATTCAGACGGACTGATCTACAAACCAGTTGGCAATTCAAAAATATTTTCAATGGTTTTGAGCAGTATATTCTTTATTTAAAAAAAAAAAAAAAAAAAAAGTAGTTGGAATTAAAGGCTATTTTTTGGAAAAATTTAATCAGTGCATGGATTTAAATATCTGATGTAATTGTACATTGTTTCTGCAGAAGTGTAACTATAACAGGCAGGAATACACATTTTGAATAAATGAGCCTCTCTACAACTGTAACTTATCCATCCATCCATCCATTATCCAACCCGCTGAATCCGAACACAGGGTCACGGGGGTCTGCTGGAGCCAATCCCAGCCAACACAGGGCACAAGGCAGGAACCAATCCCGGGCAGGGTGCCAACCCACCACAGAACTGTAACTTATTTGTAATACAAAAGAAAAAAATAAAATTCCAAAAAAACACTTATTCTTCTCCAAAGAAAAAACAAAATGAAATATTTGGGCCTACATTGTACCAGCAGCAAACTCTTCTGAAGGTGGTTTGCATGGAGATATTGCTAATTAGCTTACATACTGAGAAAGGAAAACAACTGGCCAGTGTTCAACATCATCTGCTGCAAACAAGAATATTCTTTTACAACAGAACAATTTGACTTAAAAAATGAAACACAAAGCAACTTTATAATTACAGAATTAACATTTCACATTTGCATTAGAAGTTGATTTATAAAAAACCTTATTGCAATAGTTTATAAACAGTAAATTATTGACAGAGCTAATGTTAAAATGTCAGTACTGAAGCAACCCATATTTGGTATTGCAGGAAGCTCTCTCAATCAGCATATGCTTTCAATGTACTGTTATGTGTTTAAAGCACTGGAGTATTTTAGTTTGTGGAAAAAAATTACCAGTTTGATGGAAACAGTTTATAAATTGTAATGAAACAAATGTACATCTCTTGAAAATGTACTAAATGTACACAATATATTGTGTATATTACATATACACTATAGTTATCATGTATATACAGAGAAACACCCAACTATATATTTTAAGCTTTTAAGGCAAACATACTGTACACGGCATGTACTCTCATTTCAAAAATCTTAACTCGTGGCTGCCGATTCACTGCCAAGTGTACTTGATTCACATTCAGCTAACCGATTAAGGCATATTTTTAAATGCTGACGAGAAATCTGATTATAAAACCAAATGGCAAAAACACCTTGTGAAATGAGGACAAGTTAACAGATTTTTTCACTGCAAAAATTTCTTTGAAAAGTGAGGCCATGCTTATTCTGGGGTGAAGGCTGGGTGGTGGCAACAATAATGAACTCTAAACCTATCAAATGTACTCATTTCCTATTTCTCCACCATGACGAAAGAAAAAAAAAAAAAAGACGTATTAATTAAAATGCCAACTGTAGGAAGCACAGCTTCAATAAAACTTTTTCAGACTGTGTTATCAGTAACCTTACTATATTCTGCATTAAACAACAGTTCAAAGCAGTACATATATACAGTACATGGAACATGCAGGCCTTTACCCTTCATGGATCATTGTCTAGCACATGCTCTTTGTGCACATTTCAAAATAGTTTTTTTTTTGTTTTGTTTAATTTGAACTTTGGTATCTCCAACCAGAACTGAATTAAAACTATGGGTAAAGGACAAAAGAATATATGAGTAGAAACTGTGAATCTGACTACACTCCTATTACTTCCTCAGAGTGCAGTTTTTTTCAAAAGAAAGTTTCTGTTTCATCAGTTGCTAACCGGCTATGAAAATATGAAGGTGGTTTGTACATCAAGAGGAATGTAGCCTAGGAATATGAACAGATGTATTGAGTTTAAGTGATTTTACCCATTGTTTTGTTAAATGGTGGGATGTACCTTTAAGATATGGAGGCCTTAGGTGTCAGTTCCTTTCTAACTTTTGATTTTATTTTTACAGTTGGAACAGTTTTTCTAGAATATAAAACACTGCTTGATTGTGGCTTAAACATATAAACAAAGCAGTACATAAGAGTATTTTGTGGTAGAGCACCTGCCTCACACACACATATTATATATTTTTACAACTGTATCAAGCACAAATGCTTACTTCTAATTCTTGAAGCACAACAACATTTTCATTCAATAAAATTATCTAGTTTATCTGAAAGCACAATTCTAATGAAACTGTTTATATTCTTACAGTATGAAAGTTCTTCCTTATGGTGCTTTAAAACATATTTCTTCGGCTGTGCTGAACAATGTTATATTGAATACATTATGCCTTTCTTAGAAAATAACATATTTAGAAACTTTGTTATTGCTTATTCCATAACAAATGCTTTAAGTATTTTTTGTCACAGGACAGACTGTTGCCTTTTGAAGGGTAATCAATAAATGTTAACTTGTCCTCAAACATCAGATGTCCCATAATACTACTGCCAATAAAATAATGTTTTTGGAAGTGAATGACACAGATATTCCTCAGGGTTTAAAGACATGTATAGAGCACATCTGAAAAAACATACTGTATAATTTATAGTTACCAAATTATTCAATCAGAAATGGAACAAATATGATCATGGATGTTACTGAAAGTCTCTTTCATTTACAAAAACCTTTATACAAAAGTGACTGCAATAATATGTGGTAATGGAAAAAGATTGCTTTTTTATCTTTTGGCATTCATTGGAAGGAAAAACAGCAATGGCTATGATATGTTAAATTACACGTTATAATTTGCAAAGTGATTCTTATAATTCAAAAGTTTCAAGCTCATCAATAAAGCATTTGGTGGCATCACTACATGCAGTTATGTTTTAAATTCTAGAAAAATATTTACCAGCAGTGAAATATGCACAGCTGTAATATAAAGTGCTACATTATTTTAGTCTGTTTGTCCATAGTTAACATATTGTAATCCCTGGAAGTGAACGCATAGTAAACACTTTACACATTTGTTAAACAAAAAAACAAAAAAAGGAAAAAAGAAAATTAGAAGTAGGAAAACAAAATTGGAATGTATAAATGGTCCATGGAGTGTTTTTGTCAAGCTGAACTTGCTCCTCTGGCCTAGAAAACAAACAGTGATGAAATCTTACTTAAAGCATTAGATATATACACAAAAATCATTTAAGAGTGAAATATTATTAAATAAGGAATAAAAGAAGTGCTAATAAGTAAGGAGATACAGTAAAAGCAAAATTAAATTACAAGAGAATGCAACAGAACTCATAACAGAGACAGTATACCAAATTAATAATTTTTACAATTAAGGAAATACACAAGTATATTTTTCATATGTAAATGGTGTCACTTATTCAATTACTGTTAAATCGACACAATAATGGCTGTAAGGTTAGTAGAATTATTACACAACTCTGTGCATGTGAATGTGCAATAAGTTATCTGGGTAACTTATCTTATGCACAAATCTGAATTTAGCTGACCATTCCTTCTTTACATACTGTATATTACAGGCTCTGTGGTCTACTAGCTAACACCCTGATATGGAAAAGGACAGTTAGCAGGTGTTTGTTTTGCTGTTTTATATTTTTATAAGTCTTTACTGTGATTTAAGTGTGCATTAGAAAAACTTGTGTAGAGGAAATCTGCACTGTTACTATTCAGTTAATTGATAATCTATAAAAGTGTTTACTTTAATTGGCTACGCCAGTCGCAAGAGTAACTTGATTAGTTAGGGCTAATAGAAACTAACAGGCATATTCTGCCCTAGCCACTGACTACGAGTAGAACATTGATTGGTAGAAGCGTTCAGAGCATAGGGCATGGATAATCAGGATTGGCTCAAGGGCATGAGATGTGCACATGGAAGTTAGCTGGCTCCTAAACTACAATGTCCTATTTGTCCACAGGCTATAACATAACAGCATAATAACAGAACACCAACATGAATATAGCCATCGCCAGCACCTTGGTGTCTGTATATACTCATACATGGAGGTAATCCATGACTAATAAGCAATGCAAGATTGACAAAGCCACTGACAGTTAGGCATATTAGGTGCCTAGACTTCTGTAAAGAAGAACTGCTATCCACCCATTGTTGCATGGGGCATTTGCCATGTCCACTTTGCTTTTCTTTTGCCCTATACACATTCATGCCTTCCTCTTCTTGCTTTGTACTCTATATTACTGGGATTCAGAGGGTTAAATGAAAATCAAGTCTGATTCACTCTTATGGTGACCACAAGTGGAGCTACACACTGCAGCTACCTCACTGTGACAGGCTGGCAAGTGTGACTCAATAGAACACTTAAGTCTGGAGATACCCAGGCCCATATAAAAGGTCAGGACAGTAGACAGTAAGGACAGGGTCATTACTGGTCCCATCCAAAACAAAACACACCCCACAAGGGAGCAGATTTAGTCTGCATCAGTGACGTACTCTGCTACTCTGAGCAATAATTAATCCTGTCATTGCTACTGATGAAAATATGTAGCCAGCTGTGCTACTCCCTTGTTTTGCATTAAATAAACAGCTTTATAACCAAATATGGTCTCTATGTCAGAATAAACTTCTTTTGTGTACTCCACTTAAGATGCAAAATCAAATAATTTTTTTCTTAAACAGTTTACAAAAGCCATTCTCACAAAATTTGCATAAATATGTAAACTTACAGCTTGTCAGCTAGTCAGTCACTTTCTTGCCTATTTTCTATGTCACCATAATGCCCACTCTCTCCATAACCCTAGATCCATTAGGAACTCCAGACAACTCCAATGCTGAATTTCTTTATTTCATTCACTTTTTATTACTTCTTTTCTGTTTAACGGTATTATATTTCAGGTTTTGAATCATATTCCCTTATTCTTTTCCAGTTCTCCCCATGATATCTGTTTGTGGCCTTAAAACATTTTCTAAATCCTCAATGTATCAATGCAGGAGATTGTTCTAGTGACAGGACTCTTTGAAGGTTCCTCCCTACAGCATATGCAGGATGTGATGGAATTTTAGTTAGGCTTTACCCACCTTTAGAGTTCTTCCTGCTGCTTGCTAATGTGGTGGGACAGATTTGGTCTTGCTCCTCCACCGATGCTTGTCTGGCAGGGGTGGCCCTGCTGAAAGCTAGGATACTGTCAAATCCCCTACTTTCACTGAATCGCACAAACCTCCCTGCCCAGCACTGAAGGTGTCTTCGGCAAGACGGTATCCCTTGGGGAGGCATCATAAGTGCATATTTTCAAAGTGAATGCTAGAATTGTAGACAATTTTCTGGATCCGTTGCCGGTAACACTATGATCAATAAGGTATTTCTTTTGACTGTGGTAATATTAACCTGTATTACCCAGAGTGCCGACATTACTTTGATAAGGAGGAGTAAAATAATTTGCATTGTACAGGGTAACTTGGTCTCACACTACCCTCCATACACTACATCTTACTTTGTATTGCAGTAAACAATAATAATCTAAGTAATACTAAGTCAAAATACTTTTTCCACAGACAACTTAAATAGCTGTGATACTACTTTGATGTAATGTGCTTAAAAAATTACTAGACAATTCCATTAAGTTATAAATGATGATCTAAATGACAAAGTCTAATCAAAATGATGTAGCAAAGTGTCTAATAATGGTTTGGACATCTTAAAATGGATTTTAAATACAATGATTAAACAGATATATAAAAAGTGGAAAATTCTGTATACTGTCACTGTTACTTTGCTGTAACAGGTAATGGTCGAAAAGAAGCAAAACAGTGAAATGCCAAAACAAAAGGCAGGTACAAAAATAAAAACAGCAGCAGGTCTTGTATAAAACAAAAAAATAAATTATGCAGAGAGAATGTCCAATCTACGAAGACAGAAAGGAGCAGACAGTAAACATGAAATTCCTGAAGAGTCTCATACTCCAAACTGTCACTCACCATCGGCCGTAGCTCTGAAGAGTCTGGCCTTTCCTTATCTCTGCCCATTGCTTTTCTGCTGCTTTCCACAAATTCCTATAAATAAGACACATTCCAAATACATTTTTCTTTTATAAACAGCAAATACAAAAACACCAAGTCTGAATCAAAATCACTTATCAGTAATCTACCGAAGAAAAGCTCGATTTTGCTTACAAAAAATATATATGTTTAAAAAATAAAAAAAATTAACAACTGCAAGCATCGGTCAACTACAGACATGTAAAGCAGTATCTAAGCAGGAACAGACATTAACCTGTAAAACAGCATATTATAAAACAGCCACACAATTAAAGTTAAGCAACTTTGATAGAAGAAAGTATAATTTATGGGCAATTTTGACTTTCTTAAATGCATTACTAAACTTATGCTTAAAATTTGCACAAGTGATACTTTGAATGTTTCTACAATGTCATGCAGAGGTGTACCCCCTTTTCAATATCTAGAGCAGGGGTAGGCAATGTCGGTCCTGGTGAGCCGCAGTGGCTACAGGTTTTCATTCCAACCCAATTGCTTAATTAGAAACCAATCATTGCCAATCTCAGACCTTATTTAATTTTATGGCTTGTTAGTCTGTGCAATGTAAGGCTTTTATATCGTAGATTTTTTTTTCTTTCCAAGGATATCATCCAAATGATTTGAAGCCTAAAACAGACCATTTATAGTCTGTCACATTTTTCTATTAAGTGTTTTATTAAATCAAACAGTGCATGATGAACACACACAGATGTAATTGGAAAGAAGCTAGCTGGAGAACTGCTGGCTGCTTTGTCTTTTACGTTTTATTGCTAATAAGGAGCCATTAAAACACTGAATGCAGCAGTTTAAGATTGAAATAAGCAATTAAGGTTGGAGAACCTTAACAAGCGAGACCACTAAAATGAAGCATCAAAATGTCACTAAAGCAATATGTGCTTCATCAGCAATAATTGAGTTCTCGTTAAGGAACTGGGTTGGAACAAAAACCTGCACATACTGCGGCTCTCCAGGACCGACATTGCCCACCCCTGATCTAGAGTATTTAGAAAGTTAAAAAAATGAAACCCCCTTCCAATTATGTAGTTTTCGATATTGGAAGATAACAATTATCTAGTCTTCACCAATATCCCACATTAAGATAACTCTAACCTCAAGTGACAAAAAACACTGATCAGATGTCTTAAAGCAAAGTCACAGTAAGTGACCTTTCCAGTGATTTTCAATTGTAGCGAGTCAGTGGCAGTCAGCTGCGTACTCCCATGAAACCAGCTGCATAATATGACATGCCCAGCGACTCACTCTGACTAGTCCACAAAACAATCCAACAAAGTTAAACCTGTTTGATTTTATTGTTAGTCATAATGGTGGACTTGTGTGCATCGCATCTGACAACCAGCGATTGTTATAAAGAAGAAATAAGGAATGCAGGAGTTCTGGACCTTGAAAACAGAAGAGAGGCTTATCTGGAGGATGTCTTGTGTTTTACATACTATCACACTATGGAAAAAGGAATAAAAGAGCCAAGACTATGGCAAACCGGTTAACACATCATACAGCATAGGCTCTGTCAGGTAGCACATTATCGGCTGTCACAAAAAAGTGTGAGCACAACTGAGCTGGAATGTTAGCATTCAGTCAGTAAATGGGACATGTCAGGCGATTTTCACTTGTGTTATTTGACATGGTCCAGTGACAAGATCAGCATCTGCAATCAGTAAGTCTGACATACCCAAGGACTAGAAGTCTCGTAATAGGACATCAGCTTAAAGATGTATCATCATATGTGTTTGTGGAGGACTAGTTTTAACAGTGCAGATAAGTCAGATGAGGTAAACAATAATCAAGAGCAAATATTTTTCAAGCAGCTGTACAAGTATATTTTTATCGTTTACCTGTGCTCTTAAATACTAAACTCAGTTTACTTCATTTTGTAAAATTCCTATTTTTTGTGAAACAAAAGGGTAATTCCATGTCAAATCAAAAAAGGCCCAAACACTTTGGAAAAATTACCAGGTGTACCCATTTTGGAATACTTTTATAGGGTGTCTCCTGGATAACGTGGGATTTTTTTAAACTAAAGTGTGTGGGATTTCTGGAAAAATCAGTTGATTTGACATGGAATGACCCAAAACGTTTTGCATATTCACACCCAGTAGTTTAACATTTCTTCTTGGTGTAAACCTATGATAAATCCTGTGATCTTCTGACCGGTATTTAGGGTACACACTATCTAAAAGTTTGTTTTACTTCCTATGTTCTGTTTATTTGTTAATGAGGCCGAAGAAACACTTATTAACAAAGAATTTTGAAAACCACATCAATTTGCAACATTTAAATTTGTCTTTTTAAAACTATTCCACTTGAATTAGAATGCATCTGATTGTTTACTATACTTTTTGTCAACTGTTATACACATGCACTCCACCATTTGAATATGTTTTAATCCTCCCTGTTTACATGTGTTTCAGTACTTTGATATTTTTTGACATGACATTCTTTCAATAGTATATGCAGATTTTGAAGACAGACCAACTCACCATGAGTGCTTTATCCATATAGTATTCCCTCCCAGGACTTCCATCATTGTATTTCGTATCAATAGCAAAGCAAAGGAACAGAACATCTACAACCATTTCAAAAATGGAGAGGAAACAGTGGGCAACCAAAAAAGCAAAGAGGCACACAATGATAAGAGGAAGAACCCAAACAGTGTAATCCCTTTGGTGATTAAGAGCCAGAACGCCTGCAAAAGCTGTGCAGCACACAATCAAAATCTGGAGGAAACAAAAATAAAAAGAAACACACTTGAAAAGCTAGCACAGCAGAAATTAGACTTCTTCCTGTTAATTAAAAACTGATTGCTTGTTCCTACTGCAACCAAACTCGTAACTAAAAATACATTCTGCGCTTAACCGAACTGCTTAATTTACTAGATTTTTCTATGCATCTGTGTTTTCAAAATAAGCTTCAATATTGAACATAAACATATCATTACTTAAATTTTTATTACATTAAAAAACATTCAAACTGTTCTCATTTTACTCTAACTTCTTTCATGATGGGTTAAATAATTACTTATTAACAATTCATTACATATACCTTTCCAAGAAAAAGGACAAAATCTCCAATTGTATTGATAGCTGCAACTCTCAATGCATTCTCCACCAGAATGACAAATGCATCCTTTGCAGAAGTGCAGAAACTTGTACTATTGATTGCTGTTGCAGTATAGGCATTCTAAAGGGAAATAAAGGAAGAAAATGTAAGCAAAAATGAACATATAATAAAAAGCCAAATTATTATACAAGTTCTTTAGAACAAATCAAATTGAAGTGTTCATGTACAGTACAGAGCCAATCTGTTACTGAGAAACCTTCGTCAGGCATATTTCCATAACATGAATACATAATTACCATTGATTTAAATTGAAAACATTTTGAAGTGTTTGTGAATGAAACAATTACCCCAAACACCACCAAAATACATGAAAATTGACAGAAGTTTTTAATAACATTAGCCATAAATACAAACTGTAATAAGAGATCCTTAATAAAATTGTGCTTACTAGAGCTATCTACCTACACTTTATCATTTCAAATTTCATATTCAAAGCTTTTCCATGTATTTCTCAATCTTTCTTATAGCCAAGATGCACAGTATAATGTGAGAAGACTTGTGCACAACACAAGACAAGTGAGACAAAGAGCCACTATGTCCAGTCACTATTCAAGGAGTGAATATAGAGGTGGTCTACTCCTACAAGTACTTGGGGATCCGCATTAATGACAGGTGGGACTGGTCTTGGAACACAGAGGAACTATATAAGAAAAAGCAGAGCAGGATTTTTCCTTTAATGTGGGGAATGTCATCCTTTACAGCAAATTATTCAGAAGTGTGTCAAGAAACACTACAGGCTCTACTTCATACCAATAGCAATAACTCTGCATAATGCTTTATTGTGACTATGACAGCCTAGTATGCTTTATAGTTATTCTGGTGTGTGTGTGTATTATTTACTTACTTACTTACTTATATACCTATTTAATTATTTACTTATTTAAAAAGAGCTTCTGTAAAGTCAAAATTTCCCCTTGCGGTCAAGTTCTACCTATCTATCTCATGAACCACAAGTGCAGAAGTACACTTTGCTGCAGCCTGTGGCTCCAGCTCCACCCTCAGTAAAGGTAGTCTTCAATAAGGATGACCGAGATTGCGATTACGTCTCACTAACATCAAGCCCCACCTCGCTCTGTTTCACAAGCTGTGGCAAGGTGTCCTTAAGCGAGAAAGTAATTGAGTGTTGGCGCTAACGGTTTGAAAGTTGTTTTAGATTCAGTCTTCGTGAGCTGCAAAAGTTCAGGTTCTTTGTGGTTTGTGAAATGAAAAAACTGTTAAAACACTTTCTTTGTAAAGAAAATGCATTATTTCTAAAATTCAACAGATGCCGTATGACTAACATTAGCACAGCTTCACGTGTCCATATAACAAAGGCACAGTCCTAATTTTAAATTTGGCTTCATTTAGATTTTTACAGAGAAGAATGGGGTAAATAAAAAAAATGCAGTTTGCAAGCAATATTAGGTTAAAATATAGTTCTACAGAAGAATACAGTAAACTACGATTGTCTCTACGATGCTGAATGACAGTTGCACTAGGAAGTATGATTTACACTGAACGTAGAATTCATAAACTGATATATTCAAAAAAAGACACCCAAAATTGCTCATCGTTATCAGTTGCAGTGATCACAAGCATGCTGTAAGCTCTTTTTTTTTTTTTTTGCTCTTGTCATCACTGGTCAAAATTCATCTGGTAGTACGGTAATCACACTTCAGTATATACACAATTAAAATTATCTGAAGTCTGCCATATTAATTACTCCTCCTAAACTGTTCAATATAAATATGAACTTGATTGCAGTATTTTGGTTTTATATTGTAAACCACAACTTTTAATCATTCAGATACAATGGTAAAACACTTTTCAGGATTACACATGCCGAGTTTAGAAAAATGTACAAAGAAATTATAACGTTTCAATATAAAAGCAGAGCTGAATATTTATGCAAATTAAATGATTACCTGATTTAAGTAACTTAGGCACTTCTCTAGGCACCATAAGCAGCAGATACAAGCTTTTAGCATGCATCGGGCACAGGCATTTTCCTAAATAAGAAAGAAAGAATTAAAAAAAAAAAAAAAAGTCTTAATATACTGTGTATGCTGTATACAGTAAATATCTTTCTTTGAAAAAGGGTTATACTTATGAATACTAAAAAGGGGCATGGAGGGAAGTTCAGAACAATGCAAAAAAATACCCATGTTTAAAACCTGAATTATATAATAAAGTTTGTAAGTTTGAATATTATAATATCAATTATTAATTCAAAAAGACAGAACTGTTTTCACATCTTGGTTTCTAACAGTCTCATATAGTATTTTTGCCAAAGACTGATACAGAACACAAGGATCACTTCTGACTGAAAAGAGACCAGGCATGACATGTCATTTACTCTAAATATGGTAGATAGTATCTACCCAGGAATGTCTACCTGTCTACCTAATTTAATCTCAGACCCTGAAGGGTGGTATATTATAAAAGGTGTGCAAGCTATTTAAATTACATTAGGTCTAAATAATATAACTGCACTAAATTGTTGATCATCCAAAATCATTGTCAAGTTTTTGTGTTGATTTAATTTATAAGCTTATAATGACAAGAGCCTTTAATTATATATTAAACCCTCCTTTAGAAAGATCATCAACATCTTCAACTGCAGCATCTAAACCTTTTGCAATTTCACACTGTATCCACATTATTTCCATTGTGTCCACAACCTCTTCCATTGGTATTCATCTTAATTTCCCAAATGTTACTGTTACTTCCAACTAAATACCTCCGATTTTAGAATTTCACTTAGTAGGCTAAAAAAAATTAAATCACCGGTGATAAAATCCACCAATACTAGGGGACAAAGACTTTATTAAATTAATATTTAATTCAAACTGGTATCTTTATATAAATTAATATATAAGAAATTAGAAATATCTGCGGGAACACTGCAGGGCAATAAGCTCACAGGTAAATAAGTCCCTAGATCAGCAGCCGTCCATTTAGCAGACTGGTGCACTACACTGCTTAAAATGTCTTGTGTCCTAAGTGTGCCTCCAGCCATGCCGTCTCAGGAATTATAGCTTATGGGAGGTCGAAAGTGACATTCTGAGTGATCCCTCTGCAGAGAAGGGAGGAGGATCAACTATCAATTAATAATAATAATAATAATAATAATTCATCACATTTATATAGTGAGTTTTTTTTTATACAGTAACATCATGATGCCTTTCCCACTATATGGGAGACCATGTCATTACCAAAAACTGTAGGATGTTTAAGCATAAAGTGGACATACTGTACACACCAATGTTTCCGTTTAAATTACTTGTGCTTTGAAGTTAAAAAAAAAAAAAATTGCTTCATAATATTTTTAGTAAAGTTTGAAAAGTTTTCTGTAAATAATAAGGAATTATGCATTTTTGCCAATTATTCCATTAACTGACATTTTCATTGCAAGTTGCAACTAGCTTACTGCCTTGGGTTAAGAATATCTGCAAGAACAGAACAACTTCATAACCTGGGGCCTGTCTGCATATCCAGCATGAAAATTAATCATGAAATAAAAGGAAATCAGAATTATTGACATTTCAAAAATCAACCAGAGCAACAAGTATTTATGTAATGTAATTCTTAAAAATATGAAAAAGGGCAGAAAGATTTTATATTAACAAGTAATGCACATTAAAAAAATGTTCAAAACACAAATGTAGAGATTAATACGGTGGGTGGATTAAAAAAACAACCACGAACTTTGCAATATCTGTGAATCACTGCTTTTCTAAAGAATAATACAGGCCCATTTTGAGTGAATATCTTACTGAACAGTGATGTTACTGAGTAAGATAATGAAGATCCTTGCAAAAGTTTCAGCCAAAATAATATCTTTTGATAAAACTGTATTTGAGAAAGTAAGATATATCTATTGTCAAAACACAGGCAATTATTTGCTGTAGTACATACCACTACAGTATCAGAGCTTCAAGGAATATTATTTTTGAATGAAGAAAAAGCTCTTGATAGAGTGGTACAGGGGTATATTCTTACTGTACTGCAAATATTTGGGTTTGGGCTCATTAAACATGCTTGGATCAAATTAATACAAGTGTATTCCAGCACAGATCTCTGTTAATGAGCAGTCATAGAATATGAACATATAAGAGAAGGAACTGATAAGAAATGTCTCTTATAATACTGATATGGTGCTGTTTACTACAGATCCATACTCATCATTACTAATTGTATTAAATCTGTTGGATGCATTTTACAGGGTTTCCAAATTTAAGGATAATTGTTTTAATCAGTGTATATGTTTGATATTGTAATGTAATCTTATTAACTATACAAAACATATTGAGTTGACATTTGATGTTAATAGACCTATATAAACAAAATATTGAAAAGAAAATAAAAGATGTTGTTACTTAATTTGTTTGATGTTGTCTAAATCAAGGAGACGGAACTCCCTCAGGCCAATTTACATGGACAAACACAATTACTGTTATTTTGTTGGCACGGTAATTTGAATTTACACATGTACATATGACAATAAACATGCACTTTTAACATAGTACAATGAAAGTTTCACTCGCATGTGACACTAAATCAGTCACTGACCTTGCTTCAAAAAACACAATCAACAACAAGGGTGGAAAATATAAACCATTAGAAAATGGTGAACCATTAATGCTGAACAAAAAACACCAGAGACCACTGAGGCAATAATGTCATAACAAAATGTAGAACTCATTGCTACAGTATCCAATGGATCTGGTAAATATAATAAATGATATGCCCTCAACTTTAAATTAAATTATTCTTTATTTTACATTTTTTTTGTTTCTTTAAAAATAGGTTGGCAGTGTGGTGTATTGGTTAAGGCTTTGGACTTCAAACCCTGAGGTTGTAGGTTCAAATCCTGCTACTGACACAGTGTGACCATGAGCAAGTCACGTGACCTGTCTGTGATCCAATTGGAAAACCAAAAGAAATGTAATCAATTGTATCATAAATGCTGTAAGTTGCATTGGAGAAAGATGTCAGCCAAATAAGTAAGAGAGTGTGTGTATATTATATATATATATATATATATATATATATATATATATATATATATATATACTAGCCATGTGTTAAAGTTGTCTGTGAAGGGCTCCCTGTTTAAACGTGTGAACTGGGCCCTTCGTAGCACAGCATCATGATTTTTTTTTAGAAGGGAAACAAAATCACAAAACAAAACCCTTGGACATTGATTCGATAGGAACGGCCTAATCGGAATCACTGTCCGAATAGTAATTATGTGGTGGTGTAGGAGCATTTCTGCTTCTCTCTGTTCACAGTCCGTCTCGTTTTCACGACGCTGTTGTTTCCTCTCACAATCTCAACCTTTCTCCAATCTCGCAGGTTGCTTTGTGGCAATCCAAAGAGTAAGGCAATATACACGGAGCAATGGTTATAAAAGGGGGACACATAGGTATCCAGGCTCTTTATAGCATAAATAGGGATCACTTCACTGACATGTGAGCAAGCCACGGTACAACTGTGAGACACGCAGCACTCGCCGGCTACAAAGTAACAATAATAATTTCCGGAACGTGCTGTTATGTTGTCATTCATTTTACCCACTGTCTTTCTTTCATTTATATGTTACATAGGCACGTACCTTTTATCTTCGGCAAGCTCATTCTCTAACCAGGCCTCAGGAGCTAACCAGCGTAACACTGTCCACCAACCCTTTCGTTATTCCGGCACATTGTTGACATCCGTGAGTAACAACGACGCACTAAACTGGAAGGTGGTCTACACATGCATGGAATTCGCGGACAAACAAAGATCAAGATCCAAATGAAGATTATATATAAAGATATTATATATATTTTCATATATTCACAAGAGGTTGACTCAGAATGCCACAAAAATAATTAACAACCAAACATACACTTTGTTAATGAATATCACTGAATTAAAAACACACCTAACATGGTAAACTTTCTGTTTCTAAGTTTTACCTTAAAGGACACAAACACACATATGGTGGAGGTAGAATTATTTTAAAAAGAATGATATTTCATTAAGCCCATACTTACTTTTCCCTTGAGCTGGCTATGAATATACATTAGAATTAAACGTGGAATTTTGACTAGCGTAATTATGAATGATCCTTTTGCCACCGTACCAATGTGATAACGCAGAAGGCGAACTACTGATGTAATAATAGGAGTGAAAGGAAGTTTAGATTTATCTCTGTAACAAAACAAGAAGAAATACAATTTAACTCTCTGTAACAAAACAAGAAGAAATACAATTTAACATGGCAAACATGTTTGTAAGCACAGTTGAGAGAAAAAAAAAAAAGAGAAAAAAAACTAATTTGTTGAAGTTCATCGTATGTAAGAACTGTTTTATGATCTCCTTACCTTGTAAAATAATATGTTACAACTGCACCAGCAATAGTCATTTGCTGACAGGCTAAAATGAATTCACTGATCCAGATCAAGCCAACTAAATGGTACCAGGTCATATACTGCAAAGGTCCTGACATTTTAAATTCCACAAAACCTTGGTCATTGGGAGTAGGATTGCCTGTTTTAAGAAAATACATATATAAATAAATGCATGTCAAAACAACACTCTCTTGTGTTTTTGATTATTACAAATAATCACTGGCGACCATTGACTTCACCATGTAAAATCCATGTACACTAAACCAGAGCAAAATATGTGCCCATAGTTTTATTATTAAACTATTATAAAAGACTACATAAAAATGTTTTGCTATTAGAAATTGTGGATTTCTTTTTTTCTATAATTAGAATTCTGAAATTTTCATTTGGAGCAAAAATTGCTGATTTACATTAGTTTATTTAATTTACATCCATCCAAAATCTTTCTGAGAATGAAAAAAAAAAAACATTTCAATATTCTAAACAATTAATAAATAAATATTAGCCAACAGTCACTTAAGCTTCATGGCACGAATTGTTTCAAAACAATGTGTATACAATGCTTCTAAAATTCCATAAGATTCAAGATTCAAGAGTATTTATTGTCATTTCATCCATATACAGTAGTACAACATACAGTGAAATGAAACAACGTTCCTCCAGGACCATGGTACAACATAAAACACAGGACAACGAAGAATCCACGACACATAAAGACACATAATATATAACAAGGTGCATGTGAGTCAAAAGATGGAAGCATTGGTTCATTGCTGCTTTCAGAGACCTATACTGCAAAAGACTGTAAAGCTTGTCAGTTCTAGTGTTAAGGCATTCTAGAAGCAGAAAACTGCCAATAAAATTAAGAGGTGAGCAGAGAACTAATGCACCAGCAGATGTCGGTTTACTTAAAAGTCAACATGATCAGAGTTGTTTAACATTTAGAAGCATGACAAAGGCAAAAAAAAACAAAACAAAACAAAACTATAGTATGACTGATTCTGTGCTCAAAAAGCAACAGAGTAGATTTTGACTCGGGCTCTGCCTCATGGAGGACATAGGATGAAAGCAGAGATTTGTTAAGAGCCCACTTCTTTAAGCTAACATGAGAAACTCTCTCTCCCTCAGTCAACCACTACAATAAATAAAGTTTCAGTTCCCAAATTAAACTTCCCTGTTGTCAAATTTCAAAACAAGGAAGAGCTGGATTTTCAGTTGTCTAATCACGGCCACGGCTTCAGCTGTTATTACATGACTGTGCACAAGAGTTGGCTTTGAAGCAAGGTTAAATAAAACTATTTCCTTTTTCAAATAGAATTCTCACACTTTACTATGTCAAATGTATCTATCATTTCACTTGTAAAGTGTGTATGGCCTCCCACTCACATTTTGGCAACACAAAAAATGCAAAAATAAAGAAAACCCACAATTACAATGCTCTTACACTTCATTATTACATATTGTACTTGAAATTGTGCATACTTCAGTAACTGCAGCACTTTCATAAAACCATCTTTATTTATATTTTTAGACATTTAAAGGGGACATTCGTTAATGGTATAATAACAAAATGGTATGAGGAAACACTAAACAATTGTGTAATTTACATGGAAGAGACATTTTGTATGCAGATTTGGCTGCAGAAAAGGCATGGCTCAAAACATTTTGTGCAACTTTCTTCTTTTGTATAGCTGAAACGTTAGCAAACTATACTACTTTAGCACCATGGAAGACATTTATACCATAGACTAAAAACATTTTACAAAATCCTGTACCTATCAGGCATTTTCTACCCTTCTTGTAATGACAGTTATTCTTACACTTAAACTGATCATTTGTAAAGCAACTGAACACCTCACTGCATTATATTTGAATCTGACCATTATTTAATTATGAAAATAGTTCCACTTCTAAAAAAGAAATAAAATAAACAAACAAATAAATAAACTTTACAGGTTTTCACATTATAGATATTAACAGAAGATGAATATTCTGTTAAAAAAAAAATTCCCCTTTTTGATTTTCAACATTTTTTTTTCTTGTTCTTCACTGATAATATGCTCTATTCATCTACTCCAGTTGAAAATAGAGCTATGGTACAAGTGGTTTAAAAACAGAGCCAAAGTGAAATGGTGACCTCATTACACATTGTCTAAGAGTAGCATCAGAAGTAATGTGAAGTACTGTAGAGCAGAGGGTTTTGAAACTTTCAATTTATTTTCAAATTCCACACTTGCACATACCTTGAAAAGAAAAGCCAAGCAAAATGACACCTTTTATTGGCTAACTAAAAAGATTACAACATGCAAGCTTTCGAGGCAACTCAGGCCCCTTCTTCAGCATGCTGTTTACTTTGCAAAATAATATGCTGCAGCTCTCCCAAATCACATCATCTGGGATTCAAAATTCACAGATGTGTATCACTTATCTACAGAATCAGTGAAGAGTAAAAAGTAAAAAAATAAAATAACAAAGGCCAGTAATAATTTATAATCAGTGACACCTAAACATACTCAATCATTAATTCAAAAAAGATGCAAAAAATTTGAAATACAAAATCCTAAAAATAACTATTTCTATAGTAAGTTGAGAATTATACAGGAAAAAAAAAATGTATCTTACCTGTAGTACCCAATAGGAGTAAAACCATAACCCAGTACATCCAGAACATCATTAACGCCAAAAATGTCCAAAATGGCTGGAAGACCAGTAGAGGAAGGTGAATGAAAACTTTCCCAGCCACATGAAACAGAGCAATAGTAAGAGCCACTCTCTTCCGCATTACCAACATCAACAGCAACAGAATCACCTAACGAGAAAAAGAAGATTCATTACAGCATTTAAATACTTCAAAAATGTGTTCTGTGCAATAAGCCAACTTACGATGCAATCATAAATAACAGTATAAACAAAAAAAAAAAACATCAATTGCAAAAACATTACATAATAGTAAACCTTCAAGCCTTTCAAATTTTGACTTGTAAGGACTATCCTGCTTAATCCAGCTTTTATACATATTTATTCCAAAGTTATGAAGATTATGAAGACATTCAAAAATTCCCTTTAATTTGGTGCTGACACTTGTATACTGGTATACAAGTACAAATAAAGTATTTTTACTGAAATCACCTTTTAAATAAATAAATAAACAAATAGAGAGTGGAACAATGGTTGATACTACTACTTCCTTTCTTCCTCAGGGATTTTTTGTTTCAAATCCTGGTCCCCGTATACTCTCTGTATAGTGGATGCACACTCTTCTATTATTTGCAAGTTTTCTCCATCATTTAAGTCATTTCAGATAAATTCATATTTGTATAGTACTCTTCACTTAGTTAAAAAAATATATTCTAAGCACAGAACCTAGAGATATTATACCTAGCTGCACGCAAGAATTTGTTAGACTTCTGCACTTACTGAAAACATCTGGGAAAGTACAAATTAAACCAAGTAAGACTTGTGCATGGAAGTCAAAGTAAATTTTCAGACATAAGTAGTAAAATTCTGTTAGATAAATGTATTTCATAATACTACAGTGGTCCCTATGCTGACAACTGCAATCAAATTTGGTTGAAGTTTGTTTCCTTTGTAAAACATTTTATGAAGAATATTCTGCTGTATAAAATGCAAGACTAATTCATGAAAATCATCTCATCTTCCTATTAGCTTTTTCTGATGAAGATGGCAAAACTAAAAAAAAATAAATATGCATACCAGTTTGTACACGACTTAGTGTCGCACAGTTCTTTTTGTTTTAGTTATATACTAAAAATAATATACCTTTTAAACATTTTTTGGATACAAACTACAAGGCAATGTCAACATATTTAATACAGCAACTAAACATTCAAGTATGAAGCCTGATGAACTGGGAACTTCAGTGTTTGTTAAGTGTTAAAATGATCTTACTCATAACCAAAAAAACATTTACTCACACTTTTTAAAATCAGTTTTTACCCGTGATGCAATATTTGCTTAATTAGTCAGTTCACACTGATTGCAGTGGATAACTAGATTCTTTCTGATCTAATACTGCATAACACCATGGGGAATGGTTCTGGGCAGAAACAGGCAAGTTAGTTAGTGCTCAGGAAGGGGGAAATTGATAAGGATTCACAAATGTAATTACATTTTTTCATATTTATTAATTTCAGATATAATACCATTATTAGAAAGCACATCTATACCTTTTAACCATCCACATTAAATCTCCTCCTACAAAACCACTTAAAACATCCACACTTCATAATTAATGCACTACAAAAAACACAATATGCATGTCAAACCAAGAATGATTAACTGAAAATGGTAACCACAAACAGTATAATGTTACATAAAAACCAGTGAGCAATGCAACTGACAGCAGTATTATCATTTACCAAAGAAGAAAAAAATGAAGACATTGTTTCTTGGTATGCAGGTCGGTTGTTCTCTGTCTGAGGGCTGCATTTCTTCCACTTGATGTTATCTTTCACAGGATGCAAGTTTTCTAGTGCATATATTGACATATTTATGAGTTTCGTAATAAACGGTTATCAGACTGATCAGATTTTGCCTGCTTTAAAGAGAACTTATAAGAGTGGTGATTTTACCCAGTGCACTAGTATACAGCACCTGTATATACTAGTGGACCTCTGTGTATGCAGGTGGTCATACAGGACAAGGAGCGGTGTTCAGCAACATGTGTAGTAAATGTTAAAGTAATTAGAAATTAATCATGTCTACTCTATAGGACAAATACACATTTAAAAATAAGTCAGTCCTGGGTAATGTGGTTATTCCCATTATACAAACAAAGCTGATATGCAACCCATTATATAAATAGATAGAATAATTATATTAAACTCATTGAGTTTTGTCAACATCTTTTAACTCTTCATGATTCTTTAATTAATTGGTAACTGGGTTACGTGTATGTGGGTGAATAAACTGAATGTGAATGCTTTGCAATAGAGTGGTACTCTCATACAGGGTGGGTTGCTGATTTATACCAGATGCTACCAAGATAGCAAATGTAAACTTTGGAAACATTGCCAGAAGTTTAGTAATCTTAAATAAGTTGGACTACCAATAGTATAAATGTCATAAAATAATTACTTTTTTCATTTACAAGTAATAAAATGCATAAACCAAAACAAGATACGTGATATAAAAACATTGCTATAAATGTAATTTTCAAAAATCTCAAAAAAAGCAGATATCACCATTACTTATATACATACGAGGGGAAGTCAAAAAGTAAAAGGATTTTTTAAATTTCTCTTTTCAGAGTTTGGTAACACTGCTCGTATCCAGCGCTGAATGAGTGTAGTCGCCAACACTTCTATACAACGTGTAACTCTTATTCCCGCGTTATTCGTTGGAGTGTAGCAGACTGTTAAACATGACAGCTCCATTGTCGATCTGCACCAAGGAGGAAATGAGGGCAGTGATTCGCTTTTTGTTTGCGGAAGGTGTTAAACCTGCGGACATTATTCGTCGAATGCAAGCACAGTATGGTGACAACTGTTTATCGCGAATCAAGATCTACGAATGGAGAATGGATACAGTCCAGACCTGGCTCAAAGCGATTTTCATATGTTTGGACCATTAAAGGAAGCGCTAAGGGGAAGAAGATTTGCAAGTGATGAAGAAGTCATTGATGTGGTGCAAAATTGGTTGCAGATGCAACCGAAAAACTTTTTTCTGACAGAATCAAAAAAACTTGTGAAACATTGGGAAAAGTGCATTGAAGTCCAAGGAGGTTATGTAGAAAAATAAGGTATGTTTCACATTTCTATCATTAGAATAAATGCCCTTTTCTTTTTGACTTCCCCTCGTATATTATATATAATGCTCAAAAAAATTAAAGGAACACTTTTTAATCAGAGGATAGCATCAAGTCGATGAAACGTCTGGGCTATTGATCTGGTCAGTTAAGTAGCAGAGGGGCTGTTAATCAGTTTCAGCTGCTTTGGTATTAATGAAATGAACAACAGGTGCACTAGAGGGGCAACAATGAGACGACCCCCAAAACGGGAACGGTTTAATGGGTGGAGGCCACTGACATTTTTCCCTCCTCATCTCCCCCCCCCCACTAGTTTTGAATTTGGCTAGTCAGTGTCACTACTGGCAGCATGAAGTGATTCCTGGACCCTACAGAGTTTGCACAGGTAGTCCAACTTCTGCCATTGCCAGAAGGTTTATGGGGTCTCCCAGCACAGTCTCAAGGGCATGGAGGAGATTCCAGGAGAGAGGCAGTTACTCTAGGAGAGCTGGACAGGGCCATAGAAGGTCCTTAACCCATCAGCAGAACTGGTATCTGCTCCTTTGGGCAAAGAGGAACAGGATGAACACTGCCAGAGCCCTACAAAATGACCTCCAGCAGGCAGCCCACTGGTGTAAATGTCTCTGACCAAACAATCAGAAACAGACTTCATGAGGGTGGCCTGAGGGCCCAACGTCCTCTAGTGGGCCCTGTGCTCACTACCCGGCACCGTGGAGCTCGATTGACATTGGCCATAGAATACCAGAATTAGCAGGTCCACCACCGACGCCCTGTGCTTGTCACAGATTAGAGCAGGTTCACCCTGAGGACATGTGACAGACGTGAAAGAGTCTGGAGAAGCTGTGGAGAACATTATGCTGCCTGTAACATCATTCAGCATGACATGTTTGGTGGTGGGTCAGTGGTGGTCTGGGGGTAGCCATGGAGGGATGCACAGACTTCTACAGGGTAGACAACGGCACCTTGACTGTCATTAGGTATCGGGATGAAATCTTTGGACCCACTGTCAGACCCTATGCTGGTGCAGTGGGTCCTGGGTTCCTCCTGGTGCACGACAATGCCCGGCCTCATGTGTTCCGTTTATTTTAATATGAAACATCTTCATAAACTTTCTATGGGCCACTTAGTATTATTTATGAAAGCTTCAATGACATCTTCATTGTTTCAACAGGGTGAAAGATATTAATTAATCCTTATGTATAAAACAAAAAAATCTTGAACCTACCGTAAAAACTGTAGCAGCAACAGCATAAACTAGCAGAGCCTGAATATTATCTGTAGAAATTTCCAGCTGATCTGCTGGAAGTGTCTCATTAAATGACTTTCTGTGATCCACATACAACCACCAAAGGACACCAGTACCACCTAAAAAAGGTAAAACCAAAAAAAATATATATTGTGAGAGATGGCCGGCAGCTTATCCCGGCCAATACATCCAGACCGCTAGATGGAGTCCTCCCTGCAACATGGAGGTGCCCCGGATTCCCACAGGGCATCATGGAAAATGGTGTTCGGCTTCACAGCCCTGCTGGATACTGTGGGTGCCGCTGCAGGGAGACACAGGGATTTCTATTTTCCCTATAGCCCGGAAGTACTCCCAAGTCACGGGGACGGAAGAACAGAAGTACTTCCAGGCTGAAGAAAAATATGAATCTTCAACCAACCCAGAAGTGCTAGTGAATCACACTGACTGGAGGACAGGAGCACTTCCGGGTCACAGACTATATAAAGGACTGTGGGAAACCCAGCAAGAAGAGCCGAAGTTGGGAGGAAGTGTGACGGAGCTGCTGGGTGGAGAGGAAGATTTCTTGTGATTATTGACTATTGAATCGTGTATTGTGGAGGTGCTTTGTGCACATTATAGAAGAAATTAAAATTATTTCTGGGACTTTTACTTGGTGTCTGGACAGTTTGTCTGTGGGTTACATGGGGCAACAGCGACCCCTAGTGTGACTATATATCACTTAAGACCAAGGTGACATTACATATTAAAACTGCCCATAAACAGAAATTTAAGTAAGAAAATCTTCTGTTTCCTCATTTAAAAAGGAAAACAAGCAAAACATAAAAGTTGCATGATTATATAAAACAAATTGCATTTAGTATAGCTACAAGAATAAAAAGGGATAATGAAGATTATACAGGTGAAATGTAGAGCATTTTACCTTTGTTTTTCAGTTTTCGAAAGCCTTTTTCAAATACATAGTGACAATACCTTTCACTAACTTGCACCATAATAAGAAATGCAAGTGCACCAAGATGAAATCATTTGATTTGAAAAGGTACATGGTTCAAGAGGTTTACTAATGAAGCAAGTCATGAACATATACTTCCTGCATACTCAAGTTTAAGGCTCTGTGAAATGCTTTATCACTTTAGCATGAGAGTCAATGTGTTTTTATAAAATTAAATTTAAAAATAACTATGCATCAGTGTATACAGAGAGTGAATGTTACAGCCCAGGAGAGTGAAATAAGCTCATTTATTTTGTTAACTTTGTAAAGCACATTGACTTGCTTATTTACATTAAGGGAGCTATATGACATAGAAGAGTGTGTGTGTGTGTGTGTGTGTGCGTGCGTACACCCTATACACACACATAAACACATTTCATTTGCATATCTCCTGCTCTATTCTGCAAATGTTTATAATGTATGCTGTTTAACGTATTTGTACGTGAAGATTTCTGCTGTAACCAGCTCTTATGCTATCATGTTAAACTCCTGCTCTTTAAGTTCTAGCGAATACAAGTGATACGGATAAACTTCACATTCTTTTTACATGTATAAATTAATCATTAAAAACAATTTCAGTAGGGAGTAATGTGGCTTGATAATTGCAAATGATCAAAGCATAGGACCAAAGTGAATAAACAGTAAAGTAGTAGCATTCAGACTAGGTAATGAATTAGAATTGTAAAAAGTCTCTCTGCTACACTCATTACTCACAATAAACAATAATGCAAATATTGGAAAAAGTTCTAAAAATGACTGCATTTATTATTAATTCCCACAGGCAGCAAACAAATCAAAAATCAATTATTCAGGCAATGAATATCTAAAATGATATGTTTAGATGCCTTTTAAAAAGATACCAGCTTGTTGCTGAAAAGGGAAACTTAATAATGTTATAAAGGAAATTGTGTAGGCAGTGTTTGGTCACATGAATTGGATGTACTAAAAGGTAAAAACTGGAGAAAGGCAGTTGAAACAAGCACTTAACTGGCAATTGCCAAAATACTAACTGTAAGCACAAGAGAATCATTGTAACTTTTCAATTTTTGCATTTAAAGTTAAAAAACACATTTCATTGATTAACTATTCTTAAATACATTACTATGCACACACTAAAAAACATAAAAAATTATTTCAGTAATTTATAACTTTCCAGTTTCTGAAAATGACACATATCCAGAAAATTCAATATGCTTACCAATTGATCCAAGAACAACTAAAGCTGTCAGGATCCAAACAAGTACAGCAGAAATGTATCGTATGATGACCATCAATATCATGGATAGCACTACAAAAAAAAAAAAAAAAAAAAAATCAATCAGCAAATGAACCTAATCATACGATAAATAAATGGTAAAATTGGAAGTAGCTTTTCAAACAAATTACATTTCAAAGAAACACATCCAGTAGTATTTATCATTATTTAAATTCAAATCTGTAGCCATAGCAGTAATATAATAGTAAATAACCAGAAAATACTAATCTAAAAATAAAACTTGTTTAAAAAAAAAAAAAAAAAAAAGTTAACGCAATATTCCAACCAAAATGATCACTTTTGTATGTCTTACTTAAACCTTAGTATTTAAATTGATGGCCAAGAAAGACTTTCAATCTCATGTAAATACATATGGTATGTACCGGACATTTGCATTATGCAACAAAAGTACTTTTTTTTTTTTTTTATATAAATTGCTATGATTTAAGATGGATCTCCAACAGGGCTGGGGGATACTTCAAATATACCCAGATGCATCATGGCTTATTCTGCATGGGAAGTAGTAAATAAATATATCGCAGCCATCGAGTACAAATTGTTGTGTAATTTTTATTTCTAACATTTGAACTTATCAACCAGAAGGCTGGTATAACGGCCCGGCTATCATCATAATCTTGCTGGTCTGAACAACAGCCAGCACATATTTGTTACGCTACACTACTCTATTCTCTAAATCATGTAGTCCACTACAATGGAGGCATATTCCCAAAAGGCCGCTTCACCACTGGTCCATCATAACCCAACTGGTCAGAATACCGACCATCGGTGTAAGACTATACACATAGAATACCGCTGTCTAGTTACACTACTTACGCTAATATTTTTTTAATTTATTTTTTTTAAGCTGCAGGTAGGCTTTGTTTTTTCTAATAGGTTACCAGAAGAAAACGGAAGGGATTTCTGTTGTACTTTAGCATAGGATCAACTCAAAACAACAGATGCTTAGTGTGAGAAGTACAAGCAAGCAAAGAGAAATTTCTTTCCTCCCTGAGGTCACCTTAGGACACCTGTGTTATGGTGTGACAGGTGTACCACCCCAGTCAAACTCTCCACCCATCACTGTCCCTACAGTTGGGGAAGGGGAGACGTGGGGTAACAGACCAGAAGACACTGAAAATCATGTAAAGTGTTCATGTGCATTGCTTCTGCACAAAAAAATGATTTGAAGCCTATCACTCAAACGTTTGGTTTTTACATTAGGCCCTTGAACAATGAACAGTAGAAAATAATGAAAACTGCGAGACTGAAAGTGATACAGGTTGTCCTATAGTATCAGTCTGTTGTTATAACATTGCAGCTTGTCATCATACTACCATTAATATAATGTGATGTGACGGTTATTGTTCTACAGAGTGGTTTGTCACAGTGAAATGACCTGTTGTCATCAACATTATGCAGAAACATTTGCACTTTATGTTGCTTTGAAATGTTTCTTGTTGTGTACAATTACCAGGTTTGAATTAATACTGTTTTGCTAAATTTAACTTGGTTGTAATTTCCCCATTGGCATACAACTTTAAAATTGTTCTAACAGAAACCACTAATGAATATAAACAAGAATAATTAAATGCAGACATATGTTGCAGTCTGTAGGGACTACTAAACTCATATTATTGTGATTATATGAATCAAAGGGTTAACTCAACCATTTATAAAGTGCTTTAGAGGAGATGTCAAAATATTGAGATATATGCCATGTATAGCGGAATAGATAAAAATACTGCAAACTTATTCATAATTCATATCAGCCAGTCCTAATTTCCAAAAAAGTCCAATGTACCAGGAATTTTGTGTTCTCTGTTCACCATAAAAACAGATAAAACATTTTTCTTGGTTGTCACTACAAACATATAGTGTTGGATAATGCAGGATAAGAAATAAGTAAAACACTATTTGCGTCTAATATTCCTTTAATATAATCAAGCATTAAAAAATATGTTTTGTAGTAAAATGAACAATACCACTATTAACTTACTTAGCTTTTCTACAAAGGTTTGGGTAATTATAATGGTAAATAAAAATTGAGGCATACCTAAAGACAACAGGCAGAGTCCCATTATTATTTCTTTGCTGGTCATAACACCACTGATAAGTCTGTGCAAAACACTGTTGTCACTGACAAAGGTGATGAGTGCTTCAGCAAACTTTGCATAGCAAGAAACATCAACGGGTGTGCATCGATGAAACAAAGGGATTGATTTACTGTCAAAAGCAACATGAAGTCCAATCAGTTATTTGAGATATAAACCAATGTATAATTAAGGAAAATAAATTATTCAAATACAGAATGCTGAATACTGTATCTATCAATAATAAACCTCTTAGAATCATCTATCGTAAATGCCACACTATTTCACTTTGCTCAGAATTCATCTTACAGTCTACTGAAAAACTTTATGCAATTTTAGCATATTTAACCATGTAATCTGGTTATATTTATATTTGATCATTTAACATATTGGTTTATAAAACAGCTTACCTATTATCTTCAAAATATTATTTGTGAGCACATTATTTTAAAAAATTAAATTACATTTTCTTAATGTTGGTTTTCAGTTGTACAGTTCATAGGAGAATATCAAGTGCAAAATGAGGATAGAAAATAGTATATTTCAAAATATACACAGTATGCGTGCATTAAATAAAAAAATTACCTTTCAGGTACAGGAAGTTTTGGACACAAAGTAGCAGATGATGGGTCAGTGGTGTATTTGGAAACATCAATTTCATAACTACAAAGTGCTGACCCTGTTCAAAAGCAAAACATATTGCATATACAATGTGGACTAGAGTAGGACTTCACAAAAACACAAACAATAATTTAAAATATGTCAATAAAATGTTTACTAAAAATGTTCATCATAAGTTAAACTGCACAGGTTCAAAAGTATAATATTAAGGTTATAAAAATACATTTTGTAAAACCTTTAAAAAAAGAAAATGTTTCACTTGATTAAAAACAAGAATGAGAATACAACCACAAGGTAACACCAAATTGATCGCACATGCACAGCTGGATAGATATCCCTTTCCAAGAAAAAGAATATCCAATATGAAAATCTGTACTTATAAACACATTCTTAGCATTTAAAATGCAATTTAAAAAATTAAAACAAAATCTTTAAAAAAAAGTATCTAGGAATCAAACTATAATCAGAATATTCTATCTTTATTTTCTTTATAAAATATGTACATATTTTACAGTAACAAAACAAAAACAAAAAAAAAACACCACAAGGGGAATCTCATGTATTAAGTGCACAAAGCACTTAATTTTTTCCTCCACTGGATAACTTACAATAGCCACATGTAAATTCTGTTAACAGTGTTGTTATGACAAAAGAACCTTAGCTCATTTATGTAGTGGTTAATTGCTCCCAGACTGAGAAGGTGAACATTATCAGATGTGTGTCAAAACATTAAATCAGAAAGTATAAATTACAGAACAGGCTCAACGTTACATAAAACTGGTAACTTAGTTATAGTGGAATAAAAACAGTGGTAAGATATTTAAAAAAAAAATTTAAAATAACTTATTATGCAGAACATTCAAGCCTTACCATTTACTTCGGCAAATTTCTGAACTTCTGCTAAAGTATCTAAGCGGATGCTGGGGCATTTTGATACACACAATGCAATAGATTTGATCTTTCTATGAACTAAATCAATGTTGCAGGGGTCCAAGAAAAATACATACCTAAAGAACAAAAGAAAAGAAACAAAATGATAGACAAGGCACTGACGCAAAGTTTAAAAATTCACTACTACTTGAAAGGTTTGTTTTTTTTAAACAAATAATCCCATCCAATGACTGATATTTAAATGTAACCTTTCTTTCAAGCTACTCTTTTAGTATAATTATTACATATCACACAATTTTTTTGTGATGATTTAGCACATTATTTATATCAATCATATTGTAATGGTTTATGCCTACATCAGAACTATGTATTATGCTGGTGCACTGACACAACATGGAGATTTCAATAAAGTGATTCTTTTTCAAGACATTTAAAGTTACATGGTGCTAGGATCCAACTTAAAAAAAAAAATGTAATATTGAACCTTACAAATGCATATAAAGCAAATAGTGCCAATATGTTAAAAGAAGCCAAATTTAGAGTACTCTCCTTAGAAGCACAACTCACAATAGTTGGGGGCCAGCTTGTATATGTATTTTAACTTGCTATCATTAACTGGATAATATGAAGTCACATGATTTTGCGTTGATTGGATGACTTGCAGCATTCTGAGTGGGCTGCTATTAGCATGTATGTTCAGTATTAATTACTTTGTTTCACTTTAGATTTTGGAAAGTTTAAGACTAGATTAGGAATGGCATACCCAAGTCAAGCAAACTGTTTTCACAAGGTATATACAAAAAAAAAAAAAAGTCACTTTTAACTTCAGTGTTATGTTGGAAATGCATCATCAGAAAATGTCTGGCAAACTTTCAAAATGAAAGTGTTCATGTGTGTTTCTTTAGGGTTTTTTAAACTTCAAACGACTGATAGTCATGTACTACAAAAGGCAACAGGTCTTTCACATCTTATTCATGGTAACTTTTAATGACCTTAAGGTTCTCCTGATAATTTATGACTCTTCATAACTGACCATTGTGCTTATAAAATAAATAAAATTAAATGGGTAACAAAAAAGTGAAACCAACAAATTAAAAAGTAATGAAAACCAGAACAATTTAACTGGCATATTCTCTTAACTTTACCTAATATACGTATATTTGCAGAATATACACAAAAAGAGCTGTTCTTAATATACTAGTGCTTTGTTCATATTTCAGAAAAAGTTCTAGATCCACATTGTCTTATGCAATACACTATAACTTCCGACTATACTTCCTTAGAAGGCTGGAGTCCTCCAACATCTGCAATAAGATGCTGAAGATGTTCTATCAGACAGTTGTGGCGAGTGCCCTCTTCTACGCGGTGGTGTGCTGGGGAGGCGGCATAAAGAAGAAGGATGCCTCACGACTGGACAAACTGGTGAGGAAGGCAGGCTCTATTGTAGGCATGGAGCTGGACAGTTTGACATCTGTGGCAGAGCGACGGACGCTGAGCAGACTGCTGTCAATAATGGAGAATCCACTGCATCCACTGAACAGTACTATCTCCAGACAGAGGAACAGCTTTAGCGACAGACGGCTGTCACTATGCGACTCTTCAATTCCACCCGGGGGGGTAAACGTTAACATTATTCAAAGTTATTGTCTTTTTTTACCTACATTTTTATTACTCTTTAATTTAATATTGTTTTTTTGTATCAGTATGCTGCTGCTGGAGTATGTGAATTTGCCCTTGGGATTAATAAAATATCTATCTATCTAAGTATAACTGAATAAATTACTTTTTACAAACAAAAACATCTTCAAAAAAACAGGGTTAGTGAAAACTATAAATAAATGTAACACTCCACATTTACTTTCTGTTAGTTAGGTCCATCCCACTGTTCCTGAGTCCTGGTATTGGAGAATTCTTTTGTCCACATATATTTCCATAACTGTCATAACCATGAACAAGTCTTGCGGCAGCTCCTGTGGCAATGGAAAAGCCACAGATACAAAGCTACAAACAAAAAATTATGAGATTGATTTAGTACTGAATGATTGCCTGTTTAGCTATTTAAAAACTATTTACTTAAAATTAGGGATGTGCATAAATATTTATATACCACAGCACTGTTAAAGTAGTAAAAACACAATCTAGTTTCCCTAAACAACGGCAAACCAAGTATTTACCAAGTAAACAATAAACCAACCAGACAAGAAAGGTTAAAAAGAAAAAAAAGAGGATCCTACATAAGGCAATGCAGACTTGTCAAAACCACATGCATTTTTCTTGAAAGAATAAACTCCAACTGGAAATTTCGCACCCAAAGGGCACACAAAAGGATTAAAACCATTTTCAATTTAAGGAAATGGAGAGTAGGAATAGACATGACATTTATTTTAAATTTTAAGGGAAAATAGTACAAACCCAGTTGTTGGTTTCAAATAACTTCTTCAACAAGAACAGAGAGACACAGAAGAAAGCTTTCTTCAAGGGTACATTTCACACATATGTTAGAAAGTTTTTCTACACACAAAGAATCTTGAGATACGTAGACGTTACCAAGTAGTGTAGTACACAGTAGTACTTTAAAGACCTTCAAAACATTACTATGACATATTTTATAGAAATCAGTGCTGTTTTATGTTAATTTCAATATCATTAGCTTACCATTCCAGAGCAAAAAAGAAAAAATATTAGCAACCAAGGAATGTCTGTACAGCTCCGCTCCTCTAAAGGTTTCCATTCTCTTTTTGGTCCCTGCAACATAAAAACAACAATGCTGTTATGACCCAGACATGTGGATTATGTGACACAAGTAATCAGATTTTTTTTCACGGATGTTTCAATATTGTTTACTGTTTAGCATTTGTCCCATTAGCACCGGTTATATCAGGAAATGTGTTATCTACATTCTTCATAAACAATAAGAATTTTTTTCTAGAAGATCACAACAAACAACACTGGGCGAGTAACATTAAAAAAAAACATTTTGTGGTAGAGTATTTCTTTACTATGACAATACTTGCAAATATTTAATATCAAAATTTATTGTTAACTATAACTTTGTGAAAATGAAAATTAGATCAAAAGCATGACTTAGTCCACACCAACAAGGACATTTCTGAAAACACACTTTAAAAAAAAAAAATGCAATTACATGCTTGCTGGATGAACTGATGTTTGTGTCGAGTAATTGTCTCTTGCTCCAGAAATGGTAAGTGACATCACAAAAATCTTCTCAGCAACTTTTTCCACTCTGTGAGACTTCCTCTTTACCAAATCAGATTAAATGGGTGTTCTTGATAGTTTGGTTCAAAGTACAAGCTTCATATTGTGTGCATTTACCAATAAAACAGAAGCTCCTTCCAGCTGCACAATTTATTTTAAACATGGGAAAATGTATTTGAAGTATAGACATGAAATTATTTTTTCTTATTATTAATGCTGCATAAATCAAAATGTTTGATTCTTTCATACAGGCACTTAGTTGCTAAAGCAGAACTAGAACATGAGAAATATCTATTAAAACATGAAGGATGTGATTTTGTTAAGTGTGGAGACATAGAGGGCCAAATTTTCTCTGAAACACAAAATCATTTTTTCTACAGTTTTCAGCAAGCCATATACAGTATTGCCAAATGCTGACCAGCTATTTCAGAAGTTAAAGACATCTAAAAGGTTGTGCTGTTCAAGTGCATGCTCCCCAACCTGACCTGAAAAACATCTAATACTACTATAAAGAACAATCACTGAAAATGTCATACAACAAGCCTGAACAGTTAAAAGGTCACAACGTATGGAACCTGGTCATTGTTTTTGGTAGCATTTGTATTTTCAATAAAAATAGGGCCACCCCCCATTTTAAAGCCCCGATATCTCAGTACAATCCTAAAATTTGGAACACTAATTTCTGGGTACATCAATATTATCTCCATTTAAGCAGCCCTAGCAACAAACCACAATATTATAACTGATCTATAATAACAAAAAATAAATAAATACGTAAACAAATAGTGCCTGCTATAAAGAAACAGACAGGCCGAGTGGGAATCCATAGCAGACTAATGCCAAAGTACATTAATGTTCTGAATTTGCAAATTACATAATCAAAAATTAATGGAATTATTCAAATGAAAAAAGTTTCCTTTGAATTGCCAAGTTTGATTTTAAATAAAAAAGCTCTATATAAATAATATGTACTGTTACTATTTTATTATTAAATGTGCTGGTTTGTGAACAACATACTTCCAACACTTAAAGTAGGCACTTGATAGCAGCATTAAGCATATTTGGCAGCAATTGAAAATTATATACAAAAACATAACTTACTTTAGAATTACTAGAACAGTACACTAGTATATGCAGACATACTGTAGATTGCATATTTATCAATTAAAAGGAAAACTGAACAGCTTCTGCCAATGGAGCGATGCTCCAATGTCAGTCCTGCTGAGGGAGTTTTCCCTCATCAGAATGTCTAATTTCATAATAGGACTGGTCAGTGTCATTTAAAAGGTCTGACCTGAGAACCGATGCCATGAATGATCTGTATTTTACATATTCAGTCTTTAATTAGCTTGGCACTGCTAAAAAGATCTTTCCATCAAAAATGGAAGACAGAGCTTTTCGCAAAAGAAAAGTGATCAACAATTCCAGTACAGAAGTACAATAAACTCATTCATAGCTACAACAAGCACAGTTCTTTCCAAAGGGATGTGCCACTAAAAATTAAGACATGACAACATCTGAAAAGAAGTATTACTGCCTTGTTTAGAAACAGCATGCAGCAGAGCCGTGAGGATATGCAGAAAGTGGTGCAGTTTGCTGAATGTATCATAGGGTGTGCACTCCCTAATTTCTAGGACATCAATGCCAAACGATGTCAGACAATGAAGAAGAAAATTATCCGTGACACTAGCCATCCCAACAGCAGCCATTTTTCTGCACTGCAGTTGGGTAAACACTACCGCTGCCTAAAGTCCACTTCAGAGAGACTGAGGAGTTGCTCCTCCCCCCAGCCATCTGCATGTTGGATAAGGAAAAGTGTCTAATACTACATGACGCCATATTCTTAGCCCTCTTACATGTCTGACTGCACAATATGATTGCTCAGTGTCATGTAAGTAGACTGACCTTTGCACTTATACTATGAATGATATGTATTTTACATATCCAGTTTCTGATTAGCGTGACATTGCTGTTATTCAAACATGAGTGAAATCTATTGCGCCTATGGCTTTTAAATGGCAAATAACATCTAGTGTTATTGGTACAACTGTGGAAAAGCACATTTTTACAGTGTCACTTACCACACTTCACATTATAACCACAAACATCTGTATGAAAATCATCACAAGTACCAGACCAGGGGGGTATTTTCCATACGTCGCTTAAACCATCCGAGATCAGGTGCCTCATCTTGGATGAGTTAATGCCAGTGAAACTCATCCAGATAAGTCGGTTTTTCATACGCAGCCGTGTATTAGATTAGTCGAGCTGGATCTAATCATCCGAGATGAATGTGCGCGCCCGCGCTGATTGAAAAGCCCATATATATTGAGCCTAGAAAACATGATCAGCAAGTCTTTGATAGGCTGTAACAAAATGACGAAAGAACGGCCGCATTTTTTTTCCACACTAGCGGAGCAAGACCTTTCATTTGAAGGACATGAAGAATTTCAAGATTTAATATGCACAAGGGGTAACACTGAAAAAGCAGCCCAAACCAGAAAAGACGGCTGGCAAAAAGTGGCAGACAAATGAAATGCGTGTGCATTGTACTTACTGAAAGCAGCGTTTCATTTCCTATGTGTCAGATTAATTATTATTTAATATGTCATAATTCCAGATCAAACGTGAGCACAAGGAGAACACGGGAACAGGTTAAAGTGAAGTACAAGAATATACTTCAAACTGGTAAATATTGGTATATAACTATTTAAAGAATTGATGCCATAAAGAATCGTATATAATGTAAAGAACATTAATTTTAAAGCTAATAAGAAGGCAGACAAGCAAAAAACAGGTGGAGGTCCACGCGGTCCAGACCTAACCCCTTCAGAACAGTTGGCTCTCCAGCAAAATGCCCATCGCCCTGTTTCTGAGGGCATTCCAGGGGGAAGCTCCTCCTCAGAACCAGTGGCAGGATGCAGTGGTCACTTCATTTCAGGTAAAGGATGGTCATTGCATATATTTGTCCTCTATGTGTGCCATAGGTATGTTCCATATAGCCGTCTTTTTTGTTGGGTCAGTTGCAGGGAATGTCATATACCTAGAACCTGTGTCTGACCAACGAGATATTGACGGAGGTCAAATATTTGATGAAGACACAGTGTCTGATTATTCATCAGGAGGAGAGGTACATTTTCCAAATAATGTTTGATCAAACTCCACTCTGATCAGTCCCATGTGCCCCAATCACATCTGGAAACCCTGGGTAATGAGAATGTTAGGCTGATTGTGAGATTCTTTATGGAATACCTGCAATGGCATGAAACGCCTCTTTTGTCTGTACACGCAGGTGTCCAGGAAACACAATGAAAACCCGAAGGAAATGTTTCAGAGCCAAATAGACTTTACGAATTGCCTGGCAAACTGCACTTTTCGATAGATGTTCTGCATCGCCTACAGTATATAAAAAAGTGCCGCTTGCAAGAAACCTCAAAGCAATGCATACTGTCTGTGTGGTTGTGAGAGGCCGAGTTTGACTTCGAATATACGGAGCTAATAAATCTTTGAGGTACAATATTCCCCCTCGGCTAAAGCGGTATCTTTCATACAGAATTTCCTCCAGGAGCAATAAAGGATCTTGCCGATCGCACAAAACCCTCTCTATATGAAATTCCCTTCGTATAATTTGCGCACCAATATCAATTGGTCGCTCATTCATGAACGGCGAAGCCATGACTGGATGACTTCCACGCACCGTCACTGATTACGTTGTAGCGGGGCCACATAGTGTTAAATGTCAGTTCTGAGTGCGTCTCGTTTCATTGTCCCGTTTACTGTTTGTGTATCAGTTTATGCCGTCCCCGTAAAAAGGGGGACGGATGATGGAAGGAGACCACAGCCGCCAACCTGGAAAACACCTGTTTACAATTATTCAATCCCAGCCGTCACAGGACTATATAAGCCATCAGGAGGAGAAGGAAGGAGAGAGGAGAGAAGGAGATTTTTCATTCACGACCACGAACCAACGGTACCAGTTATTGTCCACATCGCGCTTGCCAATCCAGTTTGTTTTTCCATCTGCCGGATTTATTTCACGGACCTCACCACAAAAGACCCCGGGGTAGGACTTAATCATCCACCATTCACACGAGGATTCACGGTGAGGCTGTTCCATTTTTTCCGGGGAGGTTCAAACCACTCAATATCACTAATTCAGTCATCCGCTTTCAGGACAGTTTCATTATTGCCGGACTCACATTCTCATTCATTTTCAGTTTATCATTCATTGTTGTTTTCGTGTTGTGTGTTTATTTGTTACAGGGACAAGGGAGGGTTTTTGTTGTGTGTATATATATTTGGTGGTGTTTTGTTATTGCTGGGGTGGAGGGATATTTATATTTATATATGTTTCTATTTTTTGCATGTCGTCTTGTTTTACTTAATACATATAATCTGTTTAATTTTACATCCTGTTTGTGTGCTTATATTTTTCATCGTCGATTGTGGGGAAAAGTTCAAATGGTAAGAAGTACGGCTTGATAGTAGATTCTTTCTCAGTTAATTATCCAGGCCACTGGTCTTGGAGGTGTAGCTGCCGGCTGGGTAAAAGGGGTCGGCCGTTACAACGTGTGTAAACTAATCCTTGTTTACACAGAACATTCCTGCTCCGAGCAGGTTTGCGGATTTGGATGTGTTGCTATGACAACACTTCCAGCAAGAGTTTCAAAAAACCAACAGATCCAGGATCAGGCCAAATCGTCAACAACTACATCCAGCTAAGCGAGTAATCCACGTACGAAAAATACCCCCCAGAAGTGTCTAAATTACATGATGTCCTATTCTTAACTTTCATTAAGTAATTAAATGAGTTATTACATATCACATATCTAATTCTATTATGGATTTTTGATTATCTATAAAGTCATGTATTATTATTATTGCCTCCTTGTATTGAAATCAATTTAAACTTCATTGTTGACGCTTGAAGTGCACCATGCAATGTATGTCTCTATTATATGCCATTTGGTATGAGATTTGTAAAAGCAGTGTTAAATGTTTGTGATGCACCGTCTATTGGAAAGACAAACACAATGCATTTTATTACTAAAAATGCTTGACACGCACCATCTGTTGGACTCACAAACACAATACATTCTTATCTGTTAAATGCCATTTCATATGAGATTTGTAAAAGCCCTGTTAATGTTTGTGATACACCATCTATTGGAAAGACAATTGCAAAACCTATGTATCTATATGCCATTTGATTTTCTTTTTCTTCTTCTTATCTCTTCCCTCTTCTATGTGGGGTTGATGTGCTTGATCAACCTTCTCCAAACAGCTCTGTCTTGCACATCCTCGCCACTCAAGCCCTTTTCCTTTATATGTTCTTTTACTTTATCCAGTCATCTTCCCCTGTACTTCCGTTCCCATCACTTTTTTGCCCACATATTCACATATTCTCTCCTATTCACATGTACACCTCACCCTACTTTCCTGTACTTTTGTAGACATCTCCCCAACTTTTGGTGTACCTCTGATTGTTTCATTTATTTTGTCCTTTTTTGTAACTCCACACCATCCATCTCTACATTCTCATTTCTGCCACATTCATCTTCTTCTCTTACATTCCGTTTACTGCCCAAGTCTCATTTCCATACATCATTGCTGGTCTTAAAACTCTCACCATAACTTTAGCCTTAAATCTTTGATCACTCGATACTCCTAATAACTTTATCCAATTGTGCCATCCATACTGTAACTCTATGGGTTAATTCTGCATCTAGGTTTCCATCTTGGGCTACCACTGATCCCAGATATTTAAATGTATACACTCTTTCCAGTAGCTCTCCTGGCAGGCTAATTTCTGATTCCTGATATTTATTAAACCTTACACAGTTAAGTCCATAAATATTTGGACAGAGACAACTTTTTTCTAATTTTGGTTCTGTACATTGCCACGATGAATTTTAAATGAAACAACTCGGATGCAGTTGAAGTGCAGACTTTCAGCTTTAATTCAGTGGGGTGAACAAAATGATTGCATAAACATGTGAGGCAACTAAAGCATTTTTTAACACAATCCCTTCATTTCAGGGGCTCAAAAGTAATTGGACAAATTAAATAACTGGAAATAAAATGTTCATTTCTAATACTTGGTTGAAAACTCTTTGCTGGCAATGACAGCCTGAAGTCTTGAACTCATGGACATCATTGTCTCTGTCCAAATATTTATGGACCTAACTGTACATTCTGTCGTCATCTTATTTATCCACAGCTCCTCTTCATTCTAGCAACTTCATCTTCACTTCCTCTTTTCTGGTGATGCACAACGTAATGACATCAGCAAAAAGCCTGCACCAGGGGAATTGGTCTTTAATCCCATGACTCAACACATCCATAACCAGATCAAAGATGTAAAACCTATCCCTGGTGCAGAACTCCTAACTGGGATTGTGTCTGTTACCTCAACACTGCTATTAACCCATACTTCTCTCTCATTTTCCTGCAAGTGTTTTTTTGGGAGTTTTTCCTTGTCTTCGTAGAGAGAGTCAAGGTTGGGGGTCTGTTAAAAGGCAGGGCCTGTTAAACCCGATTGCGGCACTTCTTGTGTGATTTTGGGCTATACAAAAATAAAAAAAAGGGACGGAGTAGTGGCTCTGAGGCTAAAGATCTGCGCTGGTATCCAGAAGGTCGCCGGTTCGAATCCCCGTCACTGCCAAAAGAGACCCTACTCTTCTGGGCCTTTGAGCAAGACCCTTAACCTGTAATTGCTCCAGGGGCGCTGTACAATGGCTGACCCTGCGCTCTGACCCCAAGGGGTATGTGAAAACTAACAAATTACTAACATCCTCAAGTGTTTATGGAGAGTGACCATTAGTCTTTTTTTTGTGAACTATAAATGCTCCGGCGTCAGGGGTGACTGAACATTGTAAAATAATGTGTATACGGAGGCTTTACAAGGTGCGATACTGGCCTATCCTTTTTATCATCTGCCACCACTTAGGACAGGTTAGCAGTAACGATCGTCTCGTTTAGCGTGGCGGGACGAATTGTTACAAGGTTGATGGTTCAAATCCCGTTAATGCCAGAAGGGATCCTACTCTGTTGGGCCATTAAGCAAGACCCTTAACCTGTAATTGCTCCAGGGGCGCTGTACAATGGCTGACCCTGCGCTCTGACCCCAAGGGGTATGCGAAAACTAACAAATTACTAATACAAGAAATTGTATAAGGCGAAATAAAGAACAACAAAAAAAAATTATCTGGAGGAAAAAAAACTGCAGCAGTGCCAACATTTTTGGCCACAACTGTACATACGTAGACACGCATGTACACAAAAATTTGTGAATTTCACCTTGGGATTAATAAAGTATGTATCTATCTTGTCACATTTATTTAAAAAAACGAGCTTATTTGAGTATCTCTGAATAGAGACCTTGAAAGTAGATACTGGAAAATAACAGCGCGTTTAAATATGATACACTTGCGTTTATAAGGAGGTGTTAACCTCTATTGCCGATTAGATAAGAGGATTAAAATACACAAACGCCGTAGCAAGTCTTAAGGTGGACGAAATCAATCACAGCGCTCTGTCTTACAGCACGGAACTGACATCTGCCCAAACCGAGCAATCTAACTAGTAAAGTATTACAGAAAAAATACGTGGAATGTCATGTTATACTAATATTTAATACGATACTAATATTAGAATTACACATAATCGAGGTTTCTAAACCCCGTAACACTTGGAAAGAACCGAAGCCATGTTTGTTTACTACTCCCAGCACCTCGCCCCGCTTTTATTTTCCAATACTCGCTAGCGCAAAAAGAGTGGGCTTCTTTGTTTTCTTCATTTTACCTCTCTATGTCACGGACACCCACCAATCCGGGATGCAGTATTTGAATGTAGGTGTTTTCTTTTATTATTATTTTTTTCTTCATCATCCGTTACCACTCCGTGCAACCCGCATCTGCAGAAGTACAAAACCACGTCTTCGCAGGAATTTTTCAACAAATACTAAAAAAAAAAAAAAACGGCTACAACTTTCCCCAAACCTCAAACCCGCACAATGAATCAAGGCCCCTCGAGGCCTTGCTTCGCCCCCCGCTTCTCCTCACCTGGCTGCTACCACAACATCCCATCGTCCAGCAGATCCTCTTCGCCCAGAAGTAAACTTGAGGAGGAGTTCGCCGTCGCCGCCCGCCAGGTCACTGCCAAACTTTGCGCGTCCCTAAAACACTCTCCGGCGTCCGCTGTGCTGCCCGCCGCCTTCTCTTTTTAACATATTTTTAATCCCCCGTTGCTGCTTCTGTCTCCGCCACACTTTTCTTCCTCTCTGCACCGACCTATCCTCCAAGGTAACAGGATTAAAAACCTCGTTCGCGATTTATCCCGGCTCACTTCCTGATGGATTTAAGGAGTTGCCCGGAAAAAGAAGAAACAAATGCGCGCCGGAAACGCGACGAGCTTCCCAGCTAAACCCTGCCCTGAGATGGACGTGGTCGGGCATCTCCTTATCATTTCCATTCTGAAAAAAGAGGATTATGTGGGTTTACAAATAGCAGGCTAAACAGCTGGAACAATTTACCAGAGCTCTTCTGTTTACAAACTGCGACTTTAGTCAATACCGGGCCGGAACGAATGGGTGAAGAGAGCGAGGCGCGACGTTCACGGAGGGAATGAATTAAGTAATGGGACTCGCGATGACCTTCGTGCTGGCGAATTGATGCTCGCTTTGTATCTTATATATACTTTGTTTTAATCGATTGCAATAAGATATTATTTTAACATAATGTACGTGACCATTTTCTCCTTTAATCTGTATTATCTGAAGAGGGTGACTGGAATCACAGAGCAGATACCGTAACTAGGACGCACCGATAAATATCAATCTAGTTTATGCACTTTTTACTTTTTCGTATAGGGAAAATATTGTAATTGTTCAAAGATTCGATGTCGCGATTTTGATAAATCTCGACGTTTTAGACCTCCCCGAGTTTCTCGTATACAAAGTATAGGGAAAGTATTGGAATCCTCCAAAACTTCCATTTCGAGATTTTAATGAATCTCGACGTTTAAGACCTCCCTGAGTCCGAAAATACAATTTTTGGAACTATATCTGTGTGGCTATGTAAACATGATAACCTGAGTGCGCTTTCACTTAGGTCAACCAAATTTTGCATATTAGGTACAACTGCGGTGGGTTGGCACCCTGCCTGGGATTGGTTCCTGCTTTGTGCCCTGTGTTGGCTGGGATTGGCTCCAGCAGACCCCGTGACCCTGTGTTCAGATTCAGCGGGTTGGAAAATGGATGGATGGATGGTATTAGGCACAAAACTTTGATTTCTATTAACTTTTGTGCAATTTCCGTTAACAGGAAGTGGTACTTTACCTTTTATTCATGCAGCTACAGTGTCCAATTTATTCAACTTTACCTTTGTAATAATTGTTCAATATATTATTGATTTGATTTGTTCTGGATAGTTCTTAAATGCACACAATATAAAAATATAAGGTAGGCCTACTTGTATTTGTGTACTAAACGGACGGCAGTTCCAACCCATTCTAGTGTTGGGCTCCGTGGGGGAGGCGCCCCGTTGCTTAATTTTTGGAGTTTAAATTATTAGACTGACCTACCCCAACCACAAATACTAACCTTAAAGTTAGTGGGGGTGGAGCATAGTTGCTTATAGGTCCCTAATGTCAATGTCCCCTTTCGGTGCCTAATGTTAAAAACGAAAATTCGATTTGCGTCACGATAATACAAAACGGTACTAGCCGTCCATTTAGTACACAAGTACCAAATATAATAATAAATAATAGTGATACATTTTATTTATACAAGTTGCCTTTCTAAGAATTTAAGGACACAGAACAAACAATAAATAAAAAAAAACACATTATAAACAACTTAAAACATCAGACAATACTGATAATATAAAAATTAAAACCAAACAAAGCCACTGTAATCATAGAGAAAAAGCCATTTTAAACAGATGGGTTTTAAGTTTACATTTGAAGATTGAAAATGATTCGATATTTCTAAGTTCAGTAGGTAGTGAGTTCCAGAGCTTGGGAGCAGAATGGCTGAATGCTGTGTTCCCCTTGGTGATTAGACGGGCGAGAGGGACGGTCAGATGGATGGAGGAAGAGGATCTAAGGTTACGGGAAGGAATGGCAACATGAAGAAGGTCGGACAGATATGGAGGGGCGAGGTTATGAATGGCCTTAAATGTTAACAGCAGAATTTTAAAATCAATTTGAAAACTTAATCGGGAGCCAATGAAGCTGCTGCAAGACCGGAGTAATATATAGTGAATAGATGGGGTTCGAGTAATGATGTGAGCAGCAGAATTCTGGACTAGCAGAAGCTTATGGAGAGAATTATTAGAGAGACCAAAGAGGAGTGAATTGCAATAGTTTAGATGAGAAGTAACAAGACTGTGAACAAGAATGGCAGTTGTATGGGGAGTGAGTGAGGGGCGGATGTGATTAACATTATGTAGGTGGAAGTAAGCAGACCGGGTGATGTTATTAATATGAGATTGGAAAGATATAATCATTGTCTTGCGGTTTACTCCTGAAATATCCATCCCCATATCAGAGTATACAAGAAAGTCTAGGGGAGAACACTCCCGATTTTTTTTTCTTGTTTCGAGTTTATAAGATCGGACACCATTAATCCGCTTGGTTTAATTGCTCTTATAATACTTTCAGTAATTAAAAAGACCAGTGGCTCTAACGTTCCGCATACTGTAGCTGCAATTGGATAGACTCCTGCAATTGTAAGGCTACAGGTTAATTCTTGGTTTGGGTGTTAATACAGAAATTATAAATCTGGGTTTGCTAACTTTTTATTGGAATGTAACACATATTTATGTATTTACTGTTTTTCATCCATCCATCCATTATCCAACCCGCTATATCCTAACACAGGGTCACGGGGGTCTGCTGGACCAATCCCAGCCAACACAGGGTGCAAGGCAGGAACAAATCCCAGGCGGGGTGCCAGCCCACCACAGGACACACACACACACCAAGCACACACTAGGGACAATTTAGGATTGCCAATGCACCTAACCTGCATGTCTTGATGTTGGAGTTCAGTTGGTGCTGCTCCTTGCCTGAACCTTAAATGAAACCTAATTGCTTTTAGTTAAATAAAAGTCTGTTTAACATTTTCATATCCTATAATTCATCCATCTATCCATTATCCAACTCGCCATATCCTAACTACAGGGTCACGGGAGTCTGCTGGAGCCAATCCCAACCAACACAGGGCGCAAGGCAGGAAACAAACCCCAGGCAGGGTGCCAGCCCACCCCAGGACACACACACACCAAGCACACATTAGGGACAATTTAGGATCGCCAATGCACCTAACCTGCATGTCTTTGGACTGTGGGAGGAAACCCACGCAGACACAGGGAGGACCTGGGAAGTGAACCCGGGTCTCCTTACTGCGAGGCAGCAGCGCTACCACTTCGCCACCATGATTTACTTTTTTTTTTACTCTTGTTTGAAAAAAAAAAGTTCATTATCATTTTCATTCAACTTTTCAGGGTCTTCAGCAGCCATACCTCCTGCGGTTCAGAAGGTGTCATAGATAGACTGATGGATAGATGTACTTTATTTGTCACCAAGGGGAAATTAGCACTTTATGGAAGCTTGTGAGAGAGAAAGAGAAATATATAATATATATAAATAATAAAACAAACAACAACCCCTGCTAGGGTGTCCAGACGTCCTCTTTTCCCCGGACATGTCGTCTTTTTAAGACCTAAAAAATACTCCCGGCCAGGATTCTAAAATCATCCAGGATTTCATTCTACCTCAGCCTCTAACATTCTTACATTGGATTTGGGTTGTGTTTCCCTGGGGCTTTCCCAAACAAGTTACTTTGCCCTACTCATCACCCCTACCCAACTACGACGCCCATGACAGGGCTAGAGATGGCAGTAAGTTAGTCAGACCTGTCTTGTTAATTTGTTCATCCACTTGAGGTTAAGAAGATTTGGGCCTGGCCAGTACGTGGATGGGAGACCATCTAGAAAAAGCTAGGCTTGCTGCCAGATGAGGTGTTGGTGAGACCAGCAGGAGATGCTTACCCTGTAATCTGTGTGTGGATCCCAAGGCCCCCATGCAGTGATAGGGACATTGTGCTGTAAATATGGTGCCATCTTTCAGGTGTGACATAAAACTGAAGTCGTAACTCTCTGTGGTCAATAAAAATCCTTTGGCATCTTTTGAAAAGAGTAGCGTTAATCCGGATGCCTTGGCTAAATTGCCCCTCACAGCCTCACCCATTCTGGCCACCTAATCATCCCTTGTGTCTAATTGGCTATCTCTCCATTACCCCTTCACCACCTACTAGCTAATGTGCGGGAGAGTGTACTGGTGCATTAATGGCTGTGGTCACATCATCCAGGTGGGTACTACACATTGGTGGTGACTGAAGTGGTTTCCCGCTGTCTATGTAAAGCACTTTGAGTAGCGAGTAAAACGCTATATAAATGTAATTTATTATTGTTTTGGTTAGTTAATGCATTATTTATTAATGAGCACATTCATAGATCTGACACTGAAGTAAATGCAGCCTTTCAGCTTCAGTGTCATAAATCCTAATCTGTCAATAAAAAGATATAACTAAATGAGCACGCCTTACAGTAAAGAGTGAATTAATAAGAAGACAGTCAAGCATTTAAACCTAAGTCAAGATACAAATATTTTCACATTATTTTCAGAAATGTACATTTTAAACTACTGCATTGTTCTGAATGCAGAATCTCTGACCAGCAAATTAAACAATGAGACACATTAGAGATAAAATGACACACTGACACAAGTCAGCAAAATTTAAACTAAAAAAAATGCTTTAGTTTTGAATAGCTATTTTTAATTGCATTCATGATCACAATAAAAATTAATGTTTTCATTACTTCACATTTAAGTACAAAATTGAAAAGAAATTAACATTGAGCAAATTACACAGTTTCTTCATGTATACAATATTGTTCTAAATCAATGTAACAAGAAAATATTTAGTCACTCTAATAGCTTTAAATATTTATGTAAAGACAACAGTACATACTAGGCAGAATTTATTATCCCAGTGGGGAAATTGTTTACATCAGGAAAATATCTGGTACACTTTATTAATTCTTGAGGGGAAATTGTCTTTTCACATGACCTTTGGAGGTCAGAATGCAGTGTCAGCCATTGTACAGCACCCCTGGAGCAATTTTCAGGTTAAAGGTCTTGCTTAATGGCCCAACAGAGTAGGATCCCTTCTGGCATTAACGGGATTTGAACCATCAACCTTGTAACAATTCGTCCCGCCACGCTAAACGAGACGATCGTTACTGCTATACTGGTGGCAGATGATAAAAAGGCTAGGCCAATATCACACCCTGTAAAGCCCCCCGTATACACATTATCTTACAATGTTCAGTCACCCCTGATGCCGGATCATTTATAGTTCACAAAAAAAAGACTAATGGTCAATCTCCATAAACACTTGAGGAATATGTTACATCCAGATAAGACAGAAAAAAAACAATCCCTTCCATATGCCCCCACCCCCAAACCCTAAATAACCCTTATATGTGATGATAAATATATATATATATATATATTGTGGCCAAGGTGCTATATAAGTGTCAACCCAACACAGACTGACAGCAGAGGCACAGATAAACATAAACAAAAAGATTTTATTTTCTGGGCGGCACGGTGGCACAGTGGGTAGCGCTGCTGCCTCGCAGTTGGGAGATCTGGGGACCTGGGTTCGCTTCCCGGGTCCTCCCTGCGTGGAGTTTGCATGTTCTCCCCGTGTCTGCGTGGGTTTCCTCCGGGCGCTCCGGTTTCCTCCCACAGTCCAAAGACATGCTGGTTAGGTGGATTGGCGATTGTAAATTGGCCCTAGTGTGTGCTTGGTGTGTGGGTGTGTTTGTATGTGTCCTGCGGTGGGTTGGCACCCTGCCCAGGATTGGTTCCTGCCTTGTGCCCTGTGTTGGCTGGGATTGGCTCCAGCAGACCCCTGTGACCCTGTGTTCGGATTCAGCGGGTTGGAAAATGGATGGATGGATGGATTTTATTTTCTTCAGCCATGGGACACATCTTTCCCTACACAGTCCCCAAAACACACACAAAGAAATGCACCAAAAAGACACACTCTTCTTTATCCTCCATTCCTCCCAGGCAGCAGCTTTTTTTTTTTTTTTTTTTTTTTTTCCCGTCGTCGTCCCGACTCTGGAGCCTAGAGTAGTGGCCGCAGGCTCCCTTTATAGCCCACCTGGAAGTGCTTCAGGTGCTCGTTGACCTACTTCAGGCTGCACTTCCGGGTGTGGCTGCAGTCCAGCCCACATGGGCTCATTAAGCCATGCAGCTCCCCCTGGTAGTGGCCACAGTGTTCCAAGTGGCCCCGATGCAACCCAGGGGGGCTGCCACCAAGTGTTCCAGGGGATCTAGTGTCAAAGGGGCATGGGTCTCGGCCATCCGCCACTATATATTGTGTTTTAGAAGAAAAGAGATCTCAGACTGGCCGCCCTGTATGTCAATCAAGTGGCAAATGCCATAGGGAGGATATATGACAGACTAACATTTAAAAAATGTTTTTTTAATGCAACGCGATCTACCTGCACTACCTTTCTGATCTACCGGTCGATCGCAATCGACGTATTGGGCACCCCTGATCTAAAGTCTTTGAAATTACTTTATAACCCTTTCCAAGTTATTGCAGATCAACAATTCTTACTGGTCTGATGTCTCCTTTTTACAAGGCATGCATCACATCAGCAGATGCTACTTGTGAGTAATAATAATAATAATGTTTTATTTATGTAGCGCCTTTCATACACTCAATGACACTTTACAGTTCAATAAACACATTAACAAGACAGTAGAAATTACATACAAGAAAATGAATAATACTCATTGAAAAGATGTGTTTTTAACAGGAGTTTGAAATTAATGATAGAATTTTCCTCATAAAGGCTGAGAGGAAGAGCATTCCAAATTTTAGGGGCTATCACACTGAAAGCTCTGCCAGCCATAGTTACTAACCTGTATTAAGGTACAATGAGTAAGTTAGTGTCCGATAATCTTAATGCACAGGCAGGAGTGTAAGGAAGCAGCAGCTCAGACAGATAATGAGGAGCTAAACCATGCAGGGCTTTAAAGGTGAGAAGAATAATTTTCTATTTGATTCTTGAAGAAACTGGTAACCAATGCAAATTATAAAGGACAGGAGTGATGTGAGCAGATTTTTTAGTGTGTGTAAGTAGACGAGAAGCAGAATTCTGAACATATTGTAATCTATTGATATACAGTATTTAGTCGGGAGGCCATAAAACAATTCATTGCAATAGATAGATAGATAGATAGATAGATAGATAGATAGATAGATAGATAGATAGATAGATAGATACTTTATTAATCCCAATGGGAAATTCACATTCTTCAGCAGCAGCATACTGATACAATAAATAATATTAAATTAAAGAATGATAATAATACAGGTGAAAAAAACAGACAATAACTATGTATAATGTTAAATATTAACGTTTACCCCCCCTGGTGGAATTAAAGAGTCGCATAGTTTGGGGGAGGAACGATCTCCTCAATCTGTCTGTGGAGCAGGACAGTGACAGCAGTCTGTCGCTGAAGCTGCTCTTCTGTCTGGAGATGACATTATTTAGTGGATGCAGTGGATTCTCCATAATTGATAGGAGCCTGCTGAGCGCCCTTCGCTCTGCCACAGATGTTAAACTGTTCAGCTCCATGCCAACAATAGAGCCTGCCTTCCTCACCAGTTTGTCCAGGCGTGAGGCGTCTTTCCTCTTAATGCTGCCTCCCCAGCACACCACTGCGTAGAAGAGGGCGCTCGCCACAACTGTTTGATAGAACATCTGCAGCATCTTATTGCAGATGTTGAAGGAAGCCAGCCTTCTAAGGAAGTATAACCGGCTTTGTCCTTTCTTGCACAGCGCATCAGTATTGGCAGTCCAGTCTAATTTATCATCCAGCTGCACTCCCAGATATTTATAGGTCTGCACCATCTGCACACAGTCACCTTTGATGATCACTGGGTCTATGAGGGGTCTGGGCCTCCTAAAATCCACCACCAGCTCCTTGGTTTTGCTGGTGTTCAGGTGTAGGTGGTTTGAGTCAGACCATTTAACAAAGTCATTGATTAGGTCCCTATACTCCTCCTCCAGCCCATTCCTGATACAGCCCACGATAGCAGTGTCATCAGCGAACTTTTGCACATGGCAGGACTCCGAGTTGTATTGGAAGTCCGATGTATATAGGCTGAACAGGACCGGAGAAAGTACAGTCCCTTGTGGCGCTCCTGTGTTGCTGACCACAATGTCAGACGTGCAGTTCCCAAGACGCACATACTGAGGTCTGTCTTTAAGATAGTCCACGATCCATGCCACTAGGTATGAATCTAATCCCATCTCTGTCAGCTTGTCCCTAAGGAGCAGAGGTTGGATTGTGTTGAAGGCGCTAGAGAAGTCTAGAAACATAATTCTTACAGCACCACTGCCTCTGTCCAAGTGAGAGAGGGATCGGTGTAGCATATAGATGATGGCATCTTCCGCTCCCACCTTCTCCTGATATGCAAACTGCAGAGGGTCAAGGGCGTGTTGAACCTGTGGCCTAAGGTGGTGAAGCAGCAGCCTCTCCATGGTCTTCATCACATGTGATGTCAGAGCAACAGGCCGAAAGTCATTCAGCTCACTAGGACGTGATACCTTTGGGACTGGGGTGATACAAGATGTTTTCCAAAGCCTCGGGACTCTCCCCTGTTCCAGGCTCAGGTTGAAGATGCGCTGTAGAGGACCCCCCCAGCTCCGATGTCCAGACGGGTAGTGATGAAAGCATGTTTCAGTATCCTTCACACTGAGGAAAGAATGCAGATGAACAATGTTATGGAGATGACAAAAAGCAGTCTGTACTATTAAGCTAATGTGTGATTGAAAAGTAAGAAGCTGATCAAAGATGACACGCAAATTACAGACTGATTCTGAGGGTTCAACCAGGATCTCATCAATGTCAATTTTTAGCCAACGAAGAGTAGAGAGAACAGATTTGGTACCAATTAATAAGATTTCTGTTTTATCAGGATTAACTCGTAAAAAGTTATCTGTCATCCAATGATTGATTTCCTGAATGCAGTCAGTCAGTGCAACAGGTTGCATTAACACTCATATAAAGTTGTGTGTCATCGGCATAGCAGTCGAAGCTTAGACCATACCGATGAATAATCTCACCTAATGGGAGCATAGAGATGTTAAAGAGGATTGGACTGAGAACTAACCCTTGAGGGGTAACTTGTATGAGTGAAGTAGTGGCAGATTTGTGTTCCCTAATGAAGACGTAGTACTGGCAAACACTGAAGTATGATGTGAACCAAGAAAGAGCAGCACCAGAGATACCAAGAGCTGAAAGTCGGGACAGTAAAATGTCATGGTTAACTGTATGAAACACTGTGCTTAAGTCAAAGAGAAATAGAATAGCGGCCATCCCAGAATCTACGGTTATAAGTACGTCATTGGTTAACTTAAGTAAAGCAGTTTCAGTGCTATGTAGGGCCCTGAATCCAGATTGAAAAGGCTCAAGCAAGTCATGCAAGTTTAAAAAATCATTAAGCTGAGCAGCAACAACCTTTTATAAGATCTTAGCCATAAATTGAAGATTAGAGATTGGGCGATAATATGGGCAAACTCAGTGTTTCAGTGTGTTTTTACAGATCCCTCTCTTCTTGCCTCAGAAGATGCAAGTTGCTTCAAAAGGTTACATACTATAATATTTTTAGCTAGCTAATAAAAGATGTAATTTTGCTTGATTTCTCAATACATACAAACAACAAAATGTATCTTTTTTGGAGACTGAAACATTATGGGCTTTCTCTTTGTGAGAAAACCTACTAGACAAATACTTAAAGAGCTAAAATCCATTAATGAGTAGCTTAAATTAATGGCAACCTACTAAATTCAAACATAATCTACTTAGTGGTATTCAAAGGTATGCTCATAAAAAAGCAATTTTAGGAATATATAATATGTAGACTTTTACACAAGGCACAAATGTAGTTCTTTTAAAGTAAAATATAAATCTTAAACTTCAATCGATGCTAACAATATCAAAATAAAGTAAAATACAAGAAACAACACCGTATGCAAATGAGCACCTGATTCTGCCAATGATGTCATCGCCACACCTCCTAAAATTGCCGATATCAACCCGTTGAAATTAAGTGCGTACAGAGGGTCATAGGGTTGCCAAGTCATGGGGAATCCTCCCATTTTGCGTTGCAATGACCTGTAAACGTTAACTCCTCATTATATCCCTCAGTATTTTTAAATATATCTGTATCGATGTCTATCTATCTATATAATGTTTACCAAGAAAGTTCATGTTAACTAAAAATACAGAGAGAAATTTTAAAGAAAAGCTGAACAAGTGTAAAATGTGGTTATGTTAAGAAAACAAGGACTCCGACTTGATAAGTTTGTAGCCAGCAGCCAATAAAGCTTCAGGTCCCAATCCAGGTGGTTTTTCGTGTGATCGGTGCGGCAACACGCAGCAGCTCATGCTCTCAAAACCTCACTCTCTCTCATTGTTTTAGATGTTCTATGTATTAAACCAGCAACCACGACTGAACCTACTTCTGTAACACCGCGTGGTGGTGGAGATCATAGACATATATAGATAGACACCGCATTCACTGTGTTGCCCAGATGACACAATACTTTAGTGCGCCCGCCATATTGCGAGTGGCAAAAGTGCCTTTTAAACTAATACAGGTAGAAGTGGAAACCGGGTTTTCTGATGAAAAAACAATAACGTTTAAAACAGTATCGTTTACATACAACAGATTTTGGCGAATTGTTTAAATGCAAGTATTTATATCCATTTATACAATAATAATGGCAATAATTAAATAATAATAACAATAATAATTATTATTATTAAATAATTCCTCCCATATAAGTAACATTTCTCGGACTGCCTTCTTTCATCTCCGAAACATTTCTAGACTTTGTCCTGTTCTTGTGCAATACAGTACTGAAGTATTGGTTAATGCCCGAGTTACCTCACGTATAGATTACTGTAATGCTATTCTATCTGGCATTTCACAAAAACTTATCCATCACTTACAACTTCTTCAAAATTCAGCTGCCAGGATAATAACCTGATCTAAATCCACTGAACATATTGCACCTATTCTCTCTCAACTACACTGGCTCCCTGTTAACTACAGAATACAATACAAAATACCACTCTTAACATTTAAAGCTCTCCACAACCTCACTGATCTCCTCCAGACTTACACTCCTCTCGCTCACTCAGATCCTCATCTGTAGCTCGACTTTCTGTACTGCACATCAAACTCAGTTCTATGGGAGCTCGAGCGTCCTCTCATTGTGCTCCTCAACTCTGGAATTCTCTTCCCTCTCATATTCGTCAGCTCAATTCAATAACACATTTTAAAACTACCCTCAAAACTTAACTTTTCAAATTGGCATAGCAATTGTGAATTTTGCACTGTTACTGCCAGTTATCTTTGTTCGTCTTTCTTTTAACAGTGAAATGATACACTCAATGACAAAAATAAACAATTTTATTGTATACAAATTGGCTTAATAATTTCTGAAAACATTTCACTCATTCCTCTCTCAATGTCTCTCTCTCTCTCGCACACACACACAATGTGGTTACTTAAACATATACAGGATAGGATCTAAAATCCATGAAACAGAACTGTCTTATAGATTTTTCCGTGTGTTGCCACTCTGTAATTTGAGAGTATTCAGTCTGGCAATATGTGTAGCCTTAGTTTGTGGAAGACAGACACAACTAAAGACGCGAGCATAAAATGATGGTTGTCAATTTCAAACTGTGTTTCCTCGATGTGCTCCTTGAGAAAAAACACATCATCTGAACCAATCTCAGCCCGAACAAACTGATTGATCAAAGATACCCTGACAGCTTGTCCTAATGTCGACTGTCGGATAACACGCTCAGCTACTTTGACCACCTTGACTGTACCGTCAGAAGGAATCATCAAACCTCCTTTGTTTTTAAATGTGAGCATGTGGTAGCTTTGATCATATGATGCCGGTACAGCATGTGTTACCAAACTAGCACGGCACACATCACAGGACAGCTTTCCCAAAATCCCCTCTAAGGGCTACCTTCCACTGCTTCCTGAGGTGGATTTCTTTGGGAAACCTTCAGAGTTTGAGAAATGTTAACAGCTAACAACAATCTACATAGTTAGTAACTAAATACGTTTAGCCAAAACGTTGTTTGGAGGTTCACTTGAGCACATAAATGCATAGCTTTGCTAGCTTAGCCTGGCGTGGCTAAAGTTAAGATTATAAAACGGGATTTTCTAATTGCCAAATATAACCAAAACAATTGTTCAGCTTTACCTATGAAATGTAATCCCCGGGATCTGGTTTGGAGCGTACAGCGATTTGTACAATCCCAAGCAGCACCAGCGTGAGGCATCTTTATCCATTACTTCACTCCACAGCAGTGCCACTCGCAATATGGCGGCGACGTTGACGTACAATGCTGAATTTCATGCGGCGTCTAGTAATTCTGTGTCTATGGTGGAGATAGCCAAATGAAATATCCTTTACTGACACAGAAGACGTCCTTTAAAAAGGGGATTTTAAAACCTTTATAACAATAAAAGTAGTACTAGGGTGTTTTACCGTGTTAGCCGTTATAAATGTAGACAAAAGCCAAGCAAAATGACACCTTTTATTGGCCAACTAAAAAGATTACAATATGCAAGCTTTTGAGGCAACTCAGGCCCCTTCTTCAGGCAAGATGTAATCTTGTGATTACAAGATGTGATTACATCTTGCCTGAAGAAGGGGCCTGAGTTGCCTCAAAAGCTTGCATATTGTAATCTTTTTAGTTAACAATAAAAGGTAATCAAGAGTTATACCAGTTATTTTCCATTTGCATTAACGAGAACGTCTTCGCATAAAACAACAGCCAGGAATCACAGATTTAGGAGAGATTCGGAACGGGAGCGAAAAAAAAAATTGAAAAATTGCTCTTGGAAATCAAAAAGATAGGTAGTGCGATTTAAAAAAAAGTCAAAGCTATCCCAAACTCCATTAAGTCACAAAAGCGTAAGCAGAAGTTTATTCATAGCAGCTCTACAACAAAGAATTAAACGCTATAAAGTGCATAAACTTATTCAATGGGCAAGAGAGAAGTTGGGAGCATGCGCTGATAGCTCGTTGCCACACCCACCTCACCACGAACTGGTCTTCTTTAAAATCGTGGCCGCAAAATCTATGTCTTCGTGAGTGAAAATATATTTAAAATCTACAGAAATCCTACATCGTGTATTGTTTTCCCCTGTTAGAACACCAGAACGAATCACTCTTGCGTAACCCGCCGCTTCCAGATCTGCCGTACAGATCCGAATTGCCTCTCAGGTCAGTAACCCGCATTTCCAAATTGCAACCACTGTTGATATCCCGCATGGCCCTTGACTATTTTGCTCTCGATATCAGTCACGCATACACTCTGGACCTCAAATTCCCTCCTTCTGAGGTGACTCTCCATTTTCCTTCGATCGCTCTCACAAATTTCCAGTTTTCAAACTTACTGCGCTGCGGAACTTTTCAACTGACAATCCTACAGCCGATGGTGTCCGTCCAAACCTCTTGTCACTAAATACACACCAACAAGCTGACCGATCGTTCCCGTATTCATCCATTCACCCATTCATCGTCTTTCCTGTCCTTTCCCATGCTCTTCGTAGCACTTACTCCATTTGTTGCAACTCTGCCTGTCACTCGTTAATTTTGCCGCTTCTTAGCCTGGGCGATCACATGCACTGATGTACAACCACTCGTCCGAGGTGGTTAAGCCACCGGGTTAAGTCCTTTACAACCCACTAAAATAGTTAATAAACAAAACCGTTAAAACACTCCTGAACTCGACTTATCATAGGGCATACATTTAATCAATGGAGATAATCCTTCCATCCATTATCCAACCCGCTATATCCTAACTACAGGGTCACGGGGGTCTGCTGGAGCCAATCCCAGCCAACACAGGGCGCAAGGCAGGAAACAAACCCCGGGCAGGGCGGCAGCCCACCGCAGAAGGGAGATAATAAACCATTCAAATTTACGAAAAGGCTGCTATTGGAAGTGATGCGATAAAAACCGCAGGGTTGCATAGCACGCCAGGAATATCATGATGCCAGAATTAGTGCGAGGGAAAACAAACATGCATTCTTTTACATTCAAACGCCAGCCATTGGCTTCAAATTCTTTTTTAAGTAAATTCGAATTGCACATTCGATCAGATAGTCGTAGTGGTTTCTGTCCAAAGTAACAGAAAAAAGGTGAATGAAGCTGAGACCAGAGCAGGACTGATTTAGTAAGGTGCATGAACAACGTTAGCTGACAGATGCCGCACTCTTAATACAAAGCTGACTAACACGAAATCATTACTCACAGAAGAGTCGTTTTCTGTTTACTACGACCCAGCACATTCCTTGTAAATCATTTAAAAATAAATATGCACACGCCTGCCCGGTTTATTCGAAATGGCATTTAATTACATTTGTTATTCTGTTGGTTGTTGGGTTAGATTTAACTATCCTGTAAACCAGTTCGTCTGCACCGCATATGGAGAATGGACTAAAGTTACGAGACTGTGTGACAAACTGTGTCACCGTCTCTTCTCTCTTTCAGGCTTTCCTTGCCGTTCTTTCTTATCCTGGAAAGCCGGAATTTGGCTTCAGCTTTTCTGTTAAACAATACGATGACTCATCTACCGTTTGCTAGCAAATGGGAATTTGACAGTCTTTGATAAATATTCGCCAGGACCAACCTGGGTCATTATGACTTAATGATAAAAGGAAAATGCAGTGTAGCTTGAGCGTCTTTCTTAATCGTAAGTAAATTATTCTTTTAAACATATTTTCAGTAACTGGCCAATACAAACTTATAAAACGAGGTCCTGAAGATTATAGTGCTTTGACTAGTGGTGCAGGAATAGTTGGCTTTGCGCAGTGGCGTGTCCATTTAAACACATGAATGGTAGATCCAGGTCCAGACATTATTAAGAAGTTAAACCACATCCAGGACTGTTTTTAGGCATAAGCGGTCTAGGCAAGCACCTCGTGCGTCCTCTAGTGGTCATGGCTCATTACTGCATACCCATGTAGAGATCCCTGTCTTTATTTTTTTTTAGAAAAATGTGTCCGGACCAGACCGGAGCTCAAAAAAATGTTTACGTTGTGCCTGCACCATCTGCACTATGCATTGCACAATATGTTGCCTAAAAACGAACCTGCTAAGCTAAACGCAAAAAAATTGCTTCGTTTTTGCTTCATTTTTAATTATTTCACGCGATTGATAGACATGTTATATATCATACAACATCTTGCGCTTCATTTTAAACTGACACAAAAATTGTATGCCGTAATTTAATCAAAGCAAATCTTTCTTTTTTTATTACAACATTATGGGCTTTCTCTTTGGGAGAAAACCTACTGGACAAATACTTAAAGAGCTAAAAATCCATTAACGACCACTTTAGATTAAAGGTTAGCCCACTAAATTCAAACATAATCTACTTAGTGGTACTCAAAGGTATGCTCATAAAAAAGCAAATTTAGGAAAATAAAATATCTAGACTTTTACACAAGGTACAAATGTAGTTCTTTTAAAGTGAAAAATAAATCTTTCACTTGTATCGATGCTAACAATATCAAAATAAAGTAAAATACAGGCAACAACACCGTATGCAAATGAGCATATGATTCGGCCAATGATTGTATTTCGCCACGCCTCCTAAAATCGCCGATATCCAGCCATTGAAATCAAGCGCGCACTGATGGCCTTAGCCAGGGTTGCCAAGTCATTGCAATGACCTGTAAATGTTAAGTCCTCGTTATAACCCTTAGTATTTTTATCTATATTTGTATCTATATCTATTTATCTGTATAATGTTTACCAAGAAAGTTTACATTAACTAAACATCCATCCATCCATTTTCCAACCCGCTGAATCCGAAAACAGGGTCATGGGGGTCTGCTGGAGCCAATCCCAGCCAACACAGGGCAGAAGGCAGAAACCAATCCCGGGCAGGGTGCCAACCCACCGCAGGACACACACAAACACACCCACACACCAAGCACACACTAGCACCAATTTAGAATCGCCAATCCACCTAACCTGCATGTCTTTGGATGGTGGGAGGAAACCAGAGCACCCGAAGGAAACCCACGCAGACACGGGGAGAACATGCAAACTCCACGCAGGGAGGACCTGGGAAGCGAACCCGGGTCTCCTAACTGCGAGGCAGCAGCACTACCACTGCGCCACTGTGCCGCCCTTAACTAAAAATACAGAGAGTAATTTTTAAGAAAAGCTCAAAAACTGTAAAATGTGTTCAGGTTAAAAAAAAAAATCAGTTGTCTGATCGTTCGTAACCCCAACTCGATAAGTTTGTAGCGCTGCACGCCAAGTGCCACAAGTGGAGCCAGTAACCAGTAAAGAACAGCTGGCATTAAACTAAATGTGGAATGTAAGATGCAACAAAACTGTAATAAAAGTAGCCATAATATTTTAAATGATGCCCCGGGTCCCATTCCAGGGGGTTCATTGTGTGCCGGGTGCTGCAACAACATACCTGTTTAAAGATTATCGTTATATTCTCACTAGGGGGCAAACCCCCCCAGCGCTTTTGGCACCCAACCCCCAGTTGCGGCCAGAATATTAGTAAATCTGTAAACATTCAAAAGAAAAATGATTATTTATTGAAGTCAAAAACATGAAATTCTATAAATAACTAAAAGAAAAAATTATTATTTAACGGAGTAAAAATCATGAAATGAGAATAAAATATTTACTCTCTTACCGATTGGAGTATTCCCATTAAACTGAGGTCCACTATGCTCGATGAGTATTTATTAGAGGCTAAATAAATGATCCATTTGTTTTAACTGACATTCTTATAGATAAAAAAACTTTAAAAAAAAATGAGTCATTTAACAGGAAAAATCACGTGAAAACTAAAGTGGTATGCAATGGGTCATTGTAACTCGCCCTTCAGCTAAATAAATACAAACATTGGTGTTATGAATAGATCATTTTTTTAGTAGTTTGTTTCTGTGAAAGAAAGTTTATTTGATCAAAAGTAAAAACCATTACTTTCTTGATATTTTAGTTTATAATTTATAAACGGAATACGAATCTGAAAACCTAACAACATCACATTAAAGTTGGATAAATTCTGAAAAGAATGATGCCAAACATATATATGTAGGTTTTAAAATAAGCCTGATTTAAAGCATGACAAAAAATGGGACATAAAAACGTCACATAAAATCATTGTACTTTTAGGCTTAGGATTTTATATATAGAGAGAGATTTCATGAAATGTTGTCATTATGGTAAGTTTTCAATTTATTTTAATTTAAATGGCATGTATATGTTTTGGAAATTTCTTAGTTTATAAAAAACTATGTAGAATGTCACTATCATCAAGAGGCAGAAATTTAGCTGGTAGATTAAATAGTCAACTATAGAAAAATGTGTTTCATTTTACCAGTAACCAAAGTGAGACTTACTTTTCTTACGTTAAAAGCAATAAATAAAGGCTACTAATACAGCCCTACTTTTTTTATGAAATGACACCCCCTCAAGAGCGTGTTTTTATGAGACGTTCTTGTAAACGTAATCTGTATGAAGAGTTCCAGTCTGGTTTTCACCCCCTCCATAGTACATAAACGGCACTTGTTAAAATTACCAATGACCTTCTTATGGCTGCTGACTCTGGTTTAATTATTACAGTATTCTCATCCTTCTTGACCTGAGTGCGGCCTTTGGTATTATTTGTCATACCACTCTCCTTAATAGATTATCTTTGATTGGCGTTACCCACACTCCACTAGACTGGTTCAGATCCTGCCGTTCAGTCCACACTCAGTTCATTCAGCTTAAAACTTTCACATCCCAACCCACCGCTGTTACTTCAGGTGGGCTCTGTCCTGGGGCCTCTTCTTTTTATTATTTACCGTCTTCCCCTTGGCAATATCTTTCGTAAATATAACATTAATTTTCACTGTTATCCTGATGACACCCAGCTCTACCTTGCTAGTAAACCCACCTCTTGTTTTCCACCATCTTCGCTTATTGACTGCATTGCTGAAATTAAATCCTGGTTTTCTTCAAATTTTCTTAAATTAAACAGTGACAACACTGAGATTCTCCTCATTGGTGCAAAATCATCATTATCTAAACCTGATAATCTTTCACTTGCTATTGATAACTCCTTTGTGTCCCCTTCACCTCAGGTTAAGAGTCTGGGTGTCTTGATAGTAGTCTATCTTTCCAATCTCACATTAATAACATCACCTGGGTCTGCTTACTTCCACCTACGTAATATTAATCGCATCCGCCCCTCCCTCACTCCCCATACCACTGCCATTCTTGTTCACAGTCTTGTTACTTCTTGTCTGGACTATTGCAGTTCCCTCCATAAGCTTCAGCTAGTCCAGAATTCTTCTGTCCTCATCATTACTCAAACCCCATCTATTCACCATATTACTCCAGTCTTACAGCAGCTTCATTGGCTCCCCATTAAGTTTTGAAGTTTCTGCTGTTAACATTTAAGGCCATTCATAACTTCGTCCCTCCATATCTATCCAGCATTCTTCTTGTTGCCATTCCCTCCCGTAACCTTACATCTATCAGACCGTCCCTCTCGCCTGTCTAACCACCATGGGGAGCAGAGCATTCAGCTGTTCTGCTCCCAAGCTCTGGAACTCACTAACTACTGAGATTAGAAATATTGAATCATTTTCAACTTTCAAATGTAAACTTACAACCCATCTGTTTAAAATGGCTTTTCTTTATGATTACAGTGGCTTCATTTGGTTTTAATTTTTATACACAGACTTCCTCAACACACTTAACATATATTTTAGCCAGTTTGAGGAAAATAACAACACAACAGCAATAAAAGCCCCTCTCACTATGGACGATGAAATACTCTGTCTCGACCACAGTGATGTTCGGAGAGCCCTGCTATGGGTCAACCCACGGAAAGCTGCAGGTCCCGACAACATACCAGGGTGTGTACTCAGAGACTGTGCTGACCAACTTACAGTTGTTCTCACAGACATCTACAACATCTCCCTAAGACAAGCCATTGTTCCTCAGTGCTTCAAAGCCACTACCATTATTCCACTACCAAAGAAATCACCAACATCATCACTGAACAACTATCGCCCTATAGCACTCACACCCATCATGATGAAGTGCTTCGAAGGGTTGATCAAAAATCACATCACATCCAGACTGCCTGCCACATTTGATCAACTTCAGTTTGCATACTGCATAGCAACTGCACTCCATCTGACACTGGCTCATCTGGAAAATAAGAACAGTCATGTGAGGATGCTTTTTATTGACTTCAGCTCGGCCTTCAGTACTGTCATCCCACAACACCTGGTAAAGAAACTGGAACCACTAGGCATCAGCACCCCTCTGTGTAACTGGTTTTTAGATTTCCTCACAGACAGACCCCAGACAGTACGTCTTGGAAAAAACACCTCTGAGACTACCATCATGAACACTGGGGTTCCCCAGGGCTGTGTTCTAAGCTCCCTACTGTTCACCTTCTTGACTCACAACTGCTGTGCCAATTACAACTCGAATCACATCATAAAATTCGCAGACGACACAACAGTAGTGGGCCTCATCAGTAATGACAATGACTCCGCATACAGAGAGGAAGTCAATCAACTCATTGCCTGGTGTGGAAAAAACAACCTGGCACTGAATGTCAACAAAACAAAAGAGATCATCGTTGACTTCAGGAGAAAACACATGCCACACCGGCCACTTACAATCCATGGAAATGGTGTGGAGTCAGTGAGAAGCACCAAGTTTCTGGGAGTGCACATTACAGATGACCTGACATGGACCACAAATACTATTTCTCTTGTCAAGAGGGCACAACAGCGACTTCATTTTCTCCGAAGGCTGAAAAGAGCAAACCTTCCCTCTCCTGTCCTCATAACTTTCTGCAGAGGCACTATAGAAAGTATATTGACCAGGAGCATCTCAGTTTGGTATGGTAGCTGCACTGTTGCTGAACAGAAGATACTTTAAAGAGTGGTGAGGACAGCGGAGAAAGTCATCGGGTCCCCACTCCCATCTGTTCAAGAATTACACTACTCATGTTGCCAGAGCAGATCCATCAAGATCATAAAAGATCTCACACACCTGGCACATGGGCTGTTTGAACTTCTTCCCTTTGGAAAACGTTACTGCTGTATGCACTGCAGAACGACCATATTTAACAGGAGCTTCTTCCCCCAGGCCATCAGAATACTAAACTCTGTTAAATAACCTTTGTCCTTTTGCTCTCTTACTTACTGTGCACTTTATTACCACAAATAGGTCTTAAGTTTACATTATATTGTATTGTAATATCGTACAATATTACATTGTCTATATTGTATATATTATGTATAAATTTGTGAATTTCCCCTTGGGATTAATAAAGTATCTATCTATCTATCTATCTATCTATCTATCTATCTATCTATCTATCTATCTATCTATCTATCTATCTATCTATCTATCTATCTATCTATCTAAATATTGTATCCATATAGTGCAATATCACAATCACTGTGAAATGATGTGCAATATTTTCTTTCATATTATATTTCACCCGCTGACTGGCTTACATTTATATATATCTTTTGTTTTTATTGTTTGTACTGTGCTGCCTTGTGCTGTCTTACGCTGTCTTACCTACTTTCTGTGTATGAAGTGAAATGTTTGTAATGTCTATATGTTGTCTTGCGTGAATTTGTCTTTTATGTCTTCACATTGAGCCTGGAGAAACACAATTTCTTTCAGCTATGCATCCATTGTTGTACTGCTGTATGGTATGAATGACAATAAAGATCACTTACTTACTTACTTATATTTTCCGTATTTTCTGATGTTTTAAGTTCTGTTTATAATGTGCTCTTTTATTTATTGTTTGTTCTGTGTCCTTGAGTGCTTAGAAAGGTGCCTTGTATAAATAAAATGTATTATTATTTATACAGATGTTGATTTAACTCGACATTCTCAAATTGTAAATTTAAAGTCCTAAATACTTCGCAGTCCCCAGTCCTGTCTCCAGGTCTCAATGTACAGGTCTGGCAGTGATGACTCCTCTCAAGGCAAAGGGGGTGACAGGGCGCCATTTACAACTTTACCTAGGGCAGCAAAAATCCTAGAACCGGCTCTGTCCACATCACATTACAAACTGAAGTTTTCTGTATCAGACAGTTAAACAGATGGATATAAACTTGTGATTCTGTAATAAAGAAACACATCTCTTATTAACAGTCTTTTTTTATTGCCTGAAGAAGGGGCCTGAATTGCCTCGAAAGCTTGTATATTGTAATCTTTTTAGTTAGCCAATAAAAGGTGTCATTTTGCCTGACTTTTCATCTTGCCTGAAGAAGGGGCCTGAGTTACCTTGAAAGCTTGCATATTGTAATCTTTTTAGTTAGCCAATAAAAGGTGTCATTTTGCGGCTTTTCTCTACATTCATAATGGCTAACACGGTACAACACCCTAGTACTACACCTCTTAAAGAAATATAAATTCAGTACCATGTTGCAAATCCTTTTAGATGTAATACTACAAATGGCCACTAGATGACACCACTGTTACAAACTAAGCTATTAAGCTGTAGTCTATGAGAGAGAGAGAGAGAGAGAGAGAGAGAGAGAGAGAGAGGAGAGAAGAGAGGTTAGGAGCATGCGCGGATTACAGCACGTTGTTGCACCAACAACAAGAACATCCATATTACTAACCGAGAATGCTAAACCGGATGATGGACGCAGGCACATCCGGCCATGGGCCGTAGCTGCAAAAAGACGTACTGCGCCGGCGCAACAAACAGTCCGCGAGAGTCGGCTGAGGACCCGAGAAAGGCGGACAAAAGAGGGCGAGAGAGGCGGATGAGGGTCCGCGAGAGACGCAGGCGCAAAAAGAGTCCGACAAGAGCACAGAAAACAGGAGTGAGCACATACAGAAAGGAGTCACAAAAATGAGGCTCAACAAGCACCAAAATAAGGAAAAGGCACATAAAAGAGTACTCAAACGAGGGGAAAGAGTACTCAAACGAGGGGAAAGTACGAAACACATTGCACACGAAACTAAACACACCAAAAAAAAAAGAACAGACGAGCGCACAATAGCAAGGCACAACCATACCCCCCCACCCTACAGGCACGGGACGGGACGGGACACACACCAAGAGGGGGATTCAACAAGCCCATGGAAGACCAAAAAAAAGAACACAAGACCACCCCACAGACCCTACAAGCAAGGGACGGGACACACACAAAGAGGGGGATTCAAACAAGACACAGGAACACAAAAAGAAACAAAACGCTCGCGCAACAACGATCCCCCCCACACATCCATAAGAAAAAATGTCTCGACTCCAAAAACGCAAAGCTCAACTAAAGCTTCTAACTGACGATGTACCTAAAAGTAAAAACTTTATGAACTGCATTAGATCCTACAATAGTTCATTTGCTTTTGCATATACCGGAGTAAATATCAGGCCACCAAAAGGCAATGGCCCATACTGCTTTCCCATATGTGCACAAATACTGCATCGCATTGGAACAGTGCACCCTGAAACAAATCAACAACGCAAATATGCACAAATCTACATCCTAGATCAATTGGCATTGCTTTAAAACAATACAGTTGGTACAAAACATGCGATGTCCAGATCCAGAATATAACAGTTGGCTAATACAACTGGGAAATGGTACACTCACAAATACAGATGGACTTCACCCAGATATTATTTCCATTCCACAATCCTTTATCTCAGACGACTTAGTAAAAGAGATATTTGGAACAGCAATCACATTAGACCAAATACCCCTGTTAACACAACGCACTATATTATGTCCAAAAAATATTAATGTTAATCACATTAATAACCAACTCATTTCATTACTTCCTGGAGAGACACAGATCTTTCTAAGCTCAGACAAAGTTGACTCTGATGACGACAATGAACATATAAATTTCCCCTTAGAATATTTGAACACTATTAACCCTGCCGGATTACCACAACACGACCTTGCCCTTAAAAACGGAACAATAATCATGCTATTAAGAAACCTTAACACAAAACAGGGTTTATGCAATGGCACACGGTTAGTTGTCAACACCATGACACGCAATGTTATTCAAGCGACAGTTCTTACAGGATCACATGCTAACAATACTGTTCTCATTCCTAGAATTGACCTTACAAGTTCTGAGCTAGAATTACCTTTTACATTGAAACGCCGACAGTTCCCCATTAAACCTGCATTTGCCATGACCATCAACAAATCACAAGGACAAACCATGGACAAGGTTGGCATCTACCTCTCTGAACCCGTTTTTGGACATGGACAACTTTATGTTGCCTTCTCATGTGTTCGCCGTTCATCTGACGTTAAAGTTAAAATTATAAATAATCCATGCCAAGGAAGACTCATTCAAGGACAAGACACCATCTTTACTGCTAATGTTGTATACAAAGAAATATTCCAATAAAACATTAATATATGACAAACACTCTATTTGTTATTTCTATGGGCATCATCCAAAGCTGCACACTATTCTATATCTAATTCATACATCTGACTCTTTCTCATGTCCCAACGCCAGGGGTTGGCGAGCGAAGCGAGCAGGGGGCGGAGCCCCCTAGTTGTTTCAGAATTCCTTCAGAGCAAGTGTAAACCTAAAATTACAGTGGTAAATTACAGTGGTACCTACAGATCACAGTCAAAGAAAAACTTACATGGACCTACTTATTAAAAACTAGGGGGCTTCGTTTGCCAACCCCCTCGGCCTGCACTACGCGCCAGCAACTTTGTGTCTCTGTCGCTCGCCTATGTGGATTTCACTTTCACCAAACAACAAATCTTTTAATTCTCGTGGACAGGCCTCTTCATTGGGAAGAAACACTACTTTTCCCTGATGGCAACACAAATTAGACGATCTACAAGTCTCCATTCATCATATTTATCTGAAAGAGGATTTAGCATGGTCAACAATCTATTAACAAAGAAAAGAAACAGATTGTCAATATTGGAATGCGGCAATTTAAGGTTGCTGATGACAAAAATGGCACCAAACATCGAAAAATTAGTGTATCACACCAAGCTCAGCCCTCTCACTAATAATATTATATTCATTTTTTTAATAATATATTTTTTTAATCATACTTTGAGCAATACACCAATATTGTTAATATCTTCTAATAAAATAATTTTTAAAATCTCTCCTTGTTTTTCAATAGATAGATAGATAGATAGATAGATAGATAGATAGATAGATAGATAGATAGATAGATAGATACTTTTTTAATCCCCAAGGGGGAATTCACATACTGCAGCAGCAGCATACTGATTAAAAACAATATTAAATTAAAGAGTGATAAAAATCTAGGTAAAGCAGACAATAACTTTGTATAATATTAATGTTTACCCTCCCGGGTGGAACTGAAGAGTCGCATAGTGTGGTGGAGGAACGATCTCCTCAGTCTGTCAGTGGAGCAGGACATTGACAGCAGTTTCTCGCTGAAGCTGCTCCTCTGTCTGGAGATGATCCTGTTCAGTGGATGCAATGGATTCTCCATGATTGACCGGAGCCTGCTCAGTGCCCGTCGCTCTGCCACAGATGTCAAACTGTCCAGCTCTGTGCCTAGAATAGAGCCTGCCTTCCTCACCAGTTTGTCCAGGCGTGAGGCTTCCCTCTTCTTTATGCTGCCTCCCCAGCACACCACCGCGTAGAAGAGGGCACTCGCCACAACTGTCTGATAGAACATCTGCAGCATCTTATTGCAGATGTTGAAGGACACCAGCCTAGCCTTCTAAGGAAGTATAGTCGGCTCTGTCCTTTCTTACACAGAGCATCAGTATTGGCAGTCCAGTCCAATTTATCATCCAGCTGCATTCCCAGGTATTTATAGGTTTGCACCCTCTGCACACAGTCACCTTTGATGATCACGGGGTCCATGAGGTGCCTGGGCCTCCTAAAATCCACCACCAACTCCTTGGTTTTGCTGGTGTTCAGGTGTAGGTGGTTTGAGTTGCACCATTTAACAAAGTCCTTGATTAGGTTCCTATACTCCTCCTCCTGCCCACTCCTGATGCAGCCCACGATAGCAGTGTTGTCAGCAAACGTTTGCACATGGCAGGACTCCGAGTTATATTGGAAGTCCAATGTATATAGGCTGAACAGGACCGGAGAAAGTACAGTCCCCTGCGGCGCTCCTGTGTTGCTGACCACAATGTCAGACCTGCTGTTCCCGAGACGCACATACTGAGGTCTGTCTGTAAGATAGTCCACAATCCATGCTACCAGGTATGAATCTACTCCCATCTCTGTCAGCTTGTCCCTAAGGAGCATACTGTAGGTTGGATGGTGTTGAAGGCACTAGAGAAGTCTAGAAACATAATTCTTACAGCACCACTGCCTCTGTCCAAGTGGGAGAGGGATCGGTGTAGCATGTAGATGATGACATCCTCCGCTCCCACCTTCTCCTGGTATGCGAACTGCAGAGGGTCGAGGGCGTCACGGACCTGTGGCCTCAGGTGGTGAAGCAGCAGCCGCTCCATGGTCTTCATCACATGTGACGTCAGAGTGACAGGCCAGAAGTCGTTCAGCTCACTAGGACGTGATATCTTTATATGCTTATGCATTAAACTGTCAGTGTTTGTTGCTCCTGCATTCTGTTTCTCACAGTTCATGCACATGTGATTGGTGTGTGATGTGTGTCTTACTGTCAGTGGCAGTCATGGGTGTTATTCCTCTTCTAGGCATGATGGTGTGTATCACTTTGTTTTGTGTTGAAGTTCATTTCTTGAACTTTATGCTCAGCAGATGGCCTGTGCAATGTGCCTCATGTAGTTGAGTGTGGCCACATCAGCATCCTGCTCTTGTCTGTCATGGTATGTGATGCGCATAACCGCACCACCGCACCATGTGCTTGATGGTGTACCGCTGTGTCTTTACCTCCAGAGTATTTGAGGTTCTGTTCCTGGCAACAACGCCACGTACCTGCCCTGCCATTCTGTTTTCATGCCACACATGTGGTGTGATCACTTCGCTGTTATTTTTTTATAATTCAAGTAGCCCTCACAGCCGTGCATTTCCTGTAATTTGAGGTGCACTGCCATGTCTCCTTTGTCCATAAGAAGAAGTTGCAGCCCAATTTTAGGGCCACTGTGACCCAGAAATCAGTTTCATGGGTGATGTTTGATGTGTCACAGCATAAGCTGTCCACTGAAACCAATGTCAAGTTTTAAAAGGCAGGAATGTGCACACTTTTGTGTGACAGACAGGCAGGCTTAAAACATTTAATACAATAGCATCCATTCAAATATAATAATATTTATATATAATACTATACAAAGATTGTGCCACAAGAGCTTATATAAATTGACACTAGACACTTTTATTTTTCCTTCTCAAAAAATATCTTTTCTTTATTTCACCACATAATGGGCTTCCTCTTTTGAGAAAACCTACTAGACAATTACTTAAAGAGCTAAAATCCATTAATTATGTCTTTTGCATGATGGCAACCTACTAAATTCAAACATATTCTGCTTAGTGGTACTCAGCACTTTTAGAAAAATTATAATATGTAGACTGTCACCAAAGGCAAAAAAAAATAGTTATTTTGAAATTGAAACATAAAACTATTTGTATTATTAAATAGTTATTAAAGTTATTTGTATTGATGCTAAAAACATCAAAATAAAGTAAAATAAATGAAACATCACTGTATGCAAATGAATGTATGATTCGGCCAATGCTGTTATTGTACTTTGCCACGCCTCCTAAAAGTGCTGATCTACTGCCATTGAAATTAAAGTGCATAATGAAGGGCTTAGTCAGGGTTACCAAGTCCCCCATTTTACATTTTAATGCTCTGGAAATGTTAAGTCCTCATTATAACCCTTAATTATCTATCTATCTATGGGAATATAGTGCCTTTCATATCTATCTGTCTATTATATAGTACCTTTCATATCTATCTATCTATCTATCTATCTATCTATCTATCTATCTATCTATCTATCTATCTATCTATCTATCTATCTATATCTTTAGGGCTGTGAACCTAAATGCTTGTGTAATATAGCAGCTTTCCCAATGTCTTCTCCATGCACATGTTCAGCAGCTATCTGATCCATTTTCATTTGTCCCACAGTTCAAGCACATGTCACTGGTGTGTGATGTGTGTCTTACTGTCAGTGGCAGTCACAAGTGTTATTCCTGTTCTAGGATTCATGGCATGTATCACTTTGTTTTGTGTTGAAGTTCATTTCCTGAACTTTATTCTCAGCAGATGTGCAATGTGCCTCATGTAGTTGAGTATGGCCACGTCACCATACCGCTCTTGTCTGTCATGGTTTGTGATGTGCATAACCGCACCACCACTTGCAGTGAGAGGGACATGAAGTGGCCTGTGTAATGTGCTTGATGGTGTTGCTTGTGGCTGTACCGCTGTGTCTTTACCTCCAGAGTCTTTGAGGTTCTGTTCCTGGCAACAACGCCATGTGCCTGCCCTGCCATTCTGTTTTCATGCCACACATGTGATGTGATCACTTGGCTGTTATTTTTTTATAATTCAAGTAGCCCTCACAGCCGTGCATTTCCTGTAATTTGAGGTGCACTGCTGTGGTTCTGTCGTCCATAAGAAGAAGTTGCAGCCCAATTTTAGGGCCACTGTGACCCAGAAATCAGTTTCATGGGTGATGTTTGATGTGTCACAGCATAAGCTGTCCACTGAAACCAATGTCAAGTTTTAAAAGGCAGGAATGTGCACACTTTTGTGTGACAGACAGGCAGGCTTAAAACATTTAATACAATAGCATCCATTCAAATATAATAATATTTATATATAACACTATACAAAGATTGTGCCACAAGAACTTATATAAATTGACACTAGACACTTTTATTTTTCCTTCTCAAAAAATATCTTTTCTTTATTTCACCACATAATGGGCTTCCTCTTTTGAGAAAACCTACTAGACAATTACTTAAAGAGCTAAAATCCATTAATTATGTCTTTTGCATGATGGCAACCTACTAAATTCAAACATATTCTGCTTAGTGGTACTCAGCACTTTTAGAAAAATTATAATATGTAGACTGTCACCAAAGGCAAAAAAAAATAGTTATTTTGAAATTGAAACATAAAACTATTTGTATTATTAAATAGTTATTAAAGTTATTTGTATTGATGCTAAAAACATCAAAATAAAGTAAAATAAATGAAACATCACTGTATGCAAATGAATGTATGATTCGGCCAATGCTGTCATTGTACTTTGCCACGCCTCCTAAAAGTGCTGATCTACTGCCATTGAAATTAAAGTGCGTAATGAAGGGCTTAGTCAGGGTTACCAAGTCCCCCATTTTACATTTTAATGCTCTGGAAATGTTAGGTCCTCATTATAACCATCCAATTATAACTCATTGGATGTGTCCCAGCATAAGCTGTCCACTGAAACCAATGTCAAGTTTCAAAGGAAAGGAATGTGCACATTTTCGTGTGACAGACAGGCAGGCTTAAAACATTTAATACAATAACAACTTACAAGAAAAAATAAATTAAAAAAAGTCAACAGTATCTGATCTTATCTGAACCCCAAAGTCCATGCAACAAAATACTACAAGAACAGGCATGAAATTTAAAGTAAGACGTTTTACTTGTCCTTTACTTTCCAAAATGCCAGAATAATATTTGCTAGACAGTATAAAGTACTATAACACTATACATAACAAACTTATGTTTTTCTTTTTTTCACAACATAATGGGCTTTCTCTTTTGAGAAAACCTGCTAGACAAATACTTAAAGAGCTAAAAATCCATTACTGATGTCACTAGCATGATGGCAACCCACTAAATTCAAACATATTCTGCTTAGTGGTACTCAAAGGTGAGCTGATACAACTAGCAATTTTAGGAAAATATAATATGTAGACCATCATAAAAGGCAAGAATATAGTTCATTTAAAGTTGAAACATAAATCTGTTATTTGCACTGATGCTAAAAACATCAAAATAAAGTAGAATAAAAGAAACATCACCATATGCAAATGAACATATGAATCGGCCAATGCTGTCATTGCATTTCACCACGCCTCCTGAAAGTGCTAATCTACTGCCATTGTAATTAAAGTGTGTAATGAAGGGCTTAGTCAGGGTTGCCAAGTCCCCCATTTTGCATTGTAATGATCTGTAAATGTTAAGTTCTCATTTTAACCCTTTTCTATCTATCTATCTATCTATCTATCTATCTATCTATCTATCTATAGATAGCTTTAGGGCTGTGAACTTGAATGCTTTGTAATATTATGGCTTTCTTATCCTCTTCTCCATGAGCTTGTTCAGCACCTATCTGATCCATTTTCATTTACTCTCATTTAATGTCGTATTGTAATGATCTCTAAGTGTTTATTTCTCGCTATAAGATTTTTTTAGCAGATGTTTTCAAAGCAACTTAAATTCTGTAAAACGAGTTTACAAAGAACGTTCATGTTAACTAAAAATACAGGACAACATTCTGAAGAAAATCTCAGCAACTGTAAAATATGGCCAGCTTAAAAAGTGAAGCTGTCTGATTGTGTGGACCCCGACTTGATAAGTCTGTAGCACTGAATGCCGGTTGAGTGCCTCAGGTGGAGCCAGCAGTCAATGAAGAACAGCCAGGATTAAACTAAAGTGGGCCTTTACAACAAATTTGTAATAAAGGCAGCCCAACTTTTTTTTTTTTGCCTAAACTCCATTACTTTGACCAAACACAATATTGTTTGTCCCTTTTCACTTGTGTTTAATTTATGCACAGTGTTTCACCTTCTGACTACATACACAGTCTGGTCTGATCGAGAATCCACTTCCTCCCATCACAATTTCACCACCTGTGATTGCTTTTTAACTTTTAAGTGCCTTAATAACAAAAATAGTTGGTCTAAAAAGTCATTATCTCATTTCTTCTGCTTATGGTGGTGTTTTCCCAACAGTACATTTAATCATTTGCTCTTCTGCTAACCTCCATTCCTCTTTTATTTGTCTGCGACTGTTTCTTCCTCCGTTCTCTGTTTGCACATTCCATAATACCTTTTTCACATTTCTGTAAGAGCCTCTCAATGGTTATTTGCTTATTATGTACAATACTACAAGTTAATTCCTCTCCTACCATACAAGTTCTTACAATTCTCCTTAGTATTTTCCTAGATGGAAAGAAGATAGTGGCCAAATAAGTTAAGTTTGGGTATTATAATTGCTTTTCTTTAACTGCACTAATTTGCTTACGTGGCCTTTTTGGCATTTTTTGCTTGTCCACTTTTCCAATACCCCATACAGTATGAAGCTGTGTTTATTCAAAGACACCAAAGTTCTACACTTTATAGTTTACTTCATAACACCAGTGTGATGCATGATCAGATAAATCCACAGACAAAACATCTTTGTTTTAGAATTTTTAGTAAAATTTCAAAGCAAAGCAGTTCACACAAAAATAGAGAAAAATTGATATAGCAAAGAAAAGAACAGTTCTTGTTTTAGAGAAGTTCCGTTTATAAATCTTGTTTCATTTCTCTAAGTTTTGTCATACAGTCATGCCTGAGGCACGTTAGACATGGTCAGAAAACTGTAAGCCATCTCCTATTTGCAAACATATCTAACAGTCCATGCTAGCAATATGACTATTTTCCTAACTGGCTTAATTAACACTCTGTTCTTCAGATTTTGCTAAGAAAGTTCTATCTCATGTTCATTTTCAGGGGGTGAAAGACTATACTAAAGTACTGTGCAAAAGTTTTAGGCAGGTGTAAAAAAATGCTGTAAACAAAGAATGCTTTCAGAAATATAAATAATGATTGTTTATTGTTATCAATTTACAAAATGCAAAGTGAGCGAACAAAAGAAAAATCTAAATCAAATCAATATTTGGTATTACTACCTTTTTTCTTCAAACCAGCATCAATTCTTATAGGTACCGGGACGCCCAGGAAGACAGGAGGAGGGCTCATGCCTCCTCCAGACCATGAGGGGGCAACCACCCTGGTTTCTTTGGGGGCCACGGGTGCAGGGCTTGGAAGCCCAACCCTGTAGGGGCCCGTGGTCTCCGCCAGGGGGCGCCCCCATGCCTGAGGGACCCGGAACCCCAACACTTCCGCCACACCAGGAAGTGCTGGAGGGAAGAAGACTGGGAACACCCGAAGGGCTTCCGGGAACACAGCCGGCACTTCCGCCACACAGGGGAGTGTCTAGGGAGTGTCGGGGATCACCTGGAGCCCATCCGGGTACTTATAAAAGGGGCCGCCTCCCTGCATAGGAGGACTGGAGTCGGGTGAGGAGTGGACAAAGTTTGGAGGCAGGAGAGAGAAGGCGGCCTGACGAGCAGTCAGAGAGTTAAAGAGGCCCGGACTTTGGGGGAGTTTGGTGCTTGAGGCACTGGGTTGTGCACTATTGGACTCTGTAAATATTGTAAATAAATGTGTGGTGGACTGTACAATGGTGTCCATTTGTCTGTGTCCGGGCAGCTTATCACAGTACACTTGCACAAAATCAGGGATTTCGTAGGATTCTAGTCAGGTGTATGATCAACCAATTCTACCAAACAGGTGCTAATGATCATCAATGTCACACGTAGGTTGAAACACAGTCATTAACTGAAACAGAAACAGCTGTGTAGGAGGCTTCAAACTGGGTGAGGAACAGCCAAACTCTGCTACCAAGGTGAGGTTGTGGAAGGCAGTTTCATGTCATGGCAAGATTGAGCACAGCAACAAGACACAAGGTAGTTCTACTGCATCAGCAAGGTCTCTCCCAGACAAAGATCTCAAAGCAGACTGGGGTTTCAAGATGTGCTGTTCAAGCTCTTTTGAAGAAGCACAAAGAAACGGGCAATGTTGAGGATCGTAGACGCGGTGGTCAGCCAAGGAAACTTAGTGCAGCAGATGAAAGACACATCAAGCTTATTACCCTTCGAAATCGGAAGATGTCCAGCAGTGCCATCAGCTCAGAACTGGCAGAAACAAGTGGGACCCAGGTACACCCATCTACTGTCCGGAGAAGTCTGGCCAGAAGTGATCTTCTTGGAAGAGTTGCAGCTAAAAAGCCATACCTCCGACGTGGAAACAAGGCCAAGCGACTCAAATATGCACGAAAACATAGGAACTGGGGTGCACAAAAATGGCAGCAGGTGCTCTGGACTGATGAGTCAAAATTTGAAATATTTGGCTGTAGCAGAAGGCAGTTTGTTCGTCGAAGGGCTGGAGAGCAGTACAATAATGAGTGTCTATAGGCAACAGTGAAGCTTGGTGGAGGTTCCTTGAACGTTTGGGGCTGCGTTTCTGAAAATGGAGTTGGAGATTTGTTCAGGATTAATGGTGTTCTCAATGCTGAGAAATACAGGCAGATACTTATCCATCATGCAATACCATCAGGGAGGCGTATGATTGGCCCCAAATTTATTCTGCAGCAGGACAACAACCCCAAACATACAGCCAAAGTCATTAAGAACTATCTTCAGCGTAAAGAAGAACAAGAAGTCCTGGAAGTGATGGTATGGCCCCCACAGAGCCCTGATCTCAATATCATCGAGTGTGTCTGGGATTACATGAAGAGACAGAAGGATGTGAGGAAGCCTACATCCACAGAAGATCTGTGGTTAGTTCTCCAAGATGTTTGAAACAACCTACCAGCCGAGTTCCTTCAATAACTGTGTGCAAGTGATACCTAGAAGAATTGATGCTGTTTTGGAGGCAAAGGGTGGTCACACCAAATATTGATTTGATTTAGATTTCTCTTTTGTTCATTCACTGCATTTTGTTGATTGATGAAAATAAATGATTAACACTTCCATTTTTGAAAGCATTCTTTGTTTACAGCATTTTTTCACACCTGCCTAAAACTTTTGCACAGTACTGTATATATATATATACAGTATATATATATATATATATATATATATATATATATATATATATATATATATATATATATATATATAATAAAAAAACTTGGGAAAAGAGAGGAGACGTGACTTTCTCAGAGAGACAATTCCATGTCCCGCGAGACAAGACTTTGTGCCAAAAGATTTAACCACACCCGGGGTCAGAAATAAAAGACCAAAGTACAACGTTGTAAAGAATTCAAAAAACGTTGGCACAATACACATGCAGAGCAGGTTAGAGATAATGGAAGTATGAAAATCAGAAAGTCTCAAAAAAATGATAGTAAAGATTGCATTAGCGCAAACAAACGGAAATTATTACTCGGTGAAATAACGGAACAATGAAAAGAGATCAAATATATTGTTCAGATTTAAACTTTTAAGTCTGAGACACATATACTGTATGGACTTTATTCCAATCGAAGCAGGAACAGTCAGGGTATTTATTCAAATGGGAACTACCACTTCAATACACACAGACACAGCAAACGAGTAGGGACGGGGCCAAGTCAGTGGCCGGAGTGAATGTTCCCTGCATCACCCATTGGGCGATGGACATGTTATGCGAGGAGGCTGTGAACTTGTAGTCGCCTTGGTGGTGCTGTGAACCTGCGGTTGTCTCTGCAATGGACGAGAAACCCTCAACAGACGTGTCAATAGCATGTCGATTGAAATAAAGTGTGCACTTTAATTTCAATGGCAGTAGATCGGAAAATTTAGGAGGTGTGGTGAGATGCAATGAAAGGATTGGCTGAACCATATGTTCATTTGCATATGGTGATGTTTCTTTTAATTTAGTTAGTTCAATAGTGTTAGCCTCCATACTAAAAACAGGTTTATATTTCACTTTTGAAAGATCTACAGTTTTGCCTTTGGTTAAATTGTACTATTAAATCTTCTTATAATTGCTAGTTTTATGAGTGTAGCATTGAAGACCACTAAGTTTAGTTGGTTGCCATCAAGTTAAACCTTATGTTAATGGATTTTTGTTCTTTAACCTATTTCTTTAGTAGTTTTTCGTTGTAAGAGAAAGCCCCCGATGTTGTATAAAGAAAAATAATGATTCTTACTAGTTTCAAGTATATTTGAATGTAGATGTTTCCAAGTAATATTTCTTAAGTTTTAGAAGCTGTTATTAGTAGCTATTGTGCTAGATGTTTAAAGAATGTCCTTGTCCTTAGGAGTTTGATTTTAGGTTCTGTAGACAGCATAGGCTGTGACAAGCACAACAGAATTCATTAATTGGATTTCTGGGCAATTGAACATATTATGAGATAAATTAAAATAGAAACTTATTTAGAAGTATTAAAGTGTGATTTTTTAAAAAACCATCAAATGTAATCTCTCAGCTCATTTTTTTCTCTAGCATATTGTAACCCAAGGAAAAAAGATTTAGCTGAATGATCATCAGGAAATAAAAACATTTCTGTATCTAATTTAAACAGGACAATCTGCTTACAGGTCAAATGTTACAAACAAATGAAGGGGATAAGAGGGTTCCAGAGACACTTTCTTACCTTTTTTTTCCGTTTCCTTGCCATTTCTACATGGTTTTTAATGGTCCTCTGTGTCATCTGAAGCACATTTAAAACTGACAACACTCTTCTTTTTTTCTTATAAGTTTCCTGTTTTCCAAATGTCATTCTTTATTATATTTATTCTCACCCAATTTTTATTTTTTATTTTTCTATCATGTTTTCATGGAACTTCCCATTTAACACCACCCTTTTTGTTTAGTTTTATTCCTGAGAAGACTCCTTTTTGCATTTTTTGCTACACTTTGCTGACAAAACTCATCCCCATAGGACAGGGGTCTGCAAAAAAGAACTAAAACTATTATTAATACTGTAATTCAACACTGCAAGGAAACAGAAGTACTATGAGGTGTATATTTTAGGTGTAATACTCAAAATGGCCACTAGATGACACTACTGTTGCAAACTTCACTATTAAGCAGCGACCTATGAGGTGAATGAAAATACAAACAGAAGAATCATAACCATAAATAATACATTAAATATTCTTAGTTTAAAGTATTTTATATGAAGTATGCATAAAATTATATTTCTCAGAAACATAGTAATCCTACTTATTTGTTTTACATATTTAACTTTAACAGCACACTTAATCACTGGCACTAGACATATTTACAAACAATTGCCACAAGAAACTACATTAAACATATAAACTAAACTTACTTTGCTTCATTTGACGTGGACTATCCATAACCACTACACAATTTTAATACACTAAAGGAAAAGTAGTATTTTAAACTGACACTGTTTGATTTTTATTCTGATACCCACAATGCTTCACTCAGTGGAAGGCAGCATCTGAGTCCATCCTCCTGATGATTTGACTCCGCCTTTCAGACTGGTTCAAATATTTTCAAGGGCCCTCGTCAGGATCCCTTGGAATTATCCTAACCCCCCCCCGCCTTACTGTTTCCCTGCATGTCAGTACCACACCGAGATCACTGTTTCTATAAGGTTTCAACAGAATGTAATTGTAGTCCGCAATTTGTATGAGGTCAGTCATGTAATGTCCCACCATCACATGTCACCTGCAATGTCAGTCACGGAATGCCCAACGAATGCACAGTTGCACTATGGGTAAAATTAGGGTTGTTGAACCTTTATCTGAGTCCGAGGGCATTTTGTGAGTAATGTTGTAGGCATAATGTGACCTCCATCAAACCTAAAATAGACTGCAGTACCTATGAGGTCAGTCACATAAGACCCCAAACTACATGATGCACCCACAATGTCAGTCATGAAATGCCCATTGCATGCCTGGTTACACTATGGTTAAGAGTCGGGTTGTGTGAGGGTTGACATTGTGAGTGTTACCTGGGCTATGTGATGGGCACTGCGGGCAGCAGTTAGACTCATCTCTAGGGTTTCAGTATAGTTGTTGTTTTGGTCCACATCAAAGTGTGATCGGCATGTTCTACATCAGGGGCACCCAATTACGGTCCCAGAGACCAGCAGTGTCTGCAGGTTTTTGCTTTAACCAGTTTCTTAATTGGAACCTGTTAATTTACGAAAGAAAACTAGTCAAGTACCTATTTTAGTTTTAAACTGTTTTGTTGTACGTTGTACATTGAATATGGAAGTTTTTCCGACTATGTGGATACGACAACGTGTATCCAAAAATACCGAACTTTGAAGAAAGGCTGGTGGAAGATGTTATCCTGCCAGGCTTAAGAGGGTGATACAATGATGAACGAAGGCCTGAATATTATTCAGCAAGTCATCAAATCACGAGGAAGACATTAAAGTGCGTCTCCTTACCATGTACAGTATACGTCACCCACTCACAAGAATATCATCCTCTACCTTACTCCCACCACATTTGGTGAATTGGTCTGACATTCTCCCTTCTCGTTTTATTCCTCTTATTGCCAGTAATAACAGGCACTCTCACTACCCGATCTGCACTACCTGACAGCTACCGTCAGCATCTTTTGTCGATTAATCATGTAATCAAATCACTTCCTCGGTTTTGTAATTGTAAGATGTGTGACACTGACAAAACACTGTCACTTGCTGACTAGAAGAATATCAATGCCCCAATTAAACAGGCTACTACAAGTAGAAATTCATTTTGTCGCTGACACTGTGTGCGGATTGCGTCAGTTTTTGACAGCAGTTTCTTGACGAAAGTCATATTACCGCACATCAGTACTACAAGCTAAATGCACAAACTCCTAACCTGAACATTACTAACCCCTAATTCTAAAGTTACAGTACACCCCAAACCACGCTAATGCCTTGTGGAAGAAATAAATTGGAACTCATATTAAAGAAAGAAATCTTGTCCTCAATTAGGACCTCTCTGAGTTAGGAACCAGCCAGGAGGAAACCTGTTCATTGTGTCTTTCATTTTCTCTTCAGCAGAGGAAACAACTTGTACAGCAATCTACTTAGGGACAGTACTCTGAGCAGAGGTTGCCAGCAAAATGTCCGAGCTCATTTTTACTCAAAATGTCAAGTTAGTTATAGATCATTTTGCCCCCAAGCCCGGGATGACTGTTCGAAGATAGAAATTTCACTCCAAAGTTGAGAAACAAGGCCAATCTGTGTCAGATTTCGTGGCCGAACTGCGACAGTTTTGTGACTTTGGTGGTAACCTAGAGGACATGATAAAAGAAAGACAAGTATATGGCCTAAATGATGATTGAATGCAATATTGGTTTCTTGCTGATAAAGGCTGTGGAGATTACACTGGCTATGGAAGTGGCAGACAGAGATGTAGTGGAGTTACAACAGCAACAGCAGCTTGTAAGTGCTGGAGACTTTAAAGTCCATAAACTCCACGCATCTCTGGCCAAGGAGAAAGATACAGGTTACTGTTTTTTGTTGCGAGGGCAAGCACAATAGTGTTTTTTGCTGTTTCATATCTGCAGTATGCCATTTGTGCCACAAGAGGGGGTACGTAGCAAGGAAATGTTTAACCAGAGCACAACACAAACAGAGAAACAAGAAAATAAGATGGCAATTAAAGGAAAATACAGCAGATTTCTGGTAGATGAAAAGAAGGAAAGTGAGGATGAAAAGCCATTCACACTGTACTAACTAACAAAGTTTCACCATATAAAGTCACAATAGAAATTAATGGACAAAACATTGACACAGGAGCATCCTCCACCACACTGAGTGACTTGCAAACGACTGGGCGCAGATGAACTGCAGGAAGCTGGGGTGTCATTATGGACATACGCTGGAGATATTGTTCTGGTGTTAGGCAGACTATGGGCTCAAGATAAATTCAAAGAACAGCAGAAGGAAATGACTCTGTTGATTGTGGGAGTTGCATGGGCCAACCTCATGGGCTGAGACTGGTTGAAAGAGATCAGACTTAACAGAGATGAAATAGACAGAGTAGACTCTGACCCTAAGACTTTGGAGTCAGTGTTAGAAAGACACAGAAGTGTTTTCAGGGAAGTAATAGAAAACTCTGGTGGGGACAGAAGCAAAGATACGTGTGGATGGAGAGGTTCAGCCTACAGTCTTCAAGGCTGGTCCATTGTCATACAGTTTGAAAGACAAAGTGGAAAAGAATTACAGAGGCTTCAAAGCGAGGGTATTATAAAACCTGTATGTTTTTCAGAGTAGGCCGCTCCAATAGCACCTACAGTAAAGGCTGATAAAACAATATGAATCGGTGGAAATAACAAGCTCACTGTGAATTGAGTTTCAAGACTTGACAATTATCGAATTCCCAAAACAGAGAATTTATTGGCAGAGTTAGGGGGTGGTCAGGCCCTTATCACCCAACATCATATGGCCCTGCAGAAAGATCAGTTCGGACAGGTAAAGAAGGCCCGAGGAAGTTGACAAGTGGGGCACTTTAAAGTAAACTATCAGCAATTAGTGCTAGAAGAAGAAGAATCCCTCCAGTTCACCACAATCAATACACCCACAAAGGGCCGTGCCAGTATACTAAACTTTCATACGGAGTGTCATTCAGTCCTGAGATATTTCAGCCTACTATAGAAAATATTCTACAGGGCATACCTCAGGTGGTGGTACGAATGGCATTTACTGGAAAAAATAATAAATGTCCTTTTATACACCTTGATGGAGTGCTTGCAAAGTTAGTTGAGGCAGGACTAAGGGTGCGTGAAGACAAATGTTTTTCATTTTTCTTGGCACCTGAAGTGGTCTACCCGGAATATAAAATAGATCGCCATGGCATACACCCAGTACCTGATAAAGTAGCAGCCATTAAGGAAGCACCCCAACCTACTAACCTGACGCAGCTTACAGCATTTCTGAGGTTGTTTAATTATTATCATAGAGTTTTCCCAAGTATGGCCATCACCTTGGAACCTTACATTGACTGTTACGCAAGGAAACTCAGTGGCGCTGGACAGCTGTGGAAGAGAAGGCCTGTCAGAAAGCCATTACAGTCTGACCAGTTATTAGTTCACTTTGATGAGGGGGACGATCTGTACCTGACTTATGACGTGTCAGTGTTGGGGCAGTCCTCTCTCACAGGAAGGAAAATGGAACAGAAAGACACACTGATTATATGTCCTGTACACTGAAGCGTTAGCCATAATTTTTGTCCTGAATAGGTTTCATCATCACCTTTTTGGAAAACCGTTTATAAACATAACAGATCGCAAGCCCTTGCTAGGACTATTTGGTGAACAGAAGGGGGTCCCCGCAGTTGGCAGCAGCACACATTCAGTGCTGGACATTGACTCTAGTTTCTTATGAACATACTTTAATGTATAAAGAAGGAACATGACATGCTAATGTTGATGGCACCATGTGGAGAGAGTGAAGAAACCCCACAAACTGAGGGGGGGTCATCAGGCTGTTGGAACACACGGACAGCAGTCCGGTTGGAGCGAGTCAGATAAAGACATGGACACGACGAGACCCTATATCGTCATCGGTGCTTCAGTGGGATCTAAAAGGGAACTGGCCAAGTATACCGGTGGAGCCATCTTGGCAACTATATAATAATAATAATAATAATACATTTTATTTATATAGTGCCTTTCCCATGCTGAAGGCTCTTTACAGAGTTTAAGAAAGAACGGTAGGGAATACAGTATATAACATTACCCTAAACCAGATAAATTGGAGTGGTGGCTCTGAGGCTAGGGATCTGCATTGGCAATCAGAAGGTTGCCGGTTCAAATCCCATAAATGCCAACAGGGACTCTGCTCTGTTGGGCCCTTGAGCAAGGCCCTTAACCTGCAATTGCTGAGCGCTTTGAGTAGTGAGAAAAGCGCTATATAAATGCAAAGCATTATTAAATAGAGAAGAGTAAGATAGTGAATTCAGAGAAAAGCCTAACAGACAACATAATTGATGGGGTCTCACACACACACACAGGTTACATGAGCATCTTGACTGAGAAGTAAACTGAGAGAAGGGTAATAAAGTCACGTAGAGCTAAAAGCCAAACTGAACAGATGAGTTTTGAGTTGTTTTTTAAAAGAATTCATGGAGTCAGCTGACCTGATTAATTTCGGTAGGTCATTCCAGAGTCTGGGCACTATACAGCTGAAGGCCCCGCTGTCACCCATGGAGTGTAGATTAGTGAGGGGTACAAGAAGATTGCCAGAATCAGAGGACCTTAGTGGGTGGACAGGCACATAGTGATGGAGAAGGTCACTGAAGTAGTTTGGCGCGAGGTTATTTAAGGCTTTGTAGGTCATTAATAGAATTTTATATTCAATTCTGTAAGACACGGGGAGCCAGTGAAGGTGGAGCAGGATGGGTGTGATGTGCTCGCTGCTGTTGGTTCAAGTAAGGACTCTTGCAGCTGAGTTTTGAATAAGCTGGAGCTGTGATAGAAGATTAGAAGGGGCACCTGCCAGTAGGGAATTACAATAATCGATGCGGGATGTGATAAAAGCATGGACAAGTTTCTCAGCATTAGAGAAGGAGACGAAGGAGTGAACACGGGACTTGTTATGGAGGTGAAAGTAAGAAAGTTTCTTAATGTGATTTATGTGAGCGGAATAAGAGAGGGAGGAATCAAAAATGACACCAAGATTCTTTACAGTAGAGGCAGGTCTGATGAGATCACCGCCAAGATGGACTGGGAAGGAGCTCATTTTATTAAGTTGCACTTTGGTCCCAATTTGCAGGAGTTCAGTTTTGTTGCGGTTTAATTTTAGAGAGTTCTGCTCCATCCAGGTATTAATTTCACTGAGGCAGGTTGTGAGCTGAGAAAGCTCTGATGAAGTTATACTTTTAACATTGAAACAGAGTTGAGTATCGTCTGCATAAAAATGATAACCCAGTCCAAAGCTACGAATAATATGGCCAAGGGGAAGCATATAAATACAGAAGAGAAGAGGGCCGAGGAAAGCAGCATTGAGAGTGGTGGATGGTTGCATACTATGGGGGAGCCAAGTTGAAATACATCCACAGGGTAGGAAGACATTAGTAAAAGAACTGCATGAAGCACACCCAGGCATCAATTGTATGAAAGCGCTGGCTTGCTGTTGCCTCTGGTGGCCAAATATGGATAAAGAAATAGAGCTAGCAGTCTGTGAATGCACCAGATATCAAGAAAATGAGGCATCACCTGTGGGAGCAAAGGCAGTTCCAGCAGTTAAAAGATATTCTGTTCGACTGAGGAAAACACCAGCTACCTCTGAACATGGAGAGGATTATTTTATTTTTTTATAGGAAGTTAGCAAAGGCAGTGTACTCAATAGAGCACAGGAAGTTGACAACTTATGTATTATTGTTATTTTCTCCCATTATTGTGTTTCTTGCTGTTTTCCTTTTTTTTCTAATTCAACATTACTGAGACAGTAAATTCAGTTTAAGGGAGGAAGTGTTGGATTATTAATCAGGCAGCTATGGAATCAGACCAAGCAGCAGGGGTCCAAGTGGTGAGGTGGACCCGGGGTGGCAGAGGTACCCTATGTGTAGTGCCTGTTGTATCAATAAAGTTTAAAATAAATTCAGAACTTGGAAATTATTCCGTCTGGTCATTGGAATGTTACACCTTTGTAACTCAACAACAAGTACATTAAACCTTCATTTCTATCAATTATTTGCTTTCAGATTTAGTTTAATGCAGACTTTTTATAGCTCATTGACTGCACTGGGCATGTGTCATTTACTGGTTCTTTTGAGTTTCAACTGAATCATTAGCCACAAACAAGTCACATGATTCTTGTTCATTTCATTCACGAATTGAATCATTACCTGAGAATGAGTCACACGATTCTAGTTCACTCATGTGTACCATAAAGTTGTGTTTTAACTATGCATCTATACATGTTTTTTATGTTTTGTGTACTGAAACAGGACAATTTCATATGAATATTAAATATACATTAATACTTAATGGATTAGTAAGTTATAAATTTGGGAGGTGATAAAGGAAAACCTACCTTGCTACCCCCAACCTTTAACTATGCTGCAGAATCCTACCAATAAATCAAAAGCATAACAATTTTTAAATAAATTAACATAAAGTAAGACAAAGCAAACAAAATGAAAAAGAAGGATCATGATCTTTTTTTTCCACAACATAAGGGGGCTTTTCATTCATGAGAAAACTTACTGGATAAATACTCAAAGAGCTAAAATCCATTACTGACCACCTTAGCTGAACAGGAGCCCTCTAAACTATTGTTATTTTTTTTCTCCCATTATTGTGTTTCTTACAGTTTTCCTCCTTTTTTCTTTCTCCAATTCAACATTACTGAGATGGTAAATTCAGTTTAAGGGAGGAAGTGTTGGATTATTAATCAGGCAGCTATGGAATCAGACCAAGCAGCAGGGGTCTAAGTGGTGAGGTGGACCAGGGTGGCAGATATACCCTATGTGTAGTGCCTGTTGTATCAATAAAGATTGAAATAAATTCATAACTTGAAAATTATTCTGTATGGTCATTGGAATGTTAACACCTTTGTAATTCAACAACAAATACATTAAACCGCAGAAAATAGTTGAATTTCTATTAATTATTTGCTTTCAGGTTTAGTTTAATGCAGCCTTTTTATAGCTCATTGACTGTATGTGTCATTTACTGGTTCTTCTGAGTTTGAACTGAATCAGTAGCCACGAGCAAGTCACATGATTCTCATTCATTTCATTCATGAATCATTACCTGAGAATGAGTCACATGATTCTAGTTCAGTTGTATGTAACATAAAGTCTTGTTTTAACTATGCATCTATACATGTTTTTTTGTGCTGAAACAGGACAATTTCATATGAATATTAAACATACATTAATACTTAATGCATTAGTAAGTTATAAATTTGTGAAGTGATCAGAGGGAAAACTAATTTGATACCCAGAACCTGCAAGTATGTGCTCTAGAAACCTAGCAATAAATCTAAAGCATGGTAATGATCAAATAAATTAGCATAAAATAAAACAAACCAAACTAAAAATAAGGATCTTGATCTTTTTTTCCACAACATAAGGGGGCTTTCTCTCATGAGAAAACCTACTGGACAAACACTTAAAGAGCTAAAATCCATTGCTGACAACCTTGGCTCAACAGCAACTCTATAAACTTAACCATATTCTGCTTAGTGGTACTCAACTGTTCGCTTATATAATTAGCAATTTTAAGATAAAATAATAAGTAGACTTTAACAAAATAAAACGATAAGTAGACTTTAACAAAAGGAAATGTGTAGTTCTTTTAGGCAAAAAGTAAAACTGTGGGTCATATGGATGCTGAAACTATCAAAATAAAGTAAAATAAATGAAACAGCACAATATGCAAATGACTATCTGATTCAGCCAATGAGGTCATTTTAGCTCGCCACACCACCTGGAAATGTCAATCTAAACTAGAGAGGCAAGGCAAAAAAGAGGAAGTAAAGGGAAAACTGGACTAGAAACAACCTTTAATAACCTTTAATAGTGAAAAGAAAATATAAACCAATGTGCATAGATGTTAAAAAATTGCATTCCTCAATGTATAGAGCCAATTGCAAGAAGAGTGCTAATTTTTGTCTCTCTTGACACTGCAAAAGAGGACATAACAGTGATAAAGGAATGTGACATTCCTTTTAGAGCCAAATATAAAAAAAAATTGAAATGCAGGAGTGGCGGTATTAACAAAAAAAAATCCAAATATTGAGATTGTTAAAGTGGACACAGTAATAAATGGCAGGTGTATGGTAGTGAAACTTAGATTAGATTAGGGTTACCACTTTTAATACAAAAAAATAAGGGACGCATACGTATTGATTCAAAACGGGACGCGCAATTTCATTCTCAAATACGGGACGATTCTGTATTTTAAAGGACGGGTGGCAACCCTAGATTAGATAGATAGATAGATAGATAGATAGATAGATAGATAGATAGATAGATAGATAGATAGATAGATAGATAGATAGATAGAATGTACGTGTGTTTTTCCTAAATTGAAATTGGTGCTTAAAGGAACACATTTTGAGTCAATGGATGCAGTAAATAAGTAAAGAAGAAAACGTCAGATGTTTTGAAACAGCTGAGAGAAACTGATCTGTTCCACGCCTTTGACCAGTGGAAACCAAGACTGCATCGGTGTGTAAATGCGAATGGGAAGTATATTGAAGGGTATAAGCATTAGAATTGTTATACTGTATAAATAAAAGTGAGTTATTGTGTCAGTCTCGTTATTTAATAGATAGACCTCGTATTTAACTTGAGAGTACTTTTAGATACTGGCTAGTTTAAAACACTCATAGCATGGTTCATACTAAGGCATTGTCTGCAACAGTACAAATGTAGAAATAGTAACTGTATTCTTTGATTGAAGTTGTGCAATCAGTGATTTGGGATGTTAGGTTGTAACGGTTGATATGTGTATGGGGTGTCATGGGCAGAATATGCTTCTCCCTAGTCCTGATAATGGTGGAACTGTAAGGCCGGCCGATGGGTTATGGGGAAAGGAGCATCTGATTTAGAGGGACCAATAAACTCTAAGGGGAGGAGCCAACCATAGTTAAAGTTGTGGGTGAAGAGGGTAAGACAGCGCCAGACCAGAGGGAGAAGTTAGAAGCCAAAAAAGCAAGAGGGAAAGCTACACTACTTGCTGGAAAATGTCAGGTGAACCCGAGTTCATTTCAGTAAGAATCATTTCCCTTTTTCTTCTGGATGACGTGAAGTTATATCGGCAGAGTACTTGACGGGCCAGAATAAGGGATAGTGTATGATTACATTTCCCAGGACATGAGGTATGGTTTGGTGCATCCTTCATAAAAACAAACTATATATGATCATACCTAACAGTGAATATTTAAAGGGCTCTGGTTTTCATTAATTCTTTTCTCCCTATTATTATGTGTGTATTAGTGGTGTATTTTGTTGAGTGTTGTGTTTCGTGTATCTTGTTGGGGCGTGGAAGCACTGCAGCACAATACTATGTTTGGTTTGTTGTGTACACTTTTTTATTTACTGCATAATAACAATTCTCGGTTAACCCAAATTTTCTTTTGCTGGTGTGCTTTTCTACTTGTGGTGGTCTAGTTGGGCAGTAGTGTTGGCCGCTCACGCCCCAGATTAATTCTATATTCATTTCATTTCTTCTCTCTCTCTCTTTCCTGCCACTCTAGCTTGGCAGCACATATTATAATCGTGCCAGCTTGGGGAGTGGTACAAGGCTTTATTAACGAATTGCAACTACATTTTATTTATTTGATTATTTATTTAATATTTTTATTTTTATATATTTTTTATATATTTTATTTTAATATTTATTTTTATTCATTTATTTATTACTTTGAGTAGTAAGAAAAGTGCTATATACAGTAAATGTAAAGAGTTATTATTATTATTTGTTTTTCTGTTTGTCTGTCGAATGTGTTACATCATCCATATCTACCTTTACATTTGCACATATGTTTATCCAGTAAAATCTTCCATCATCCATATCTGGATCAAAATCTTCCATCATCCATATCTACCTTTACATTTGCACATACGTTTATCCAGTAAAATCTTGTTATAGTCCCAGAGTCTCTACAGAACAGCACATTTTTAAGATAACCTGTGCCCAAACTCTCTGCTTCACAGATAAACACTCTCTGAGAAGTAAATGACTAATGTTAGGCTTGTTAAAGCTTTCAGGAAAGGGTTGTCATTGTTGACATGTTGATAACCCAGGACTAGAACTGGGAAGCACTGCAATTAACTGCCTTAGTAAACCATTTGTTTCTGTCTCTGTATGGGAAAAAATATATGAAACACAGAGTCTCACTGTGTGTTAGAGAAGAGAAACAAATCACTTCTGTATCCACCAAGCATTGCCACCGGTTTAATTATGATTGAGATGTAAGATCTAGGAGTTCATAGTTCTTAAAATAGAAAACTCAGATGTGCTTCAAGCTCTCAAAACGTTGAAGACCAATAAAACCCCTGGACCTGATGGGATATCATCAATTGTATTGAAAGAAATGAAAGATGTCATCTGTAAACCCTTATTAGAAATATCTGAGCAGTCATTTCAGACAGGAGAAATACCTGAACACTGGAAAGTTGCAAATGTGACTCCAGTCTACAAGAAGGGGGACAAAATGGATCCTAGTAATTAGAGGCCAATTAGTCTTATTTCTGTGCCATGATAAACTATGGAAACTATAATAAGAAATAAATTAGAAAATTACCTAAATGAAAATGATATACTAAATAGCAGTCAGCATAGGTTTATGAGAGGAAGCTCCTGCCAAATCAATCTTTTAGATTTTTTAGAAGAAGCAACCAGAATAGTTGGCAAAAACAAAGGATAAAACATAATTTACTTAGACTTTCAATAATCATTCGATACGTTCGTCCAACACCAAACATTAATTCTGAAACTAGAAACTGTCGGTATCAGATGCAACTTATGTCCTTCAGTCATAATTTTAGGGTTTTGGATGTGATGGACTGAAGGGCACCTGGAGCCTCAATGAAAAGTTGGGGTGCCAATCGTGCTTCCCCTTTTAATGTGAATGCCCAAAAAACAGAACAGAAACAGGCACTCTGTGGCACAACAGAAAACAGGCTTCTTAGGTGTCTTCTTAGCCAACTAGGATCTGCTTTGTAAAGGGGCTCGTCTGAGCAGGTCAGCCATGGGGAGTTTCAACATGTGGAGGCTTTAAATGAAATGTCCTCCTTTCTATAGTGTCACGGATTAATAAAGTATCTATCTATCTATCTATCTATCTATCTATCTATCTATCTATCTATCTATCTATCTATCTATCTATCTATCTATCTATCTATCTATCTATCTATCTATCTATCTATCTATCTGTCCGAAGGGGGCGGGATTCTGGGACACTGTGGATGGAGTTCAGTTGCCATCATGGGTCCCTTTCTCTGAGTTGTAAAAAAAAAAGAGACATTACAGTCAGTGACTAGGCACCCCTCTCGTCCTGGGGTGGTATTGAATACTTTAGCAGAGTCTGGATGGTGATCCTCAGACGGCCATGCCTGACAAGGTGTAACTCATTTTTGACTGGGGGCAGAGAGCACTTTTAGCCTTTTTTGTGACACCGAAAGTCCCATAAAGAGAAAATATAGACTAACAATTATAACAGACCGATAAATGTGAAAGGCACTATATCACAGACAGACAGACAGACAGACAGACAGACAGACAGACAGACAGACAGACAGATAGATAGATAGATAGATAGATAGATAGATAGATAGATAGATAGATAGATAGATAGATAGATAGATAGATAGATAGAGTGCATCCAGAAAGTATTCACAGCACATCACTTTTTCCACATTTTGTTATGTTACAGCCTTATTCCAAAATGGATTAAATTCATTTTTTTCCTCAGAATTCTACACACAAGACCCCATAATTACAACGTGGAAAAAGTTTACTTAAGGTTTTTGCAAATTTATTAAAAATATATAAATAATTGGACTATGTAACGCAAATTGCTTTTAACGTGTTTTCTTGCTGCTCTCGAGATTGTGTTGCTGAGTTTAGCGCTGCACGTTCATCTCATCAACACGCATTTAGAGATTTCTGAATAATGAGACAGATTATTTCAGTCAGAAGAAGGAATAATGAGATCACCTGAACATTTGCTTCTGGAAATTTATTTTGGGGACTCTTCTTTCTGTGGCTGCTGAAATTGTGTGTGAATTAAATACATGTGCACCGACTACAAAAATCCTAATCAGTAACCCATTTAAGGGTTTACATGGCTACATAATCAGATTATTAGTGGAGACATCTACCTCTGATGATCTGGTTTTTCAGAGGCCAATAAACCGAGTTGTCTCATTTGAATTTTTGAAATCAGGTTTCTGTGAATAATCGGGTTATTGAAGTGCATGTACCTGCAAATGTGCTAATAGGCAAAGGGGCATCTAAAGATGATGTTTAAAACAGACAATGTTCAAAACCCAAATTCACATACTGTAAATCTAATATGCAAATACCAAAAATGCAGCGGAAAATAAAGCTTAAGTCAAAACGATAAGTTATATTTATATAAGAGAGGACATCACATGGCCACATGAGATACAGGAGCCTTTAAGGACATGTAGTGGTTGGCTGGGGGTTGTGCCCAGTCGCCATGCCGGGGTGGACCAGGAGAGGAACTGTGCCTTCCTAGGACCACGAGAGGGCAGCCGCCCCGCCTGGTGTGGGGGCCATGGGGTTCAAGCATAGAAGCTCAACCCCATCAGTGCCTGTGGTCACTGCCAGGGGGGCGCCCGGACGATTGTGCGGCCTCGGACGTCAGCACTTCCGCCACACTCAGAGGTGCTGGCGGAAGGACTACCGGGGACACCCGGAGTGCTTCCGGGTGTTCAGGCGGGGCAGGGCCATTTAAGGAAGGCCTTTGAAGAGGGTGTGTGGTGCAGGGATACCGTGTGCTGTGTGGACATTATAAAATAAACGTGTGCTTTTTGTAGACATTCGGGTGTCTGTCTGTCTGTCTGTGTCCGGGGCTGGCTTTCACCGACACTTATAGTGTTAAAAATAAGATTAAAAAGAAGGGGACAAAGAATACATAGACATGACGATGGGCTTTCTAGCTATTTTCTCTGATGTAGAATCTCGTCCTATTAGGACTGTTCCTACATTGAGTGAAACTGCACACTTTCTGCAAATCTCTGTACTTTTTCATTCATAATACAATATAATATACTTATTCTTTCACACCTACCAGCCAAACCGGTTTTACAAGATCTGGAAATTTAACCGCACTTGGAAATTCTGGGTGAATTCCAGCACATGAGGCCTAAAGTCATCCTAGAGTGTGGAAATAATAGATTTAACTTCAGGGCATAATTCCCTGCCACACTTGACTTGCTAAAAATCTCTTCCTCCATTCTAATTTAGTGGGTTTTAAGATTTTATTAAGTGTTGATGATACTTGAGTGTCATGTTAATAACTGTTATTTCGTTTAAAATTTCATTTGAAATCCTGTACACATGTGGAAGTTAAGATCTTGGTTCAAAGGACCTGTACAAAATATTATAGCGATTTCCTAGAAACTTTTTGACACATTTCACTTACATGTTTTCATTTCATCCATCCGTCTGTTTATAGTTGTGGCCAAAAGTTTTGAGAATGACACAAGTATTGGTTTTCACAAAGTTTGCTGATTCTGTGTTTTTAGATATTTTTGTCAGATGTTTCTATGGTATACTGAAGTTGAATTACAAGGATTTCATAAGATTCAAAAGCTTTTATTGACAATTACATTAAGTTTATGCAAAGAGTCAATATTTGCAGTGTTGGTCCTTCTTTGTTTTTCAAGACCTCTGCAATTCACCCTGGCAGGCTGTCAATCAACTTCTGGGCCCAATCCTGACTGATGGCAGCCCATTCTTACATAATCAATGCTTGGGGTTTGTCAGGATTTCTGGGTTTTTGTTTGTCCACCCACTGCCTCTTGAGGATTGACCACAAGTTCTCAATGGGATTAAGGTGTGGGGAGTTTCCTGGCCGTGGACCCCAAATTTCAATGTTTTGTTCCCCGAGCTACTTAGTTATCACTTTTGCCTTATGGCCTGGTGCTCCATCATGCTGGAAAAGGCATTATTGGTCACCAAACTGTTCTTGGACGGTTGGGAGAAGTTGATCTCGAAGGATGTTCTGGTACCATTGATGAGTTCATCGAATGCATAAATTCATCAATCAATGACTATGTGTTAAACGTGTAGTGTCATGGGTGACACTAAGATTGACACCGTCCGAAGATGGCGATGGTGATTCACACACAGAGACACTCTTAGTGACACAATGAGTAGAAACATAACAATGAAATATATTAATCAAATGATGAAAAAAGAACACACAATATAACCAAAGACACGTACGCAAAGCTCCTCCCCAACTCCCTGACATCAAAAATAAATTACAGCATTAACAGCAAGCAATAAAAATTAACAAAAAGGTCCAAAACAATCCAGTATAGCAGGTGCAATTGATGATGGACGTGTGATTAAAACACCCTGTGAACAGCATTCTGAAAGCAATGTAAAGTTTTATCCTACCAGGTTCCTGACACGGTGTAAGGTTTGAAGTGACTGGCAGCGCTCCCTCACACGAAGACGTATCTAATCAGTAATAACTCACATGAACAGGTGGGCACAGGATAGCACATACTGTACATCCAGACAGAAACTGTAATCCAAGGTGGTCAAGTTGTAATCCAAATGTGTGTATGAGGCGTATTAACAAATGGACAGATGATCACGATTCCCCCCTGTGTCTTTTAGGTTAAATTTTAAAGGGCCCTCCTACTCAATCTTCTTCCCAGCAGCCCATGCACCCCCCAAAGCTGTCCAATAGCATTTTACCGCCTGGGCCATTGGGAGATCTAGGACATTTTAAGCAGCACTGCTACCAACAAAATTAAAAACTCAGCTTACCACAATTTGATAGTTGACAGATCAATCGACAACAGTTTCAAAAATGTTAATTTTATGTATTAAATTTAGGAATGAAAGCAAATCCGTTGATAAATCTGTGTTCGCTGGCTTAATAACCTTAAAAGCATCTCTTCTTGGAGCTATTCAATAGTTTTATAAGGATAATAAGTTAAATTTAAACCAGATGGCACATCTCTCATGCAGGGCAAATGAAAAGGGACAGCTGCTCTTTTGCGACAGTCCATTCCACACTTACCAGCGTGACATCATGTGGCACATTGTGAGGACTTGGGTATAGATGGCATTTGGAAAGACATTCCTCTGATGAAATAATCACAAAGAGCAGGGGTTTTCAAATGAGCAGGGGTTTTCCTGGGGGCCCACTGTGGCTGCAGGTTTTTGTTCCAACTAGCTTCTGTTTTTACCAAATATACTCATGGATAAGTTCTCCTGCGGATAAGTCGAGACTTGATTTTACCGTATAATTTCTGGTATTTTATAATATCGGTCATATAAAGTTGAATGCGGAAAACTCACGCTATTGGTCCAGGAGATTATGATATGCTAAATCCCTCCTGAGAGAGTAACCACAGAGCACATGCCCTTTTTATTCTATTTGGTTGCAACAATGTGCTGTATCAGCATGTGGTCCTAACCAATGTTCCCTCTAAGGAGTAGCATATAGTGAGCAAAAACATTGTTTATGAGCGCCATTTTGTTTAAGCCAAAAATTTATGAGCACCAACTCCGACGGTCGGAGTGAGCGATCGTGCGATAAGTACGAGCGACGCCGTCGGAATGAGCGATTGTGTGGGAAGTATGAGCGATGCCTTCAGAATCAGCGATCGTGCGGGAAGTATGAGCGACGCTCTGAATTCGTGTGAGCGATCGCTCACGCGCTCAGCTTAGAGGAAACATTGGTCCTAACCTCTCTCTGTCTCTCTATTGTGCCTATGTGACCACACAGTAATACCCAAACTATTTCGAAGTGACGTTTGCACTGATTTATGTTTTTTTTATATCTCACACCCTCATACACCTTTATCGTAACAGCATCCCTTATCTACGACGGAGCGTTCGATCAGAAGAAATGCTTAAATTAAATTAAACGTCGTTGAAGTAGCAAAAGAAATTGGTAACTGCGCTGCTGCACCAAAATTCCATGCGTCTTAGAAGCCGATGCGAGAATGAAAGGAGGCAAGAAGATGTAAAAAAAAATTAAGTGTCGCATTTTTGAACGGCATATAAGTCGATGTCTGATTTTATGATCGATTTTTTCGGGTTTCAAGTCCCGACTTGAGGGCGGCACGGTGGTGCAGTGGGTAGCGCTGCTGCCTCGCAGTTGGGAGACCTGGGGACCTGGGTTCGCTTCCTGGGTCCTCCCTGCGTGGAGTTTGCATGTTCTCCCCATGTCTGTGTGGGTTTCCTCCGGGCGCTCCGGTTTCCTCCCACAGTCCAAAGAGATGCAGGTTAGGTGGATTGGCGATTCTAAATTGGCCCTAGTGCATGCTTGGTGTGTGGGTGTGTTTGTGTGTGTCCTGCGGTGGGTTGGCACCCTGCCCAGGATTGGTTCGTGCCCTGTGTTGGCTGGGATTGGCTCCGGCAGACCCCCCGCGACTTATACATGAGCATATATGGTAATTGGACTCTTGGGCTAATTAAGTGATCTGTTCTGGGAACAATATATAAATTAAAACACTAAATTTGGTAAAAAAAAATAATAAAATGTACTAAGCAGTTATATGGGAATAATGTATTTTTTTTTCTTTTTAACAATATTTTCATCTTGATTTTCATTCTGTTTTTCCAGGTGTTCTAATTGTTTAATTAATCCACTCTTGACTAATTAGTGGGACTGACACTAAAGTAGTTGCAGCCTTTCACGGTTCAGTGTTGTTTGCCTTTGTGTCTCATTTTTAATTGTCATTATTAAGATACAATGAAGGGAGCAAACTGCACAGAGAAAGGGCAAAATATAATGAAATCAACTAAAGAGAGTTAAGCATTTAAATCTATAGCAAAAGCAGAAATATTTCTAAATGTCTTAATAAATGTACAAGTCATGCTGCTGTGCTTTTCTGAATGCAGAATAAGAGAAGAGAAAAAAACAGCAAATTAAATTAGATCAATGTTATCAGTTGTTGTCACTGATTATTAATCTGCTTGAAACAAAAACCTGAAGCCACAGTGGGCCCCCAGGACCGACTTTGACAACCCCTGACAAAGAGTATTCAAAGCCATTTAGAAAGTTTTATCCGCAGATCAAAAAAGGCTCAGAGCAAAACGCTGACTGATTAATTTGAGGTCACAACCCCAGAGACCACGCCCCTAGAAACGTGGGATACTGCCCTGACAACGGTACACAAAAATGGCTTCCATAACAGGAAAAGGGTATAAGACCTCAAATTTCAGCCCTAATCATGACAGATTTGTGTTTCAATTGCTAAGTGATGTTCAAGATTCAGATTAAGGAGAAATTAAAAACTGGAACTGTAAAGAGATTTTAAGATAGGGTTACATTTAATAAGCAACAGGATCACCTCAAGGAGTTAATTTCTGTCACATTCTAGGGCTTGAGTGCTGACTGTGAAAGTGGATTTAGTCTAATGAACAACATTAAAACTAAATATCAAAATTGCTTAGATGTTGGGCATTTGGAAAACTTAACGAAAATTGCTGTTTTTAAATTCTGGACAGACTGATAATGTTCATAGTGTTTATAACTTATGAAAGACAGAAAAGGTTAGAAGAAAATATTTTTGAATATTCTGTGAAATTTTCAGTAGAAATTATTATTATTTTTTTTATGATTGGGGGTTGATTTGTTTCAAACCTAGTTTTGTTAAACTTGACTTGCTTGTATGGAATGTTATTTGATTTTAATAAAATCAATAAAATGCTTACATTTTTTTTGCATCTTTAACATTAAATATTCAATATAATAAATATTCATATGTGTGAAGGGTTTTTTTGTGCCATATATAGAAATGCATTGGTAATACTGACACTCAAAAATGTTTTTTAGAAATTGTGGCTCACATTAAAAATGTATTTGCATTCACCAGGAGTCTGCTTAAGGAGAACATGGCTAATGATTTGCTTTTTGTTTTCATCAGATCACCTTAAATTCCAATAGGGTTTATAGTATTTTACCATCTTTGAAATATAGAAAGAACCACTGCCAGGGAGAGCCTTATATGTCAACAGAAGAATCTTGCAAGGGATCCAATATTTAACAGGCAGCCATTGCAAGGAAATCAGTGAAGTGGTTATACATTGCCAAGGTTTATCCATCCATCCATCCATCCATCCATCCAGCTACATCCTAACTACAGGGTCACGGGGGTCTGCTGGAGCCAATCCCAGCCAACACAGGGCACAAGGCAGGAACCAATCCTGGGCAGGGTGCCAACCCACCACAGGACACACACAAACACACCCACACACCAAGCACACACTAGGGCCAATTTAGAATCGCCAATTGCCAAGGTTTAGCGTGTGTTAAAATTCTGGCTGTAGAATTCTGTACATGTTGTAGTCTGTTTATCATTTTGCCAGAGACAACTAAGAGAAAAGTGTAGGAGTTGAATTTGAACCCTGGTCCATTTTGCACTTAGAATTTGCTGAGTATCATGACAAGGTGCCTCGAGAGGTGTTGTGGTATTGTGTGAGGAAGTCGGGAGTGGCAGAGAAGTATGTAAGAGTTGTACAGGATATGTACGAGGGAAGTGAGACAGTGATGAGGTCTGAGGTAGGCAATGGTGATAGACAGGTTGACAGATGATATTAGACAGGAGTCCCTGTGGACTATGATGTTTGCTGATGACATTAGAATTTTAGAATATCACAACACTCTAGACGAGAACAGGCCATTCAGCCCAACAAAGCTCGCCATTACTATACACTTATTTCTTCCAAGAAAACATCAAGTAGAGTTTTGAAAGACCCTAACGTCCTACTGTCTACCACACTACTTGGTAGCTTATTCCAAGTGTCTATCGTTCTTTGTGTAAAGAAAAACTTCCTAATGTTTGTGCGAAATTTACCCTTAACAAGTTTCCTACTGTGTCTCCGTGTTCTTGATGAACTCATTTTAAAATAACAGTCTCGAGCCACTGGACTACTTCCCTTCATAATTTTAAACACTTCAATCAGTTCACCTCTTAATCTTCTTTTGCTTAAACTGTAAAGACTCAGCTCTTTTAATCTTTCCTCATAATTCAACCCCTGTAGCCCTGGAATCAGCCTAGTCGCTCTTCTCTGGACATTGTGATCTGTAGTGAGAGTAGGGAGCAGGTTGAGGAGACCATGGAGAGGTGGAGATATGCTCTAGAGCAGGGGTTGGGCAATGTCGGTCCTAGACAGCCACAGTTGCTGCAGGTTTTTGTTCCAGCCCAATTTCTTAATGAGAAGTCAATTATTGCTGATGACGCACTTATCACTCAAGTGACATTTTGATGCTTCATTTTTGTGGTCTCGCTTGTTAAGGTTCTCCACCCTTAATTGCTTATTTCAATCTTAAACTGCTGCATTCATTGTTTTAATGGGTCCTTATTAGCAATAAGAGGTAAAAGACAAAGCAGCCAGGAGTTCACCAACTAGCATTTTTTCCAATTACATCTGTGTGTGTTCATCATGCACTGTTTGATTTAATAAAACACTTCATAGAAAAATGTGACGGACTGAAAATTATCCATTTTAGGCTTCAAATCATTTGAATGATATCCTTGGAAAGGAAAAAATCTGCGATAAGGACATTACGTTGCGTAGACTAACAAGCCATAAAACTAAATAAGGTCTGAGATTGGCAAGAATTAGTTTCTAATTAAGCAATTGGGTTGGAATGTAAACCTGTAGCCACTGCGGCTCTTCAGGACAGATATTGCCCACCCTGCTCTAGAGAGAAGAATAATGAAGGTCAGTAGGAACAAGACAGAATACATGTGTGTGAATGAGAGGGAGGTCAGTGGAATGGTGAGGATGGTGGAAGTAGAGTTGGTGAAGGTGGATGAGTTTAAATACTTGGGATCAACAGTACAGAGTAATGGGGATTGTGATAGAGAGGTGAAAAAGAGAGTGCAGGCAGGGTGGAATGGGTGGAGAAGAGTGTCAGGAGTGATTTGTGACAGACGGGTATCAGCAAGAGTGTATCTACAGGACGGTAGTGAGACCAGCTATGTTATATGGGCTGTAGATGGTGGCACTGACCAGAAAGCAGGAGACAGAGCTGGAGGTGGCAGAGTTAAAGATGCTAAGATTTGCACTGGGTGTGACGAGGATGGATAGGATTAGAAATGGAGACATTAAAGTGTCAGCTCAAGTTGGACTGTTAGGACACAAAGTCAGAGAGGCAAGATTGTGTTGGTTTGTACATGTTGTGGGTATATTGGGAAAATGATTTTAAAGATAGAGCTGCCAGGCAAGAGAAAAAGAGGATGGCCTAAGAAAAGGTTTATGGATGTGAGATGTGAGAGAGGACATGCAGGTGATGCGTGTGACAGAGTAAGATGCAGAGGACAGGAAGATATGGAAGAAGATGATCCGCTGTGGCAACCCGTAACGGGAGCAGCCAAAAGAAGAAAAAGAAGATATTCTTCTGAGCTTATTCTTAAAGTCTGAAGGTGTTATTTTAATATTTGTTATGATAAATGTTTGAATTATTAAGAAAAGGCATTTTAAATAATTTTATAGCAGAAAAAGAAAACGCAAGCCTTGGTATAACAAAAAAAAACAACCTTTTAAAGTGCGCTGGTTGCTGTATTGTTATGGTCAGGCTACATTTCCTGTTGACACACTAAGAAGGAAACATATTGTTACACAAAATGTTGAGAATAAATATGTTCTGCACATAGTATGCTTTTTTACATCTAAAAAGTCTCATACTCCTAAGCTAACAGGACTGTCAATCAGCCCAGTGGACCGGGTTAACTGCGGTTATTTCAAATATCAATGTTTGTTATGTCCCTTAAGCAACTGGGTGTAATCAATCACGTTAAAAGTTTTCTGATTATGTAATGAATTCCTTGGAATTGTGATCTAATCAATGAAGTATAATTATAGCACAGCAGAAGTCTCTTTTTCGTAACACTTGCTAATAAGGGCGCTTGCGCACCTGTAAAGGTTATTACCTCCTGCAGGACTTAGATAATAAAGAAGAATGAGATTGATGCTTTTCTCCTGCTTGTGTTTATTGCTTATACTAGACATCCAGTAAGGGGCACCTGTAAATTTATTCCACGAAAGCTTTACCGTAATCAAGTCAAGAGATGAAAAAGTATTGGAGTGGCGTGATCAGTGAGAGAAGATCTGATTCGTGACTTGCTATTCAGATGAAAGAAAACAGATCTGGTAACATTATTAACGAGAGGCTCAAATAATAGATTGGATTCTGAAACAAATTCCTGAATTGCAAGGAAGGAGTGATGGTGCAACCATTAATATCAATGTTGAAGTTTCTAACAAGAGTTAAGAAGACCTAGGGTCCCATCAATGACACGCCTGTCATGTCTCCATTGAGCTTTATATCGCTGTAGCACAAATAAATTGGGTGGGAAATCAGAGTTAGACTTGGTGTACACACAGGACCAGTTTACAGGACTTACACAGGATCAGTTTATCGTGACCAGTCAACCTAAACCCGCACATCTTTGGGATGTGGGAGAAGAATGGAATACCTTTGGAGAACATGCAGAATATGCACAGTGACTGAGCTCAATGATGGACACATTCACTCACACACACTCGCTCACTCACTCCAATCAACCTAGGCCCCACATCTTTGGAGATACAATGTCAATTTTTACATATACTACATTTCAGATAGATTATTTTAAAAAAACAGTGAATTTTCCAGTGTGACATTCTGTGGGCATAGAGGTTAGAGAGATGATGATCTCCCCCTTCATTACACGGTTAAATGTAATGAGGGTAATACATTGTAAGGATGTAGCAGTGCTACTGGGGATTGAAACTTCAACTTCCAGCAGTCCCTGCAGTGGCTCTTATTGGTCATCTACTTAGGGTGCAGGGGCTGTTGGGTACAAGGAGGCCAGTGCAACATTTAAAAGAGGGTCAGTGATACCAAATGAAGTAGAAGTATTTTGTGTTTCGGGTCTGAAGTTCCTGTCTATCTACCTTCCATTCTGATACCTGTGGATTCTTTTTTTGTCCTGGATCATCTCTTGTTTTGGGCTGTGGTCTGTTTGGTGTCTTCCTGCACATGAGGACTGTCCAAGGATTTGTAGTCATCCTGTGAAGAAAGGAGCGCTCCTGATCCCATTCACCCATTTTCATTTAATCAGGAAATACCGGTAGGACTATCTTTACATCCCCATTCAACGTGCTGATCTCTGAACTATCTATCTCCATCATTGCATTTCATCGGTTGCCATTTTCCATGGACTTTATAGTGAGTGTTTATTGTTGTGGTTGTTTGTGTTTATTGTACATTGTTGTAAAGGGACTGGGGTGGCATTATTTAGCGTGTAATTATATTTCGTTTGTTAGTGGTTAATACATTCTTTAACTGTTTTTTCACCTGTTGTTTTTTGTCTCTGCTTGTGAGTGTATGCGAGTCAGGCCAAGGCTGGAATCTCCACCAAAAAAATAAATAAATCACCATCTCTTCGACGGTGTGAATCTTAGTGGCACAAGGTCCTCCATTACCTGTGCCCAGATGAACAAAACAATTGTCTTGGCCCATGACCTTCCTGCCCCCTTCACCCCCAACTACATTGCATGTTGGTTGTGTTTTAGCAGTAAAGCTGATGTCACATTACATGACGTTGAGACTTGCCAACTGCAGCTGTTGATCTAATCGCCAGACCAGGTCAATTTAAACAACTGAAACATGCTGGGCATCTCAGATTTAGCAACTGCATGACAACCTTCCGCAGCACAGTAATGCTCACTCATTTTCCTGACATGCCCTGATCATGAAACATAACAGATTTCAATGTTTGATTGACATTTTTGTCAGGGCGGTGGGAGGGACAAAGGGGGACTGAATTGAATGCAACAGCTGCTGCTTATACTCCACCTATCTCTCCTGTTGGCGGTCCTGGCAGTAGCACAGCCATTTTTAGCTGTGCGGTGCATCTGTTTTTGAATTGCAGTGCAGGTGTTAATCGGGGACAAAATTCGTTGACTGTGTTTCATTTGCTTAGTAGCACGCTGGCACCCGTTGTTCCATTGAGGTCTCCAGTTCCCCTGAACCCCTCGATTGTTGTTCATGAGTCATTTCCTTCCATTGCTTGATGCTTGGTGGGATACCCAAACTTCCCATATCACCAATCAAGTGTCTGAGCTTCACAGGGGACACATTTACACGATTGTTGAGAGTTATAAAAGCTCAATTTATATTTACATTTTATGCACTAAACACTTATTATTGTTTTTTTTTGCTTTGTGCCCTCCCCCACCATAACCTATCCTCTATGGGGAAAAAGTGAAAGCGTTAGATTTGTCAAAAATTTCAATCTCCAGTTTTCGACGGATCTCGACCTTTTAGGATCCCCTGATACCGAAGACATCAATGTCTCGATGATCGGTGTGTGTCTGTCTGTGTGTTACGGTTTCTTGAGGACAGTCTACAGCTAATATGGCTGGACAGAAAAATACTAAACTCGAAACTTGCACCTGTTTTGAGATGACGATGTGCTGATTAGATTTGGAGCCAAATTGTGTAAGAGAAAGAGGCGCTCTAGAGCAGGGGTGGGCAAAGTCATTCCTGGAGGGCTGCAGGTTTTTGTTCCAACCCAGTTGCTTCATAAGAAGTGCTTATTGCTCAAGTAACACTTCTGCTTAATTTTAGTTGTCTCACTTGTTAAGATTTTGAACCCTTATTGCCTATTTTAGTCTTAAACAGCTGTGTTCTTGGTTTTTAATTACTCCTTATTAGCAATCAGATGCAAATGACAAAAGAGACCAGCATTTCTCCATTTAGCTTGTTAACATTTACACCTGTGTATTTATCGTGTGCTGATTTGTTTTAATTAAATACTTGGAATGAAAGTGAAGCACTAAGTATTACTCATTTGTTTTAGACTTCAAATCATTTGGATGATATCCTTAGAAAGGAACAAAAATGTAGGATATGAGAATTACCTGACATAGAGTTAAAGCACACTAACAGGCCCTGAAATTAAACAATTGACAAGGATTTTTTTTAATTAAGCAATTGGGTTGGAACAAAAACCTGCAGCCACTGCGGCCCTCGTGGACTGACTTTGCCCACCCCTGCTCTAGAGGAACCCTCAAATACCAAAATTCTGAAATTAATTTTCAATTCTTCCATCAATTGCTATCGAAGTGACCTATTTTATGATCAGAAAGATCAGCATCTGAATCCAGCAGGGGGCGCTAACTCCCTTGTTGGAATAAGTTCTTTTGTTATTGCGGCATGTTACATAACCCGAAACTATATAGATATGATATTAAAAGGTGATACCCCTTCCTTAGTGATACGGCAGTAAGAAATCACATAGGAGAAATAACTTTGCATTCTTTAATGATTTATGCGGTATAACAGATGAAGGAAGCCATGATAAGACCATTATCGAAGTGGGAGCTCGATGTATACAGTCTGCCATTTTCGTCACTGCGCTGGAAAGATTTTCAGGATCGAATGACGTTATTTCCCATCCTTCTGTTGGCTTCAAAGGTGTGCCGGGCAATGTTCCAAGGCTTTATACTCTTTCTCCATGTGCAGGCCCCCACTTAGGTAAATCATGCCATTCCAAACAAGGCAAAGAAGATCCAATGTCATGCTGACTTTGACACACAGAAATAGTGCACGTTGCCCATTTGGCTGTTATCCTTAACTTGTCTTATCTTAAGATGCTTGCCTAGCAATTCTAAATGCTGGGCCCCTGTGCTAAATCTGGCTTTGTGTTAGCTGTACATGTGAGAAGAAAAGAAAAGCAGATTTAAAATATTTGCACAGAGCACAGTGACATATTAAACTTATATTCTGATTACAGCATCAGAGTGGTAAATAATTACTGAAACGTTAAGAAAATAGTTCGGGTAACTTAGTTCTTAGGGCGCAAAGCCTATTGATGCTTACAGCCAAATTTTTTTACTTCAATTTGTTCACCTGCATTACTGTATGTGGTTCAATTTGTAGTTCAGAATTAGAAATATGACTTTTTCGTCTGCAAATGTGATATGACTTTTGTAGGGGGTGCAAACATAAATCAAACATTTTCCTAGGGTGCTGGGCATAGATAAGGTTGGGGACCACTGCACTAGACTCATGAATGAGAATAGGGGAGAGCAGAGGGAGTGATGGCTGTTATGGTTGCATGAAAAGAACGTTCCATTGATTACGCTAACAGTGTGTAACAGATATCATACAGGTGAATTATTAGTGGGGAGGTGGGCATTGACAGCAATAGGGTTACCCAATTGACACCTAAACAACAGCATAGCCGTCAGCCACACATGTTTGTAATGCAGTTACATCTAAAAAATGTATCCATCAACATCACAAGAAAGAAAGTAGAGAAATGAGTAAGGATATTTCACCTATTTCTCAAAGTCACAGTTACTATATCACTGTACTTGTTTTCCAAATACCTACAAATTTTTGTTAGTTGATAAATCTTTGCTAATTAGTTCCGATTCAGATCTACATTACTTTAGACTAACGTACCTGTTAAGGAAGATTTCTGCCAGGTTAGTTTAGCCTCGAGTATTTTGTTATATGAGCTACACCCAGGATCATCAATTAGTGGCCTAGCAGATCTGGTCTGCATACAGGTTTTCTCAGGCCCAAAGCCATCCTCCAGCACATTACATTAAAACTGAGCTTCTCTGGGCCCGAGCTCATCTGAGATGGACTGACATCAGTGGTAAACATGCCCCTGTCCCAGCTTTTTTGGAACGTGTTGCAGGCATCAAATTCAAAATGAGTGAAGATTTGCAAAACAACAATAAAGTTTATCAGTTTGAATATTCAATATCTTGTCTTCGTAGTGTATTCAATTGAATATTGGTTGAAAAGAATTTGCAAATCATTGTATTCTGTTTTTATTTACGTTTTACACAACGTCCCAACTTCATTGGAATTGGGGTTGTATCTATCTATCTATTGTGACAGACGACTGGCTGTGGACTCCGGTCGCCACCCCCAGGCCGCTAGGAGGAGCCCTCCGGACAGCATATTTGTGCCCCGAGTTCCAGCAGGGCCTCATGGACTTTGTAGTGTTGTGACACAGCCCTGCTGGATACCTTGGGGGCCGCCAGGAGTCGCTGTAGGGGGGCTAGTGGGCTCTGGCATGCCCTATAACCCGGGAGTGTGTATCAGTCACGTGACTGGAGGAAGTGACGTGCTCCCGGGATAAAGAAGAGGACTGTTTGCCCTGACCCGGAAGGAAATGGACTTGTGGGTTGTGCTTAGACCCACTTCCGGGTCAGGAGCTATAAAAGGACTCTGGGAAGCCCAGAACACTGAGCTGAGCTGGGAGGAAGGTGGGCTAAGTGTCTGGGAGTGGAGGATCGTGTTTATTTGAGAGAATTGTAGTTAATGAGTGTGGGGAGGAGAGTGCTTGGTGCACCGTATAATAATAAAAAGAATATTACTTATACTTTCACCTGGTCTCAAGAGTGGTACCTGAGGGTTCAAGAGGTGGACAAGCGCCTCATCTGTTACACTGGCGTAGTCGGCAGGAGACTCTGGCCGTCCGTTGGCAGAGGATCTGCATTTAAAATTAAAATTGTTGTGGCAGAGAACCCTGAGAAGGTCCCGCTTGAAACCGCGGAGGTGCAAACACCCCCCACTACAGAGAAGGCTGTGACGCTTATGAATCTCGCCTCGTACCTAGTCGAGATGGGGAAGAAGTCGGGGAAAAAGAAGGACAACACCGATTGGGTAAAGGACATGACCAACGACGAGTTGGCCTGGACTCGCCTGACTGGGTGTGCCGGCGACAGGGAGCTGGTAAAGGCTGAAGAAGCCCGAAAGGCGCAACAGCAGGAATGCTGCCAGCCAGGGGCCGCGCCGAAAACCCTGAATAAAGTGGGGACACCGCTGACAAATCTGGAGGTATGTGCTGGGAAAAAACCCGAAGTTTCGGGCAGTTTTTCATCTTATTTTGCAGAAACTTACCTCCAGAGAGCGGACGGCGCGTTAGATGCCTGCCGCATCCCTCCCCAAGATGGCCGCGGTACACAGAAGGCAGGCCAGGCTAGGAGTCGTCAATCTACCAGCCCATTCGAGGAAAACGACCACGTGACCTCACGCGATGGAGGCTGGGATAGAGAAGGTCAACAGCGGTCCTTCGGTGAGGTCAGTCTTCCCCCGACGGTTCAGACCTCCCTGAAAGGGAAGGGGGCAGCGAGCGAAGCAGCGCCAGCATTTAATAAAGCTAAAGAGGGGCGGGAAGTGACTGTAGTGTCTGCCGGCAAAGTTAAAAAGGCAGACCGCAGCCAGCCGCGGGAGGCTACCCGTCCCTCAGAAGACTCCAAATCCCAGGAGACCTTGCGAAGCCCAGCAGAGCACGTGCCAGGAGTGGACGTGCTCATTGGTTCCCGGTCGGCAGGTGACCAAAATAAGGAAATGTATGTCCCTCTGGCCGAATTAACTGAATATATGGTACGGGATCTCGAAGAGGTACTCGAGCCCGTACTGGGTTTCTTTCAGAGGATCGAGGACCTGAGGAGACGGTTAGAGGAGCTGGGAGCCACGGTCGAAGCGCCGCTGAGGAGACTGCATGTATACCTGCGACGATTAGGCCGTGAAGCCCCGGCCTCGATTGATTCGGCGGTGCAGGTTAGTGAAATCTGCGCCGTATTTCATAAGGGGACGCAGTGTGAATCGGCACCGCGTTTAATAAGTAGCGGCTGCCAAAGCACTGGGATCCCGACAGTGGAATGTGGTACGATTACGGAGTGGTTGGGCAGCGATCCGATAGAACCGGGGCGGCGATATCAGACGCCGCTCCAGGATAACGCGGACCGTAAGAGCCCGACCCGCGTGATAAGGGGGTTGCCGTTGGTTACCGGAGGGGCGGAGGAAGTGCCAATCGAACCGGGGCGGCTGGATAGTGCTGTTACCCGGAGCGATGTGGTACTAATGACGCCGCCTCCAATAGTACACAGGACAACGGGCGTGCAAACAGCAAAGAGGCTCTCTCTTTTCCATAGAGAGCCTCACGCTGTGCACAAGCCCCAGACAAAGCAGGAGATCCCCGACTTAAAACGAGGGTCTCCTGACAAAGTAAAGAAAAGGGCGGAGAGCAGCAAAGCGGCCGTTAAACCCTCCTTGGCGGAGGACAGGGTGGAGCTGACGGAATTCCCGAGGTGTTTCCGGTCTCGGGAGGAGAAGCCAACAGGAGGATGTCGGCGGTGCTACAACTGCCGGCAACCGGGTCACATGTGGCGTAGTTGTCCCCGGAGGACAGGGGAGCGGTGGAATTGCAGATACACCGTTCCCCCAAGGTTCACTGGGGGATCTAGACAGCAGAATCACGGCCCAGATCTCGCGTCCTCCTGGAGGAGAACGTCCCTCGCGGGAATCAACGCTCCGCCCCACTGGTCGTCGCTAAGGGGGAGGGACTGTGACAGACGACCGGCTATGGACTCCGGTCGCCACCCCCCAGGCCGCTAGGAGGAGCCCTCCGGACAGCATATTTGTGCCCCGAGTTCCAGCAGGGCCTCATGGACTTTGTAGTGTTGTGACACAGCCCTGCTGGATACCTTGGGGGCCGCCAGGAGTCGCTGTAGGGGGGCTAGTGGGCTCTGGCATGCCCTATAACCCGGGAGTGTGTATCAGTCACGTGACTGGAGGAAGTGACGTGCTCCCGGGATAAAGAAGAGGACTGTTTGCCCTGACCCGGAAGGAAATGGACTTGTGGGTTGTGCTTAGAACCACTTCTGGGTCAGGAGCTATAAAAGGACTCTGGGAAGCCCAGAACACTGAGCTGAGCTGGTAGGAAGGTGGGCTAAGTGTCTGGGAGTGGAGGATCGTGTTTATTTGAGAGAATTGTAGTTAATGAGTGTGGGGAGGAGAGTGCTTGGTGCACCGTATAATAATAAAAAGAATATTACTTATACTTTCACCTGGTCTCAAGAGTGGTACCTGAGGGTTCAAGAGGTGGACAAGCGCCTCATCTGTTACACTATCTATCTACGCCTGACATTATACGATTGCTCATACTTGCCCCAGTCACAGGGCCCTCATTTTGTAAAACTGGCGTACTTTAGGTAAGCATTAAGAAAACTTTTCAACTTCTACTCTTTTCCATTCCACTCAGATGAACATGGATAAGTACACCTTATTCCTCATATTCCACAAGGCTTTAACATTCAGAAAATAATACAAAGTGTTGTATTGATTTTTTCAAAAACTTAAAACTGATTTGTTCAGGAAAGCCTTGAACCTATCCTGCCATTCTGACCTTTCTTTCATTTCCCCTCTCTGTCCAGATGCCCAGGAAGATTTGTGTTTGTGCCATCAATTTATGTTGTTATTTTCAGGGTTTTCTTGTGGTATTTGTATTTTTGTATTTTATTTTGGTTTATTGTCTTTATTTCTTTTTCAATGCTTTGTATACCCTGTGGGCGGCACGGTGGCTCAGTGGGTAGCGCTGCTGCCTCGCGGTTGGGGGACCTGGGTTTGCTTCCTGGGTCCTCCCTCCGTGGAGTTTGCATGTTCTCCCCGTGTCTGCGTGGGTTTCCTCCGAGCGCTCCGGTTTCCTCCCACCGTCCAAAGACATGCAGGTTAGGTGGATTGGCGATTCTACATTGACCCAAGTGTGTGCTTGGTGTGTTTGTGTGTGTCCTGCGGTGGGTTGGCACCCTGCCTGGGATTGGTTCCTGCATTGTGCCCTGTGTTGGCTGGGATTGGCTCCGGCAGACCCCTGTGTTCGGATTCAGTGGGTTGGAAAATGGATGTATACCCTGTATTTATCTTTATTTTGTGTTTTATGCAGATATTATTTGTACACTGTTGCCCTGTTGTTCTTTCTGTGACGCACTTTGAGCATGGGAAAAGCACAATATACTGTAAGTAAAATGTATTATTATGTTTATTATTATTTGAGTAGTTTGGAGGTCATGTGAATCCACTCAGTAGGAGTATTGCTGCCGTCACGGGATGATTTTCCTATAAGGTTTCTAACATAATTAAGGCAAATTGCTGGATTTTATTACTGAAATGTTTTTTTTAAACATATTTTTCCTTTACAGTGATCAAATAATAATATGTTTGTGTTTTAGGTTGAATTAAGGGGGTGGTTTTCTCTATTTATGCAGCCAAAGTTACAAGTAAATTAGCAGGTATTTGATATTCAAGATTAGCTTGGGCAATTAATAAATGCCACTATACCTTTGTAAAGGTAAGGTGAGCGATACTTTTTAATGGAGACAATGCAGTGTGTACATTGAAAAAATGTGGTGTGTGTCACAGCTGCACAACTGTAACAAAAAAAAAAACATCAAAAAACAATTGATTTGGTCCTACACTTGTAGAGCAGGTTTCCATTGTACATGAGACCTAGTAATTTTCCTTGGAACAAAAATATTATCTTAAGTAAACCTGGCAGAACATTGCATTCCATACAACAATACTGTACAGATATGTCAACAGAACTACGTATTCTTCATTGGTGGAAAAATGATGGGGCGATAACAAAATGATGAATTTGTGAAAGAACGAATTCCAAGACTGCCTTTATTTGGTTAGTAGTTCATTTTTCAGTTGTCAAACCTTCTAATCCAGTTCACGATTGTAATCCTGTCACTGATTTATTGGCAAAAAACTAGGACGTGAGAGCAAAAATCATAATTAGAGAATTGTAGTGAGAATTTCAGAAACAAGACATAAAGAGGCAAAGGCAAAATGTTAAACCTAAATTTTAGGTGAGTACCAGAGACGAGTTCAAAACCAGAGATTCTTTAAAATACTCAAACAAAAAACACTAGATATTGGATTGTTTTCAATAACTTAGATGATGAACACTCTGTGTGTTTCCAACTTATAAGAGACATCGCACAGCAATCCATGAACGCAGTTATTTTCCAGCAACAAAACCAAACATAAAGCCTGTGATGGATGGCCGGCTAAATATTACGGCCCACACCTCCAGGCCACCAGGTGGAGCCCTCCCAACAGCATGGAGGTTCCCCGAATTCTCAGCAGGGCCTTATGGACCTTTTAGTTTGTATACACAGCCGTGCTGGATACCATGGAGACCACCAGGAGCCGCTGTAGGGAGGCTTGGGGAGTGCTATGTGCCCTATAACCTGGAAGTACGTCTCCCGGTCACGTGAACAGGAGAAACGATGTGCTTCCAGGTTGAAGAAAGGAGCTTTTATCCAACCCGAAAGTGTTCACGGTCACATGGACAGAAGAGAGAAACGCTTCCAGGTCATGGACTATATAAAGGACTCTGGGAGACCAGAACACTGAGCTGAGCTGGGAGGAAGGGTGGCTAAGTGTCTGGGAGAGGAGGATTGGTGTTGGATTATTGGATTATTGATTATTGTATGTGTAGCGTGGAGTGGAGGGTGCTTAGTGCACGTATTTATAACAAACAGAAAAAGTATTGCACTTTTACCTGGTGTTTGGCGTGGTACCTGAGGGTTCAAGACGTCGATAACAACCTCTACTGCTACAAGCCAAAACTACACAGGAATGGCTTCAAAATAATGACAGCAAGCGTCTCAGAATTACTGCTAGGAATTACATTAAAAGTGGGACTAGGATAAGAATTTGTCTTATCCCAGAACAGGACATTAGAAGTAGTAATGAAACTTCCTACATCCACTCCCAACGAGGAGAAGAAGTTCATGTTTAAGAATTAATTGCCTCACGACTTTACGGCACTTTGAGCTGCAAAATGGTACACATGATGAGGTTTCATAGTTTTCTGATACTAAAGCAAAGACTTCACCACAATAATAATAATAATAAGTGCCAAAACTACAAACACAACTACAGCAGACACAGTCCTGGGTGCAAAACCAGTTCTATTATTTTCAACAAGTGTACCTTTCACAGGTTTCCTCTCCACACTGTCATAAAAGGTTCCAACACCTGACCTTTCAGTCCTCCCATTATTTGCTCTGCTTTCCTCCACTCCACCCATACGAGTGTTGTCTATCTCCTAGAACACTCTAGATGAGAACAGGCCATTCAGCCCAATAAAGCTCACCAGTCCTATCAACTTAATTCTTTTAAAATAACATCAAGTCGAGTTTTGAGGGTTCTTAAAGTCCTACTGTCTGCCACACTACTTGGCCACTTGTGTCTGTGGTCCTGTGTCTGAAGAAAAGCTTCCTAATAACTATTACCGCATTTAATTCCCTTCTCCATCTCTTATTTACATATATATTTATTTCTCCCTTTCTTTTGCTTATTGTTGTCTTATTAAAAAGCCCTAAGCAATTCTCCTTTAGCTAAGCTCTCCTTCTCATGGGTGGGGTTTGATTTGTCTTCAGTTTTGTTTGGTTATAAATTGATCTATTTGTATGAAATGATTACAATAAAAATTAATAAAAAAAAAAAAAAAAAAGAAAAGCTTCCTAATGTTTGTGTGAAATTTACCCTTAACAAGTTTCCAACTGTGTCCCCGTGTTCTTGATGAACTCATTTTAGTGTCACCGACTCGATCCACTGGACTAATTCCCTTCATAATTTTAAACACTTCAGTCAGGTCTCCTCTTAATCTTGTTTTATTTTGAACTTGTAAAGGCTCAGCTCTTTTAATCTTTCCTCATAACTCATCCTCTGTAGTCCTAGAATCAGCCTAATCGCACTTCTCTCGACTTTTTCTAGAACTGTTTTTTGTAGCATGAAGACCAAAACTGCACACAGAACTCCAGATGAGATGTGTTAGGGTTAGGCTTAGGGTTAGGGTTCCTCCTTGGACTTGTACTCTATACTTCATGCTGTTATATAACCTCACATTCTGTTAGCCTTCTTAATGGCTTCTTCTCCCAATTCTGACTCCCTGGGCCAAATGGAGGGCTCTCTTTAAACTTCTGTCCTGGCAGTACTTCTGGTGCCTAAAGTGCCTCTGGGGAACCACTTCCGGGTCAGGCAGGACCCCAATGGTCCTTATTGCCATCAGTATTTTATGACACTTCCCCCAGGTAGGCCCCACAAAACCCAACAGGGCCGCCCAGTGGAACTGCAGATCTCATGCTGCCCTGAGTGCGTCCATACTGGGATTAATCAGTCAATCAATCAATCAATCAATAATAAACGTATATTGTACAGAAATTGCAAGAGTATAAGATGTCAGGAGGAAGCATTGAATTGCCTGGTTGGTAGTGAGCAGAAAAGACCCCTAAACACTCTTCTTAACAAACCTTGGTAGAATGAGCATGTAGCGAAATGTGTTTCAAAAGAGTGCCTGCTAGAGGGGATGGGTGTGTTTTTTCATTATGGAATCCAATTTTGTCACCATCCTCTTTTCCACAACAGCTTCTACTGTGTCCAGGGTTAGCTCTATGCAGGCTTACCCCGATGATTCTGTTCAGGCATTATGCATCTTTTGAGCTCAAGTTGCTTCAACATGAGACCACAGTGTAGAGTAACACACTGCCTACTATGGGCTGTGTCACACACATACGCATGGAAGGCAGCTGAAGGGCTCACGAAGGGATAATTCCATGCCAGACTAAGGGGTGACAGGGTGCACTGTTCCTTCCTCTTTTTCATCAGCAGACCAACTTCGGGAAATTTCTCCTGGACTCGTTGATGTCACTTACAGTTCTGGCCCCGATGACATCACTTCCCCTGAGAGGCTTTAAAACCACCATGTTTGCCTGTCTGTACTGTTCTGTGTTGGATTGAAGTCTGTTAAGACCTGTAGCATTTGCACCACAACTTCCGATTTGGCAGCCTATTTCAAGTATATGGGCGGCTGCCCCCAGACTTTTCTCTGTGTCTTGTGAAATCCCTTCACAATTGATATAACATTTCCAGCAGCTTGCTATATACATCAAAATAAACCTAAATCTCCTTAAGAAGGCCAGTGTGTTCTCACCCTTCTTGTACAGCGCCCCTGTGTTATCAGAGTCAGTTCAACTGATAATTTGCAGCTGAATTTGAAAAAGGCCATTCACGCACTTTCACCAAGCAACCTGACAGTCTGTCCCGAAGGCTCCAGAAAGTGCAGCTGCTGGGGGAAAACATCCTGCATTGTTCCTGTTCCAAAGAAGGTAGGCGCCCGTTATGGTGTATAAAAATCTACAAATTATTCTGTATAATTTTATCATATTTTGCTCAATCCCGACAAGATGAATTCAGATGCAGGACATTTGTATAAGCATTATAATAAAAAAGGCATATCCTCTTCCCTTACACCTCACTTTTATAACAGTTGTTCACAGCATAGTGCTAAATTAGTTTTACAGCCTGGGAAAGGAAGACATACCGATGTTTTAGGCAACATCAAAAAAACTTTATTATCTGGGAAAAGATAGATTCAAGAGTTTGAGCAAAATTCATCCATCATATTGACAGCCAGCCAATCAGGTGCATGCAACAATCATGTTTTGTAAAACTATGGCATGGAATTTTATAATAATTATGCCTCGTTTGAAAGCAACGTCAGAAGAGAAACAGCGATGACGGAAGAGTGAGGTCAGAAAAGAAAACAAAGACACGTGTTACCAGCTTTCATCTGATCGTCAGTTAACGGCATTTTCATGAACATCGACTGCTAAATCGAACACTGCCCTGGGACATTCATCCTAGACATCACTGATTCCTTTCAGTAAGCTTTTTTTAAGACTATTTATCCAGACTTTACTATCGATCTTATTTTCTATTACTTATTTAATAAATATGAACTTGTTTTCATCTTTCTATGCTTTGTCTTAATGTCTAGAGTGATTGAAGTAATACGGTAGATTTCTTTGAGCACCTGGTGCAGCCGGAGATTTGCCATTACCTCTGTGCTGTGAGGTTTATTAAGACTGAGGGTGAAAACTCCACCCAAAAGTAGGGAACAGTATGTAAAGTAAGGCATTCTTAGCTGATAAATGGCCTATAGTCAAGGATGCTGAGCCTTTGTATGTTTGAATATTTCCTTGTAGACCAAAATTAATATTTAAGTCTGAGATATATTTAAAACATCGTATGTTGTTCGTGCCGATAATAAGAAAGTCTCATGAAGTGCTAGGAAAGTAACAAGTTGTGTTATTCATAAGGCAATTGTGTGATTTAAAGTGCTAGTGATTAACCGGCTGTGTGTTTGTCATTCATAGGGCACTGTTGTGGTTAGGGTCTGAGTGTATGCATATATCTATATGTGTGTGTTATTATTTAGGATGTGGGAGTAGACCAATCCAATAACGAACTTGACAAGTGTAAGGGGTAAACCAACGATAACACAGCGTCTCTTCACCTGATGACTACAGGCGAGTTACACTTGTGTCTCACATCATGAAGACCTTTGAAAGGCTGGTCCTGGACTATATGAGTCTTTTTGTGGTAGACCACCTGAACCCACTGCAGTTTGCCCTCAGACAAAGATTAGAGTGGAGGATGCACTTATCTGTCTGCTCCACCTGGAAAAATCTGGCAGCACTGCAAGGATGATGTTATTTTTATTTCTCCACTGCCTTCAGTACCATTCACCCATCCCTGTTAAGGGGGTCAGCTCAAACATATTCAGTTGGATGAGCCTATGGTGTCATGGATAATGGACTCTCTGTCCAGCAGACCATCATTTATAAGACTCGAGGATTGTATGAGAAACCCTGGAGCACCACAAAAAATAGTTCTGTCTCTTTTTATCTTCACTCTGCATACCTCAAATTACTATCATAAAACCAGATTATGTCACTTGCACAAATTCTCAGATGATTCTACACTTATGGGGGTGTATTGATAAAAGGGATGAGACAAAGGGTAGGAGTCAGGTGGAGAAATTTCTTTCTTAGTGTGAAGAGAAATGTCTTAAACTTAATATCAACAAAACCAAGGAACTGGTTATTGACTTTCACCGCACCAAAGAGGCTCCATATCGGGTCACTATTCATGGATGGGATATTGAGATGGTGCACTGCTACAGGCACTTATTGTTCCACATCAATGACAGGTTGGACTCATCTTACAACACAGAGGAACAGGGGCAGAGTAGTTTCCTTTCTTTAGGAGATTGTGTTCCTTTATTATGGGTAGTAACATCATTCATAAACTTCAACTCTGTGATGACCAGTGTGATTTTCAATACTGTGGTGGGCTGGTCTGGTAACATCACTTCAAGAGAGGCCCACTGCATCAACCAACTGCCACATATAATCACGGATAAGTTCTCCCGCGGATAAGTCGGGACTTAATTTTACTGTATAATTTCTGGTATTTTATAGTGTCGTCGTATAAGTTGAATGCGGAAAACTCACGCTATTGGTACAAGGGATTATGATATGCTAACGCCCACCTGACAGAGTAATCACTGACCACACTGCCTTTTTTTTATGTGGGTGCGGCAATGCACTGTATCAGTGTGTGCTCCTAATCTCTCTCTCTCTCTCTCTATAGTGCCTACGTGACCACACGGTAATACCCAAACTATTCCAAAGCAACGTTTGCACTGATTTGTGTCTTTTGTATCTCATACACCTTTATCGTAAGAGCATCCCTTATCTATGATGAAGTGTTTGATCAGAAGAAAATATAAAGCTGGTTTTAAATTAAAACCCGTTGACGTGATGAAAGAAATTGGTAACTGCGCTGCTGTAAAAAAATTTGATGCATCTGAGAAACTGTGAAACTGTGATGTGAGATTGGAGGAGGCAAGAAGATTTTTTGAACAGCCGTATAAGTCGGGGTCTGATTTTATGATTTTTCGGGTTTCAAAACCTGACTTATAATTGAATATATATGGTAAGTAAAAGGGCAGGCTCAGTTATGACATACACAGTGGACCCCCTGGAGGTCATAGAGGAGGAGTGAATGAAAACAGAACTGAGTGCCATTCTGAACAATGCTGCACATCCTCTCTCTGAAACACAAACACTGAGGGCTTTCAGCCAATGAATTATTCAGCAGAAGTGTATCAAGAAACACAACTGTGGGTCCTATATGCCAACAGCAATATGCCTGCATAATGCCTCACTGAAACTTGGACTGCCAAGTTAAAAGGTTTCTCTCTTTTGAATTTTCATCGTTTTTAGCCATTCTGGTGTGTGTCCAGACCATATTGTGCATATATTTACTTATGTATACAGTATATTTATATATGTATTTATTTATTTAAAGAGCTTCTGTAAAAAGCCAAATTTACACCTGGGGACAAAGTTCTATCTATTGTCAACCACTAGGGGGCACACCTCTCACCAAACACCCAACACAACAGACAGAGTCACCAGTCTTTGCAACACACGCGTTTTATTTTCAAGGGGAAACACTTCTCTTTTACCCTCCGCCCACATTACAGTACCATAAACAGCACACAACACTTTCTTTTCTTTTCTCTTTCTTCTTCCTCTCCTTTCTGTCTTCAGTCCTCCACTGGTAAGCTTCATACCTCTTCCTCCCAACTCTGGCTTCCCGAATGGAGTGAGGTGGCCTCTTTTATAGAGCACCCTGGTAGTGCCCCAGGTGTTCCACAATCTCCTTCTGGTTGCACTTCTGGGTGTGGTGGCAGCCCTTTAGAGGAGGGCTGAGCTGTTTTCCATGCTCCCCTTGTCAGTGGCCATGGGCCCTGAGAGTGTTATGGTTCCATGCTCAAACCCCATGGCACCACCATTCAGCCAGGGCGCTCCCCTCTGTAATTCCGGGGGAGGAATTGACCTATACTAGCTCTTTCCCCCAGTCCCTCCGTTATGAAGGCTATCTATCTATCTATCTATCTAGACTGTTTTAGTAAGAAGAATGAATAGAAAATGGTGGAGTCCAGATGTGCAATACTGATAGATATAGAGATAGAGAAATCTGTTTACACAGACTCAAGAATGTCATGGTTTCCAATGGCACATCTACTACATACTGACTTGAGTTATTTTGTGTTTTATACTGTATTAGTAATTATTTTATACCACTTCGCAGAGATCTGATTTTTTAGTTTGACATTAAAGATTCACCACCCTATGACCAGATATGGTCTTTGTGTGTGAATCCACCAAAGCAAGTCATACTGCTGGAGCTAACAGTCCCTTTTAGGAGGATCACTTGGACGAAGTGTTCAAGAGAAAGCTCTCCAAGTATGCAGAACTGGTCAGCATCTGTCAGCAGTTGGGATGGAGAGCTAGGTGTCTCCCAGTGGAGGTTGAGAGCAGGGGATTCAAGATCCGTTCTCTGGTCACAGCCTTTAGTAGTTTGGGCATCGAAGGAGCGAGGAAGAGGAGAGTCATCTGCAGCAGCATCAAAGTTGCAGAGATCGCCTCAAGGTGGCTGTGGCTGAGGAGAGAGGAACCATGGGGTCAGAGTAGCTAGCCAAATGGACACATGTGGGGTCACCTGAAGGAGGTGTATGATGTTGAAAAACCCAAACATCACCGCTGAAGTGTCCAAACTGAGGCACCAGCAGATGTATATTCACAGCTTTCTCTGTTGATTAACATCAAAAAAGCCAAATTAAATCCGATGTAACTTAATGTTGTATAAAAATAAAATCTGAGAACCCCTAAGGGGGTAAATACTCTGCACTGTACATCAGGGGCTGGCTTACCATATTTCCAAACCAGTAGGGAGAGTGGCTTTATTTTACTGCAAATCCATTTGATACGTTATGTTGTTCTTTCAACTTTCTTCTTTTGGGCTCTTTTTTCCTATCAAACTACCTTTATCATAATATGTTTGTAATACTACTGGAACTCTTTTCCAGGTTGGAGCCCACCATGACATATATTTATATGTACAGTATATGTGAAAATCTGCATGACTTCTCACTATTTGAACATCAGTGGGAGTGGACATAAACAGCGCTGTCTTAGTCAGTCAAGTGTGAATGTACAGACTTTTTCTCCCTGCACTAAGATGCAAATAACAGTTTGTACATTCCTGACATTTTCTGAAAACTGTTAGTCAATAGTAAGTGTGACAGATTGAGGTCGCTGTCGTCCTCTTGAACCCTCGGACAATACGCCAAACACCAGGTAAAAGTACAATTATTATTTATTAAATAATAATAATGTGCACAAAGCACCCTCCACTCCACAATACTCATAAATTAATCAATACACTAATCAATACACTAATTACACTCCCAGACACTTCGCCACCCTATCTCCCAGCTCAGCTCAGTGTACTGGTTTCCCAGAGTCCTTTATATAGTCCATGACCCGGAAGCGTTTCTCTCTTCTGCCCATGTGATCAGGAACACTTCCGGGTTGGATAAAAAGCTCCTTTCTTCAACCCGGAAGCACGTTGTTTCTTCTTGTCATATGATCATGACGCACTTCCGGGTTATAGGGCACATAAGAGTCCGATAGCCCCCTTACAGCGACTCCTGGTGGTCCCCAGGGTATCCAGCAGGGCTGTGCATATAAACTACAAAGTCCATGAGGCCCTGCTGGAATTCGGGGAATGTCCATGTTGTCGTGAGGGCTCCACCTGGCGGCCTGGGGGTGAGGGCCGGAATATTTAGCCGGCCACCCATCACATAAGTCAAATTCTTTTTAATCAGAGAAAACAAAAGAAAACTACAACATAGGTTTCTGTTTGAATTTCTCCTTAAATATATCACATATAAAACTATTCATGATGGTTCCGTGACTTTAAAGGACCTAAAAAATATGCCCCATTTCCAGGTTAGGTCTACTGTCTTCCTATACATTTTTAGGTGCATTAACATATAATCCGCGAAGCACCTATTGTGATAGCCATGTCTGTCTGTCTGCCTGTCCATATAAAAAAAACAACTTGATTTCCCCCCCAAACCAATTTTTATCCTTCAAGGAAATATGTCCAGACAATTCACTATTCATTGAGATCTCTTGAACAGATTGCACTTTACACTGTTTTAAAATTTCAGAATCACCCATCAAAAAGCATTGCCAAATTTGCCAACTCGTCTATCTTGGAGAAACATTCTGTGCGACTTCAACTGCAAATTAGTTAACTGTTTCAATTTTACCTTAAGAGCGGTTATACCAACTTGTATATTTTGTATATTTCCCTCTTTTTCACTTCTGATAGACGATACTGACGGCAAACAGATCCCCAATACAAGCTAATGAAAAAGCAGCCTACTGAGTGCACAGGTCATTCAGTCGCTTTCACTGCTGACTGCTTGCATGCATGCAGGACAGAAATCCTTTTGCTATTATCTTACTAACTGAAAAAGCATAAAATACAAGCAAAGGAAAAAAAGGGTTATCTACTTATGAATGATGTGCCCTATAGCATTTAAGCCGCTGTGGACAGATCAAATAAACATTTAGTCAGTACTGTTTACCTTAGTCTAAACCAAGCTCACAGCTTCATTATCCGCACATTATAATGATTCAGTATTGCTATAATTTATTAGGGTGGCCAAACGTCCAAGTGACAGGGATAGTTACGAATTTCAGGCAATGCACCCCGATAAATAAAAGAAGAATATTAAAATGCCATAGTTTTAACAGGCTGCCCATTTAATTTAACACTGCACCACCAAAAACCAATATAATGTATTTAAAACTGCGCATACAAAACTCCAGAATAGAAGGATCCCCACCACCAAAGGGTGCACACCTAATATATGTTGCAGAAGGCAAATAAGGAAGCAGAGAACTGAAGAAAAGTTAGGGTGCCAACCAGGATATTCCATTTACTACAAATGTCCAGAAAATAGAAGAAAAATGCTGCATGGAGGTGCAACAGAAATCATGCATAAAAGCTGTCTAGTAAGCCTTCTCAAACTACTGAGCTCAATTGAGCAGATCTGTGTCTGGGAGCTCCTTCATGCAGGATGTAGTTCCTCCATCTTACGGGAGCCCTCAGATTTATAATGTCTATACTGGAAGGGGTGTGGCTTAATTGAATGGGGTCAGGACTGAAGTGTCCTCCTTCTCACAGCTAAGAAGAAGAAAAGTGATGGTATGGTTAGCATTGGTGCCCTCTCTTGTCCTGGTGGGTTATTGCATAACCTTATTAGAGCCCAGAAAGGGATCCTCCGACACCCATGAGTGACAACATATAACAGCACATTAAAACTCTGACAGGGAAAGCTTAATGAAAATATCTGGAGCATTCTCCACCCGACTTTCTTATATATGTAGAGACTATATAGTAATTGTATGACTATGTCAACTTGTGAAACAAAACATGTACCTATTCAAATTTCAAGTTTATCTGATAGTTCTTTTACCTGATTAGATTAAATTTCCAATTATGGTGTTATTTTGTGTTTGTACCATGTCATTTCTTTGCATTGTTGATAAGTTAAATAACAGTTAATAATAATAATACGTGCAAAGTAGTTAATAAACTGTTACTAATTAAGATGAATAATTAAATATTCCCAAAATTATATATTATTCTAGCCCAGTCTTTAACTCTTTCGTTCTGTTTATATGAAAAATCACAGCGTAAATGTGTATGGAACTGATTAATTTTCTTCTGTATTTGCGATGCTGTTTGCTTTTTAACTCTCATTTTCAAATAAAAAATTAAATGTAGGTAATAAAAAAAGTTTAGGCAATCAAAAAAATATGACAAAATGAGAAATAATCTATATATATAATTCACTAAGCCAGAAGACAAGTAGCCGACCATGGAAAGCACGCCGGAAGGGGCGTGGATTCACTAAACCGCCGACAAGTAAGACGCCAATGGCGCACGCAGGAAGGAGCCACGCCCACCAACTCTTAGACCATTGGATACGACGAAACAATCACAGAGCCACGCCCACCAACTTGGACGCGACGCCAAGGGAAACATGCCGTCATTTCTGTTTGTCTGTGCCACAGTACACTTTTGCAGCTCTGAGCCACGTTGACTTTTCATTAGTCAACCTCAGTGGAACCTTGGTTCACACAGAGGCAGCGCCAGAAAGAGACAGAGGCACACACAGGCAGCACGATAGAGAGAGCAGCGCACACACAGGCAGTGCCAGAGAGACAGAGGGGCGCGCACACACACACACACACACAGAGAGGCAACGCCAGAGAGAGACAGAGGCACACACAGGCAGCGCAAGAGAAAGCCGCTCAATCCTTTAAAACTGAAGTTAAAACACAATGAAGGAAGCAGTCTTTAAAAACCAATAAGCCCTGTGCCTCTTTTTCATTAGCGTCTCACCTGCTTCAGGCCCTGCAACAGTCAAGAGGCTCTCTCTGCAGCTGACCTTCTCTGTGCCTGACTCCACTACTGTCAGTCGCCTGATTAAAAATGGCCTTTTGAAGGGGAGCTATGGACCCGCTATACCACAGGAACACATTGCCTTCGAGCCTGCTCTCGCTCACTGTAACGTACTGGCTTGCTCTCTCTCTCTCTCCTCACTCGCTCACACACCACACAGGGGAGAAATGCCCGAAGCAGAGAGACAGAGGGGGTGGGGGCTCGCGTGCTGCTGAGAGAGAGAGAGAGAGAGGGCTCGTGTGCTTCTGAGAGACAGAGGGGGAGGGGGCTCGTGTGCTGCTGAGAGAGAGAGAGAGGGGGGGGTGCTGGGGGGGTTTGCGTGCTGCTGAGAGAGGGGGGGGGCTGGGGAGGCTCACTGCTGTTGAGAGAGAGAGGGAGGGGGAGCTGGGGAGACTCACGTGCTGCTGAGAGAGAGGGAGGGGGGGGGCTGGGGAGGCTCCCGTGCTGCTGAGAGAGGGGGAGGGGGTGGGGGCTGGGGAGGCTCGCATGCTGCTGAGAGAGAGAGCCTGCGCATGCACTGCACATGCCATGCAGCTGAGCAGGGAGCCTGGGTGTTTATGTCAGTGTTATTCAATGTTTTTACTATTACACTGTGCATTCTATGGTGTGATAATTAACTATATTTGTGTTTAAAAATCTTTAAAAAAATATATTTACATACAGTTCGTATGGTCTGGAATGGATTAATTGTATTTACATGCAATCCTATGGGGGAAATTGCTTCGGTTCACGACCAAATCGGTTTACGACCAGAGGTTTGGAACGAATTATGGTTGTGAACCGAGGTTCCACTGTATATTGAGTCTAGAAAACATGATCAGCAAGTCTTTGATAGGCTGCAACAAAATGATGAAAGAACGGGCACATTTTTTTCTCACAAGCTGGGTGGGTGTTAGTTAGTTAATTAGTTACTCAAAGGATTTCAAGATTTAATATGCACAAGCAGTAACACTGCAAAAGCAGCCCAAACCAGAAAAGACTGCTGGCAAAAAGTGGCTGACAAATTAAACACGTGTGCATTGTACTTACTGAAAGCGGCGTTACGGATTTTGCAAATGTTCATTTTTTCCCTCTGCTTAAAAAACATTAAAAAAGCGGCGTGATTATGCGGCGTATACTACGCCGTGGGTTGGTATGCAGCGTGTAAAACTGTTTGTCGCGGATAATTTGCCTTTTACTTTAACACGAAGACAATTTCCTGTTAGATTTGCCTTTGCGATGACAATTGATAAGGCACAGGGCCAAACTTTCAAAAAGATGTGCATGTATCTGCCAAAACCAGTTTTCAGTCACGGACAGTTGTATGTTGCTCTCTCCAGAGTTCCATCTTTTCATTCACTTACTGGTATGCCTGCAGGAACACATGCAGCGAGCTAGAGAGAGTGAGCGACACACACACACGCATACAGGCGCGCGAGAGCGCTAGACGCATAAGAATAATAATACTTCATTACATTGATATACCGGTGTTTTCAGTATTCAAAGCGCTATCCACACAGGGAGAAACCGGGAAGTGAACCCAAAATCTTCCACAGTCTCCTTACTGCAAAACAGTAGCACTACCATTGCGCTACAAGGCAGTTAAAGAATGCACCGGCCTCGATTTTGTTTTCACTTCTGTTTACAGCGATTGGACCGTAGCGTGCATTGTTGCAATGTTACTTTTCTTGGTGGCTTATTACATTATGGATGTTTCACATGTTAATTTTTTTCCCTGTGCTTAAAAGACATTAAAAAAGTGTTTCTCAACTGTGACTCCAGAACAACTCAGTACGCAAGCTATATTAAGCGTCAACAACGAAGACTCGCTGCACCTTAATGAACAAGTGCTGAAACTTATCCCTACCGACGAAGTAACTTTCACCAGCGTGGCCTCCATCGTTCACAGACGATCCCGCTTTCAGTCACGGACAATTGTATGTTGCTCTCTCCAGAGGTCCATCTTTTCATTCACTCACAGTGGTATCCCTCAAACCCACCCCATTTGGACAACTGTGTCGTTCAGCAAGTGTTCACCCATCAATACATAATTATGCGGCGTATGTTACGCCGCGGGTTGGCTAGTGTCAAATAATTCACAAACAGTACAAAACTGATGAAAGATCAAAATATAAATGAAATACAATATAAGGACAAAAAAGTAGCGCAAATCAGAAAGGTACGGTATGCAAATTTCTAAATTGTAACTTTTAAAGAATGTCTATACTTTAATTAAAAATGATCTCTTACCAGAAAATTATAAAATAATAATTTCATTGAGTGTAATATAAATTATTAAATTAGATCAAACAACCACCGTAATTACCGAAAAAACTAATTTCTTTTGCTGATAAAATAACGCGTAACAATGAAAAACAAACTTACCAACTGTTAGTGTTCATATGTAGCCAATCATACGTGATAAGTATTGGACACCAATACTTACTAACACTAAGTTGCGTAATTTCATCAATGAATTAATAACCTTTTGTGGAAATTCAGAACCAGCACATTGAAGAAAATTTCACAAACACTATTTAATCACTGAAGGCACTGTGTTTTAAGCACAAAACCAAAAAAACGCAAAAAGCTCAAAACAATTGTGGAACACAATATGCCTTAAGAAAGACAGTAACAAGCACCTAAATGTCAAAATACAATCACGTGTTTAACAGATAAACCTGCTTCACAAATATCACAGAATCAACTGTCAAGAAAGCATATTGAAGTATTGTCAGTCCATCAAAGTGGTGGCTCCCTAGCTCTGTGTGAAAAAAGTAGACACAATTTTTAATACCCATTGTGAACTTTCATTATACCAGATGCGTGACGATGATCCATACCAAACATCAGAAGTATACTTCACCATACTAACTATAGTTAGTTATTTTGTTAAGGGCATTGATGAGTGACAATTTGCTAGTCCTTTGTAAAGCACCCCAAATAAAGCATAAAAAATTTGGATTGTTCTCCACTTTTCTTATACCTGTTCAGGTAAAGTAGATACCACTTCCGGTTGTCCGATTATAATGAAACTTCATATCTGTGCGTTTCTTACAAAATTTTAATCATTTATCTTTGTTTATAATGCAAATTTATATGTCAAAGAACAACTTCCAGTAACCTGATCAAAATGAAATTTCAAATCTGATTGTTTTTGTGGTTAGTAATATACCACTTCCAGTCACCTGATCACGGACAAATTTTATATCTAACAATAATTAATGATCATATAAAATTTTAATTATTTATCTCTATTTATATAATTGTAGTAATGCATATGTAATAGTGCTGATACCTGATATCATTTCCAATTATCCGATTACAGTGAAATTCTAAATCTATGTGTTTCTTACCCTAAATAAAGACAATATAAAATTTCAATTATTTTTCCCTTCTTATAATTCAAAAAAGCTTAATCAATTTCACAGTTCCAGGAATTCAGAAGCAATGCTGGCAGTACTGGGCGCAAGGCAGAAACCAACCCCGGACTGGGTGCCTGCTTTTTTGGAGTAGTCATTGCCATCGTTTAGCTGTGCCAAGGGGAACTCTAGATCAGTATTTCGGAACCTTTTAGATGTCACAACCTACTTTTTGCCATGTAAGTGTTGTGGCAGATGACCGGGAGACCTTACTCCAACCGGGATGTCTGGAGAGTGGATGGACCGGGGGAGAGAGGCAATACCTTTCCCGGGACACAAGAGGGCAACCCCCTGGTTTGCATTGGGGCCACGGGACTGGAGCTTGGAAGCTCAATCCTGTTGAGGACTGTGGCCACCGCCAGGGGGGCGCTTGGACAATCCCAGAGCCTTGGACAGCAGCACTTGTGCCACACCAGGAAGTGCTGCAGGAAGAGCGTCAGGGAGCAGCCGGAGCATATCCGGGTGCATTATAAAAGGGGCCGCCTCATTCCATTCGGAGAGCCAGAGTTGGGGAGTAGAAGACAGAGCTTGTGGGAGAGGAGTGGAGGCGGCTGAAGAAGTGAAGAAGGGAAAAGGAAAGGAAGGACTGTGAGCCATTTGTGCTGGTTGGGACATTGTGTGGTGCTGTGTATAAAGAAGACAGCAATAAATGTGTGTGTTTTGGGGACGTTTGTCTCGTGGTCTGTTTGTGTCCGGGCTGAATCTTCACAGTGTCTTCCCCCTTGATGAAATGAGCACAATCATCAGACCTGGGGGGATTGAATGTGATTGTCGGAGCAGTAACCCACAACAAACATCTGCATGACCCACTTCAACCCACCGTAGAACCCACTAACAACCCACTACCATTATAAACAATAGCAACTCGTGACCCACTGGTGGCAGGCCATGACCAAAAAGTGGGCAGCAACCCAGTGGTTGAGAAACACTACACTAGACTATTAAGCCTCAACTAATCACATCAACTAATTAACTTGTCTTTCTACTCTGAATACCCATATTAAACTCACCAAATAAAAAATGAGTCACCATCCGAGAAGGAGGCAGTACATAATTAGATACAAACAGAGAACACCCCAGTATGAATACTGCCTAACAAATATCTGTGTCATGTGCTATGGAGTTTACAGAGTAACGAAGAGAAGTGGTGTTGCTCATTTGTTTGGTTCTCCTGTCGCCTGTTCGACAGATCACAAACAGTCTACGGGGGCAGATGTGTGTGTGTCATAGACGACTATCTACAGAAATACAGAGGACACACTGCCAGACCATTAGTTAGTGACAAAAACAGGATGGCCAGATTACAGTTTAAGAAAAAAGATATAAAGAGCCTGCAGAATTCTGAGATAAGGTCTTGTGGACAGACGAGACAAAGATGAACAACATCATCAGAGTGACGGCAACAGCAAAGTGTGGAGACAAAAATATCTAAAAATATCCAAATCTTATTATGTGATTTCATCTACTGTTAAATTCTGCTCCGTACTTCTAAAATTTTTATTTTTTTTTTTACTTCTAAAAAATTTTTGATTTTATACTGTATTGAGGATTTGTTCTGTTCTGTGTATTGTATTGTGTTGTATTGACCCCCTTCTTTTGACACCCACTGCACGCCCAACCTACCTAGAAAGGGGTCTCTCTTTGAACTGCCTTTCCCAAGGTTTCTTCCATTTTTTTTCGCCTACAAGGATTTTTTATTCTTGTCTTCGTAGAGAATCAAGGCTGGGGGGCTGTCAAGAGGCAGGGCCTATTAAAGCCCATTGTGGCACTTCCTATGTGATTTTGGGCTATACAAAAATAAACTGTATTGTATTGTAACAAGGAACTCCTAGAGATCCAAAGCAGACCATCTCACCTGTTAAACATGGTGGGGCTGGGGGTGTTATGGCTTGGGCATGAATGGCTGACTCAGGTCCTGGAACACGTCTCTTCGCTGATGATGGAACTGCTGACTGCTGTGACACAATGAATTCTGAGGTGCAGAAACATCTGATCTGCTCAAATTCCAGAAAATACTTCCAAACTCAGTGGATGGCACTTCATCTTATAACAAGATAATGAGCCAAACATACTGCGGAGGCAACACAGGAGTTTTTCAAAGCTAAAAAATGGAAAATTCTGGAATTGTCAAGCCAGTCACCTGATTTTAATTCAACTGAGCAGGCCTTCCATATGCTGAAGAGAAAAGCCTCCCAAAACAAGCAGGAGCTGAAGATGGCTGCATGAGAGGCTTGGCAGAGAATCACCAGAGAAGACCCTCAGCACCTTGTGATGTCTATGAACCACAGACTTCAAACAGTCATTGCATGCTGGGATATGCAACAAAGTCCTATCATATGATGGCTTTAATTGACCTGCCATTGCTGTATGATAAACATTATGGTGCCCTGAAATGGACTGTGCAGACAAAGTGTTGTGTAACCCCTTAAATGAAAGTCTGCAGTGTGCACTTTAATCACAAGTCTAAATTTGTCTGATTTGTAATTTTAAACTGTGGCGCAGATGAGGAAATCGAGGAAAAACGTGTCTTGGTCTCAGTCATGATGGAGGGAACTGCATAAGTATAAACAGGATTTAATGAAGGATAGCATCTGATAAAATAAAAATTTGCAAATTTAAAAATTAGATAAGGTTGGAGACACTGCATTTTGTGCGATGAAGGCTGTAAAGTCGAAACTTGATGTCTCTTTCATTCCAGATTTTTCAAGGATGTGAAGCACCCTTACTTATTTTTAGATTTTATAAACTGTAAAAGGATATACAGTAATTGATACAACACTCTGTCACAGTGCAGGACAGAAACCACTCAGTAAGACGTCCAGGTGGCTGGTAGACTGGCAGAACAAAAACATCAAACAGAAACAACTCACAGCTAATCAGCTAAGCATGAGTTGCATTATGTAAGTTTGAAATGTGACATTTCTTGCTGGAGGCTATGATTAACTTAGATCTAACGCGAAATTCTCTCATGACTACAGTCTGTTGTAGACTTTTGGTTATGCTGAATCGATGCCTCCAGGTTGGGTGGAACCATTAGTAACAACCATGGTTAAAAAAGATTATCATTGAGTTGACAATGTACTTTAACACAAGCATTAAATCTGCCATAATCTTCAGCAAGAAAACAAGTTTGCTTAATTGTGCTATTCAATGGAAATATTGACAAAAATAAGAGAGCACTGAGTCATTACTAAAATGAAAATGACTTTACAGAATATCTGCAAAAAGCAGATAACCGTATATGAAGTCAACACCCCTGGCCAGTATAGTTATTACAAGATGTCCTTTACAATGAACCATGGAGGATATCCATGTGGTGTTCAGCTAGTGCCCTTCCCCAGCCAGGATGCCCCCACACTGAAAAGACCTGCTCCAGAGCATTACCTCCAACAGAGCGCAAGGTGGCAGCCCCTCTGGGTTGTGGCACTGCCCCAGACTCCCGCAGGGCTCCATGGGAATTGGAGTTTGGTTCAACCCTGTTGGGGGTCTGTGGGTGCCACCAGGGGGTGCTGCAGCTGCTGATGAGCCCTTGCTTGCAGCACTTCCACCACACCCAGAAGGTGTGTGAGCACCTGGCACACTTCAGGGTGCCTTATAAATGGAGACAGCAGCCTCTACTCCAAGTGAAAGAGTCGGGTGGAACAGGATGAAGCTTGCCAGGAGGAGTGGATGTGACCGAGAAAGGAAGAAGGACAAAAAGGTTTTTGTGCTGAACTGTGTTTGGTGTGTTTGCGACTGTGCTGTACTGTACCGGTGGGAAAGGAAAAACAAAGAAAAAATAAAAGTGTGTGCTTGCGCTTGTGTCCCACATCTGTCTGTCAGGGTTGGGGTGGCTGGTGTGCCCCCTGGTGGTCCACACCACACCATCGATCTGGAAAGCCCTGAAAATGAATGTTTAAATCACTAGATTACTGTATAGCTCCATCCATTCATCCATCCATGCAACTTTTATTTTCTAATCCCATTCAAAGAAGTAAAAGTACAGTGATCCCTCGCTATATCGCGCTTCGCCTTTCGCGGCTTCACTCCATCGCGGATTTTATATGTAAGCATATTTAAATATATATCGCGGATTTTTTGCTGGTTCGCGGATTTCTGCGGACAATGGGTCTTTTAATTTCTGGTACATGCTTCCTCAGTTGGTTTGCCCAGTTGATTTCATACAAGGGACGCTATTGGCAGATGGCTGAGAAGCTACCCAACTTACTTTTCTCTCTCTCTCTCTTGCGCTGACTTTCTCTGATCCTGACGTAGGGGGATGGAGCAGGGGGGCTGTTTGCACACCTAGACGATACGGACGCTCGGTCTAAAAATGCTGAAAGATTATCTTCACGTTGCTACCTTCTGTGCAGCTGCTTCCTGAAGTGACATGCAGCACGGTGCTTCGCATACTTAAAAGCTCGAAGGGCACGTATTGATTTTTGCTTGTTTGTTTTTATTTGTCTCTCTCTCTCTCTCTCTCTGCTCCTGACGGAGGGGGTGTGAGCTGCCACCTTCAACAGCTTTGTGCCGCAGTGCTTCACATACTTAAAAGCCAAACAGCCCTATTGATTTGTTTGCTTTCCTCTCTCTGTCTGACATTATCTGCTCCTGACGCACACTCCTTTGAAGAGGAAGATATGTTTGCATTCTTTTAATTGTGAGACTGAACTGTCATCTCTGTCTTGTCATGGAGCACAGTTTAAACTTTTGAAAAAGAGACAAATGTTTGTTTGCAGTGTTTGAATAACGTTCCTGTCTCTCTACAACCTCCTGTGTTTCTGCGCAAATCTGTGACCCAAGCATGACAATATAAAAATAACCATATAAACATATGGTTTCTACTTCACGGATTTTCTTATTTCGCGGGTGGCTCTGGAACGCAACCCCCGCGATGGAGGAGGGATTACTGTATACAGCACGCTCAGAAAGTCTTCACACTCCTTAACTTTCTTCAGATCTTGTTATATGGGAGCCACCCATCCATCCATTATCCAACCCGCTATATCCTAACTACAGGGTCATGGGAGTCTGCTGGAGCCAATCCCAGCCAACACAGGGCGCAAGGCAGAAAACAAACCCCGGGCAGGGTGCCAGCCCACCGCAGGTTATATGGGAGCCTCATACTAAAATCCATCCATTTTCCAACCCACTGAATCCGAACACAGGGTCACGGGGGTCTGCTGGAGCCAATCCCAGCCAACACAGGGCACAAGGCAGGAACCAGTCCCGGGCAGGGTGCCAACCCACCGCAGATACTAAAATTCTTTCAATTATTTTTTCCCTCATCAAACAACACTGTTGCGGTGTGAAATTTTGCATACAAGATGATAAATATTTTGTATGTCTTTATTTGTAGCTTAGGCAAAGCAATGTAATATTAGTATTTCATTAGTGAGAAGCGTTCATGTTTACCCCTTAGGACTAAGTCAGGATAGTGAATTTTACAACAGGTAAGAGCCTCAGACAAATTTGGTAAGTGATTGTCTGCAGGACCCTCTCAGTCAACCCCCACAGGAAAGCCAGACTGCCTAACTGGCAAGCTTCACCTTAACAAATGGTTTTTTCGGGCAGGTGTGAGGGTATTCTGTGCCCCATTGGTCTGAAGTGTGGCCGTTTAGAACTGGCTTGTATCAGAAGCCTTTAAGTACCATGATGCCCTATTGGCTGTAGGGGTTGGACAGAAAATCTATACATTTGCTTGCTTTATCTCTCTCTCTCTCTGTCTTACCAACAATTTCATGGCACAATGGCCGGCCCTGGTCCCCCTTCCTTTTTCCGCACAGCCGCTGTCCACGCATCTACCACGTGGTTGGCTCCTTGCCTATATACATTAACGACATCCCATGCTCATGTGCCTCTTCACTCGCTTCCTTACTTTCCTCAGCTGTTCATTGTGCTCACTGCTCCCTTCTTCTTTACTCCACCGCTTCAAACCTGTTATTGTTGTCCTTGCTTCACGCCTTCCTGCTGGTGACCCTTGCCTTTTCATTACAATCGTCAAATTCACTCTCAATACTAAAATAATTGACAATCATGTTACATTATTTTTTAAAATGTTTCCTTTTCTTTTTCATAACTTCTTTAACACACTACTTCTCTGCTGCGAAGTGCGGGTATTTTGCTAGTGGAAATACATTTTTAAAAAGCAGAATCAGATTAAGATCATGTTAAAACCCTTAGAGCAAAAATGCAAAATTTCAAAAGAGGAAAATAATAAAACAGAAGCCAAATCATAGCCTTTACTGGATCCATCCATCCACCCTAAATCCATTCATCTATCCATCCACTTATCATTCCTTTTCTGAACACATATGTCAGTCTGTCAATCCATATAACATCATTGTCTCAACCCATGCCTTCAGCTATTTTCTGAACCAGCTTTTCCATTGTAAGGACATGGGGAGCTGAAGCCAATACAAGTGACATTAAGTACGCCAAATCCATAACAGAGGACAATGCCACACATCTCTAAAGTCATTTCTGTCGGTACAAATGTATCTTCATCTTTTAGATGTGAAAAGAATCAGGCGTTGCTGGTAAACACTGATGCAGAAGCTGGGAGTAAGTTCAGACTACATGTAGATACTAATGTAACCGGGAATTGAGGTGTGAGGCAGCAGCGCCAACCACTGAGCCACTTAACCAGTTTAGAGTTTAACATGGCGAGACATCATGGGGTCAACAAGGCATTTCAGGCTGTACAGAGAGTGAAGGATACTTTTGGTGTAATCTAGACTTGAATTTCGGTTGCTGAGTTTTCAGACAGTGCATATGTGCTTGTGTGCGTGCGCTGCATTTCCTTCTCCTGTTTCTTATGCTCACTGCCCAGAAGGTGAAGGTTTTATTGGTTTCAGGTGCCTCTCCCACATTTGCTCACACAGTTTTTTTGCCAACGCCAAGTCCCTATTGAAGGCAACGTTTTTATTGCTGTTTAATAGAGATTCTTTTCTATAAGGATCACACAAAATATAGCTATATATCTACCCTAAGGCACTTTTCTTTATACTTAAATTTTATAATTTTCATAATTATCACTTTATCTAGACACCTGGTGTTTAAACCAGGATTTATGCATGTCTATACACCCTTCACAGAAACTAAGCCTAAAAAAGTAGCGTAAAGATTCTCAAACCCGCTTAATGCAATTCAGAATTGTAGGGGGCACAGAGCTTATCCTGGCAGCGCCGGGGACAAAGCAGGGATCAGCCTTGGAAAGGGGGGCCAGTCCACGTCAGGGCTCAATTATACACACTGTAGTGGATTGCCGGCTTCTTTCTCCGGCCCTCACCCCCAGGCCGCCAGGAGGAGCTCTCCCAGCAGCGTGGACATGCCCCGAGTTCCAGCAGGGCCTCATGGACTATGTAGTTTTTAGACACAGCCCTGCTGGATACCTTGGGGGCCACCAGGCGTCGCTGTAGGGGGGCTCGTAGGCTCGCATGTGCCCTATAACCCGGGAGTACGTCACGGTCACGTGACAGGAAGAAACGACGTGCTCCCGGGTTGAAGAAAAGGACTGTTTACCCTGACCCGGAAGGGAAAAGGAACTGTGGACTGTTGAATGGGAACACCTCCGGGTCAGGGTGTATAAAAGGACTCTGGGAAGCCTAGTACACTGAGCTGAGCTGGGAGGTAGGGTGGCAAGTGTCTGGACGAGGAGGATTGGTATTGTTAGTGGTTTATTGAGAGTTTATTGATTATATGAGTGTGGAGTGGAGGGTGCTTGGTGCACGGTATAATAATAAAATAAATATTAGTTATACTTTTACCTGGTGTCTAGAGTGGTACCTGAGGGTTCAAGAGGTGGACAAAGCCTCTATCTGTCACAACACACTCACACTCACACTGACTCCAGATTCGACATTTAACCTGCATGTCCCTTTGGGCATGAACAGGCAAAACTGGACTACGGGAAAGAAAACTGGTCAGACATGGGAAGTGTGGGATAGAAGAGAAGGACACGGCAAAGTAAATCATAAAATAAAGGACTCCAAGAACAAACTGACCCGGACATAAGGATTGGTGCAATGAAATGAAACCTCGAAACTTGTAGTAATCTCCTTAGAAATAATCTTTTTGTAGTACAGGGCTTTGCTCCTTTCTTGTTGTTAAAGCTGTTTGTTTAATTACGTATGTTGTGAACACAATGTCTCTTCAGTCTTACACATAATATACACTTGCGCAAAACTGATTTCACAAATCTGAGTGTATAAAGGGGGAACCATTTTGCATATCTGTTTTAATTCATTCTCTTGTGTTTTTTTTCTTCTATCAAATTACCTTCACCATGAAGTAATAATAATACTACTGGAGCCACTGCTATATACTATATATATGTGTGTGTGTGTGTGTGTGTGTGTGTGTGTGTGTGTATGTATATTGTGGGGAAGAGCCCAGACACAGACAGGCAGACACATTCATGTCACCCAACACATGTTTATTTACAAGTCTATTTACAGGTTTAAGTGCCACACAACCCCAAAACTCCCCCAAAGTCCAGGCCAAACCACACATTGCCTTTCTTCTTCAGGCCGCCTCCTGTCTCTCCTCCAAGACCTCATCCAACTTCCACCCAATTCCAGCCATCTTGCGGAGGGAGGCAGCCCCTTTTATAAGCAACTGGATGTGCTCCAGGTGTGTTCCGGCAATCTCCCACGAACACGCCCCAGTATGGCGGAAGTGCCGGCTGCGTACCCGGAAGCACTGTGAGTGTCCCCACTCGTCTTCCCCCAGCACTTCCTGGTGTGGCGGAAGTGCTGGGGTCCAGGGTTCTCCAGGCATTTGGGCGCTCCCTGGCGGTGACCACGGGTCCCCACAGGGTTGAGCTTCCCAGCTCTGTACCTGTGGCCCCAAAATGAACCAGGGCGGTCGCCCCCTCGTGGTCTGGAGGAGGCATGAGCCCTCCTCCTGTCTTCCTGGGCGTTCTGGCTGGGTGCCACCCCCAGCTGTGTGCCAAAGTATATATATATATATATATATTTATATATATACATACATATGCAGTGTCACGCACGAGCGCTTGGGGAGCAGCTTAAGGACCCGATTTGTACTGCAACAAGTCGTGCCAGGGGACAATGGCAGCGTACTAACCTCTCTCTCTTTATTTCTTCAGAACGACTGAGACACCGCTGCCATAAGACCGCCTGGACGACTCAAAGAGCTGCAACACTTCCGGGTTCCTTTCTTCCCTCTGCTTCCCCATCGATAACGTCAAGCTCCCATCCACCACCACAGTTTACCCAGCATCCCACGTTCTGATTTCCGATCCAACCCTATAAGTTGTCCGTCTCCCTACCCTTCAGTGTCTTTTGAGTTTTGTTGAAAACTATTGACCAATTTTTGTTTTGAGAATATCAGTATATATCAACATTTATGAGAGTCTGTCTTCTCTGTACAGCAATATATTGTCACACACATGTGTTTAGGAGGCAGCTAAAGGGCTTAAATACAGGTAGTTCCATGGCAGACCAGGGGCTGGCAGAGTGCACTAATTTTCCCTCTCGATCTTTTACAGACCATTCTAGGGAAATCCCACCCGGCTCTGGGGCAGCCACTGACGTCACTTCTGGTTCCGGTCTTGATGACATCACTTCCGCTACTGGCCTTTAAAGCTGCCATCTTGCTACCTGGAGGGCAGTTCTGTTTTGGACTCAGTTGAATGAGCATGTTTTAAGATCACTTTAGCAGCCGTAAACGATTAAATGGGTGGCTGCCCCAAACCTTCTCGATGTGTTTTGGTCGTTTTTCTGACAATATATACACATACACACCTATAGATATATATATTGTCACACACGAGCATTTAGGAGGCAATCAAAAAAGCCTAAAGGTGAGTAAAATAGACAGGGGCTTGTCACATGCCACTTACCCAAATCTCTCAATCTCTCAGAAGAAAAACCAAAAAGAAGTAAACATCATACTTCCGGGTTCCAAAAATTCCCGCCGCTATGTCACTTCCGGTGCCAGACATGATATCACTTCCGACCCCTTCTGATGGCATCACTTCCGTTTCGACATCACTTCCTGCCAACCATTTCCTGTCTCCATTTTCTGCCAACCATTTCCTGCCTCCATTTTATTTTCTGTATAAAAATGCCATTTTGTTGTCTATAGATCATCCATCCATCCATCCATTTTCCAACCCGCTGAATCCGAACACAGGGTCACGGGGGTCTGCTGGAGCCAATCCCAGCCAACACAGGGCACAAGGCAGGAAACAATCCCGGGCAGGGTGCCAACCCACCGCAGGACACACACAAACACACCCACTAGGGCCAATTTAGAATCGCCAATCCACCTAACCCGCATGTCTTTGGAATGTGGGAGGAAACCGGAGTGCCCGGAGGAAACCCACGCAGACACGGGGAGAACATGCAAACTCCACGCAGGGAGGACCCGGGAATTGAACCCAGGTCCCCAGATCACCCAACTGCGAGGCAGCAGCGCTACCCACTGCGCCACCGTGCCGCCTCTATAGATCATCATCTGCTTAAAATACTTTTTTGCTCTTGATCACAACGTTTCTTTTGGTTTTTCTTTTGTCCGGTGGACAATATACGGGGATGGTCCCCAAAATTTCTTTTTGGTGAAGTATCTTTTATTTACTACGAAGGTTTACCACAATATAGAATCTGAAACTATTTTGTCAGACACAAGTGAATTATGACTTTTTTCCAACACACAATGGGTTATTTAACATTCTTGCTTATTTACCTAATGTATTTACTTAGGGCACATTACAAGATGAAAATATGTCTCAATTGTTCTCATATTTTTTAACAGGTTAAGCAACTTGCCATAACAATGGAACAGATAGAGTCTGGTAAAGGTGCTGACTGGCAAGAGGCCAGTGGTGAACCTCCACCATAAATTATTTTTATTATGTAATCACATTTTTGTTGGGTCTCTAATTCTGTTTATTGTATTTCTGCAATTTATGTATGTTTATTTCAACTTGTTTAATTTTTCTGACTGTTTTGGCACAGCAAAATTACTAAGGATATCCTGGGGTAGGCAATTTGGATATGTGTGGAGGGCAACTAAATGTCAAATTGAGCTCAAATTTAATTTTTTTTTATTTAGGATGGTCAGCAGATATTCATCTGGTGCTGTTTACTTTGTACAGTTATGATGAAGTGCTTTGAAATACACATTAAACAAAGAGATAGTCCTGATACCTCCTGTCTGCATATCATTTCAGCTGGTCCACAGACGGTGTCATATCCCTTGTACTCCATATGATGCTGGCATATCTTGGTAATAAAAACTGTTATGCCACATAATGAGTACTGTACTGTAGTGCCCCAGGTTCTAGACCTGAGTATTATGTCCCTCTGAGTCATTACAATACATTACAATGCACATGGGCAACGACCCATCATAAACATTGGGAGGAGAGGACACAAAATTATAGGTTAACAACAACAACATTTATTTCTATAGCACATTTTCACACAAATGATGTACAGTAGCTCAAAGTGCTTTACATGATGAAGAAAGAGAATAATGACAAAATAAAGTATTTAAATTAGGGAACACTAATTAACATAGAATAAAAGTAAGGTCTGATGACCAGGAAGGACAGAAAAAACAAAAAAAAAAAAACTCCAGACGGCTGGAGAAAAAAATAAAATCTGCAGGGGTTCCAAGGCCACAAGACCACCTGACATAAATTACCTCAATCAGTCCTCATGGTATTCAGGGTTCACATGGAAGAACTTGATGATGATGGTCATGTGGACTTCTGGCCTTTAATTCATCAATGTAGGGACATCACGGTGCTTTGATTAGGTGGTGGTGGCACAGATCACAACAATACAGAAAACCGGAAAAAAAAAACAGAAAAGAAAGTAAAGGTTAGTATGGATTTTGGAGCCACCATGAATAATATTGATAATTAATTCAATATACAATACAATACAAATTATTTTTGTATAGCCCAAAATCACACAAGAAGTGCCGCAATGGGCTTTAACAGGCCCTGCCTCTTGACAGCCCCCAAGCCTTGACTTTCTAAGAAGACAAGGAAAAACTCCCAAAAAAACCTTGTAGGGAAAAATGGAAGAAACCGTGGGAAAGGCAGTTTAAAGAGAGACGCCTTTTCAGGTAGGTTGGGCGTGCAGTGGGTGTCAAAAAGAAGGGGGTCAATACAATACAACACAATACACAGAACAGATCAAATCCTCAATACAGTATAAAAATAAAAATTTTAGAAGTACAGAGCAGAATTTAACAGTAGATGATGTCTCATAATAAGGTTTGGATATATTTAGAGGGTGGCACGGTGGCGCAGTGGGTAGCGCTGCTGCCTCGCAGTTGGGAGACCTGGGGACCTGGGTTCGCTTCCCGGGTCCTCCCTGCGTGGAGTTTGCATGTTCTCCCCGTGTCTGCGTGGGTTTCCTCCGGGCGCTCCGGTTTCCTCCCACAGTCCAAAGACATGCGGGTTAGGTGGATTGGCGATTCTAAATTGGCCCTAGTGTGTGCTTGGTGTGTGAGTGTGTTTGTGTGTGTCCTGCGGTGGGTTGGCACCCTGCCCAGGATTGGTTCCTGCCTTGTGCCCTGTGTTGGCTGGGATTGGCTCCAGCAGACCCTCGTGACCCTGTGTTCGGATTCAGCGGGTTAGAACATGAATGGATGGATATATTTAGAGTCCTGGAGACCTCATCCATCAAGTGGCCTCTCCCATTTGGCCATTCCACGGCTGAAATAGCGCTGGGCCAGCCAATCCGATGAAAGGACCCCTCTTTCCCACGATTCCTGTGATCCTCCATCAGAGATGACTTTACCTTATGCAGGCAAAACAACTTGACAGGTGGGCCGTGGCACCAAGTGCCACATTTGAGTACATATACAGAGCATCAGTATTAAACTAAGATGAAGCTATGAGAAAGCCATGTTAAAGGAATGTGTTTTCAGCAGTTTTTTAAAGTGCTCCACTGTATTAGCCTGGCAAATTTCTATCGGTCTGTTATTCCAGATTTTAGGTTCATAACAGCAGAAGGCCGCCTCACCACTTCTTTGAAGTTTAGCTCTTGGAATTCTAAGCAGACTCTCATTGGAAGATCTAAGGTTAGAATTTGGAGTGTAAGGTGTAAGTCATTCCGAAATAAAAGATGGAGCGAGATTATTTAAGGCTTTGTAAACCATAAGCAGTATTTCAAAGTCAATTCTAAATGACACAGGTAACCAGTGTAGTGATATCAAAACTGGAGTGATGTGCTCGGATTTGCTTTTCCTAGTTAAGATTCTAGCAGCTCCATTCTGCACTCATTGCAATCAATTGATGTCTTTTTCGGGTGGTCCTGAGAGGAGTGTGTTACAGTAATCTAGTCGACTGAAAACAAAAGTGTGAAATCATTTCTCAGCATCTTGCAATGTTTTAAGAGGTCTAACTTTTGCTATATTTCTTGTGCAAAAAAAGTGCTGTCCTAGTAATCTGATTAATATGTGATTTAAAATTTAGGTCAGAGTCAATAGTTACCCCTACGTTCTTTACCTCCGTCTTGACTTTTAATCCTAATGCATCAAGTTTCTTTCTAATAACCTTATTATATCCATTATTGCCAATCACTAAAATTTCTGTTTTCTCTTTAAGTTAAGTTCAACATAGATAATAATCCAGCAACAACAATAATAATAATAATAATCCTCAAACTGGCAGAGAACAGATCAGTGTTTTCAAACCACTGTGTCACAACACACTTTCGGGTATTGAATAGCCACTGGTGGGCCATGGATTGCTAATGTACATGATGGAATTAGGTTATGGCGAGTTGTGAGTGGGTTGTGCAGTGGTGATCCTTATTGAATCTCCAATAGAGAACCCTCCCCCCAACAATAGGAAAGTGGTCTGATGACTGAGCTTGATTTACCAATGGTGGTCCCACCCATGCTCTGATAACTGCACTTGATTCCACAAGAGGGAACTGCTCTGACAATCAAGCCTGATTATGTAATAGTAAACCAAACCACCACACACATGCTCCAACAACTGTGCTCGATTCCACAAGGGGGAGCCATCCTGACAATCAATCTCAATTCTCCAATGGTGACTCCCCACCCAGGCTCTAATGATCACGCTGATTCCACAAGGGGGAAACCACTCTGACAATCCAGCTCGTTTCCACAAGGAAGTTTCCCCTAAGGAATCCACTCCCGGATGGGTTTATCTATTCCCGGGAATTCAGGAATCCCGCATTTCATTCCCGGGAATCCCGGGATCCCGGTTTGACTAAATGCTGTTTAAAGTTTAGGCACGTGAGGGTTTTACCTCATCTTAGAGGAACCACCAACATAATTCCTAAGGTTAAAATGAAGTAAATGAGTAATGAACACCCCCTTAAAAAGTGAAGACAAACTAGTGGGGAAGCCTAAATGCCCCTGTTATAAAGTAGTAATAAGATCAATGGGAAAACCCATAGGACACCCCTATTAACAAAGCAATGTTTAGAATAATGGAATAATAATAATAGCATAATGGAAGCATTGTTATGTATACAAAATTACTGGTAGCTGTAGTTGATTGGCTAAGATGATAAAATTCTGCATATTAAGAGTTAGATGACATGATGTATTAGATAAGACTAGGGGGCTCCGCCCCCTGCTCGCTTCACTCGCCAACCCCTCCAGCAACGATTTGTATTTATCGGCTCTAAGTGAAGGCTGGTTGTTTTTTATCCACTGCAGATCATTTGATTCCGCTCGAACATAAACGTCAACGATGTATTGTTGAGTCAGCTTTCCTGCATTGAGTAATGGATTAAAGTCGTCCCTTACTGAGAGTCTGTAGGAGAAATATTCTTTCATGGATACACGTGATCGTCTCTGTGCCTGCTGTTTTTTAATTCTTGAAATTGTAGCACTCCATCCTTCCTGTCCAGTTGGAAATAATATGGGGTATGTTAAAGTATCAAGAAGCGGAAAGCAAATGTCTATGCGTTGGAATGTAGGTGTGTTGTTTTTATCAGGACGTAAATGTAGAACAATATCTCTGTGAAATGGAGGCTCACCATCTCTACTTTGAAAGACAATTGCCACTTCATTAACGACGGGCAGATTGTATCGTCTTGGATCTTGTTCTTTGTCCTTTATTAAGACCAAAGCAATTGTAGTTGCCGCTATACCTTCTGTATTTGCTTTTGTATTTGCCTCCTTTTCAACTTCATGTAGCATTTTTATAGACTTAGCTAATGGGTGATTGTTTAGCTAGATAGATAGATAGATAGATAGATAGATAGATAGATAGATAGATAGATAGATAGATAGATAGATAGATAGATAGATAGATAGATAGATAGATAGATAGATAGATAGATAGATAGATAGATAGATAGATAGATACTTTATTAATCCCAATGGGAAATTCACATTCTTCAGCAGCAGCATACTGATACAATAAATAATATTAAATTAAAGAATGATAACAATGCAGGTGAAAAACAGAAAAACAGACAATAACTATGTATAATGTTGAATGTTAACGTTTACCCCTCTGGGTGGAATTAAAGAGTCGCATAGTTTGAGGGAGAAACGATCTCCTCAATCTGTCAGTGGAGCAGGACAGTGACAGCAGTCTGTCGCTGAAGCTGCTCTTCTGTCTGGAGATGATACTATTAAGTGGATGCAGTGGATTCTCCATAATTGATAGGAGCCTGCTGAGCGCCCTTCGCTCTGCCACAGATGTTAAACTGTCCAGCTCCATGCCAACAATAGAGCTTGCCTTCCTCACTAGTTTGTCCAGACGTGAGGCGTCTTTCCTCTTAATGCTGCCTCCCCAGCACACCACCGCGTAGAAGAGGGCGCTCGCCACAACTGTCTGATAGAACATCTGCAGCATCTTATTGCAGATGTTGAAGGACGCCAGCCTTCTAAGGTAGTATAACCGGCTCTGTCCTTTCTTGCACAGCGCATCAGTATTGGCAGTCCAGTCTAATTTATCATCCAGCTGCACTCCCAGATATTTATAGGTCTGCACCATCTGCACACAGTCACCTTTGATGATCACTGGGTCTGTGAGGGGTCTGGGCCTCCTAAAATCCACCACCAGCTCTTTGGTTTTGCTGGTGTTCAGGTGTAGGTGGTTTGAGTCGCACCATTTAACAAAGTCATTGATTAGGTCCCTATACTCCTCCTCCAGCCCATTCATGATGCAGCCCACGATAGCAGTGTCATCAGCGAACTTTTGCACATGGCAGGACTCCGAGTTGTATTGGAAGTCCGATGTATATAGGCTGACAGTTTATGACATGAGTGACGTTTCTCATTATAAGCTCTGTGCATTGTTTGTTTTCAGGAAGGTTCATGCGTTGATAGATTGCCTCATGTGGATCTAGGATGTAGATTTGTGCATATTTGCATTGTTGATTCGTTTCAGGGTGCACTGTTCCAATGCGATGCAATATTTGTCCACATATGCGAAAGCAGTATGGGCCATTGCCTTTTGGTGGCCTGATATGTACTCCGGTAGATGCAAAAGCAAATGAACTATTGTAGGATCTAATGCAGTTCATAAAGTTTTTACTTTCAGGCACATCGTTAGTTAGAAGCTTCTTTAGATAATCAGGATATGAATGTAAAGGGGGCGGCACGGTGACGCAGTGGGTAGCGCTGCTGCCTCGCAGTTGGGAGATCTGAGGACCTGGGTTCGATTCCCGGGTCCTCCCTGCGTGGAGTTTGCATGTTCTCCCCGTGTCTGCGTGGGTTTCCTCCGGGCGCTCCGGTTTCCTCCCACAGTCCAAAGACATGCAGGTTAGGTGGATTGGCGATTCTAAATTGGCCCTAGTGTGTGCTTGGTGTGTGGGTGTGTTTGTGTGTGTCCTGCGGTGGGTTGGCACCCTGCCCAGGATTGTTTCCTGCCTTGTGCCCTGTGTTGGCTGGGATTGGCTCCAGCAGACCCCCGTGACCCTGTGTTCGGATTCAGCGGGTTGGATAATGGATGGATGGATGGATGGATGAATGTAAAGGAGGCAGTCTAATCTGACCTTTTTGACAACAACGTGTAAATTCATTATTTGTATTGTCAGTTGTTTCTTCTGTGAAGTTAAGTGAATGACAATGATTGCAAATGACATTCATTAATCCCAATGAATTTTCCTCAATAGTGGATTCCTTATTGAAGGCGTTTTCAGCCATTTGGCGTAAGCGTTTAACAGGTGTGTGGCGTTGATGTCCGCGACGGGCATGTTTTGCTTTTTGCGTTTGATTGCCTTTTTGTTGCATGTCCATTATTTGTGACGCGCTATTTTTTTCTTTTTTTTTATTCGCCTCCGCTTTGCGCAAAGTCCGTTTCAGTCTACGCCGTGCATTGTTTGTATCGAGCCTTGTCCGTTTTTGTATGTCGGTCATTTGAGCTTGGTGCTTTTCGTGTCTTGCTTTTTTTTTTTCTGTCAGTTCATTTGCGCGTTGTTCACGTCTCCGTTCATTTATTCTGTCTCTTCGCTCCCTTTTTTGTATGTCTGATACGCGAGCTCTTTCGGTTTGAAATCGTGCTTCTTTCGATGCAGCACTTTGACACGCGCGCTGAATGCGTCTACGTTCATTGTGTCTGTCCATTTGGGAACGTCTCTGTAACGGTGTCACTTGTGCTTTGCGTTTTTTGATCCGAGACATTTTTTCTCCCAGTGTTTCAGAAGCGCGTTTTATGCGCCGCCGTCTATTTTCTTGTTTCTTTCGTGTTCGTGTGTTTGTTCCCATTATCCTTTCCGAATCGTTTTGTACCCGTGACCGTGTATTCATGACTTGTTTCTTTCTTAGCATGCGAAATATGGATAAGTAATAAGGAGGATCGCACTCACTGTTAATATGTATCCTTTTCTGCAGTTGAATGGTTAATAGTGCTTTATTGAAAGGACATCCACCTATGCTGACACCTATGCCGACACCTATGCTGCCTAGTGTGAAGGTGTCGACGTTCACTTTAGAATATGTGGCTTTGGGTGTCACTTCTTATGGATGTGTGGGGGGGATTGTTGTTGCGCGAGCGTCTTCTTTCTTTTTGTGTTCCTGTGTCTTGTTTGAATCCCCCTCTTTGTGTGTGTCCCGTCCCTTGCCTGTAGGGTCTGTGGGGTGGGTTTGTGTTCTTTTTTTTTGTCTTCCATGGGCTTGTTGAATCCCCCTCTTGGTGTGTGTCCCATCCCGTCCCGTCCCATGCCTGTAGGGTGGGGGGGGGGGGGGGGTGTGTGGTCGAGCCTTGCTGTCGTGCGCTCGTCTGTTCTTTTTTTTTGGTGTGTTTAGTTTCGTGTGCAATGTGTTTCGTGCTTTGCCCGCGTTTGACTACTTTTTTATGTGCCTTTTCCTTTTTTCGGTGCTTGTCGCGTCTCATTTCTGTGACTCCTTTTTGTATGTGCTCACTCCTTTTTTCTGTGGTCTTGTCCGCCTCTCGCAGCCCCTCATCCGCCTTTGTCGCCCTCTTTTGTCCGCCTTTCTCCGACTCTCGCGGACTCTTTTTGCGCCTGCGCCTCTCGCGGACCCTCATCCGCCTCTCTCGCCCTCTTTTGTCCGCCTTTCTCGGCTCCTCAGCCGACTCTCGCGGACTCTTTTTGCGCCTGCGCAGTACGTCTTTTTGCAGCTACGGCCCATGGCCGGATGTGCCTGCGTCCATCATCCGGTTTAACATTCTCGGTTAGTAATATGGATAATAGTAATAGAAAAGTATAAAAGAGAATGAATTGTTTAATTAATTGCTCTTGGCACTTTAGAAACCAGGTTTATATGCATGTAAATGTGACTAGTCCTTGAGGATGTGGAAGGAAAACCTTCAGAGACATGGGGACAGCATGCAAACTTCAAACAGACAACAACCACGGTTGGCACATGAACCCAAGATACCGGACCCATGAGACCACAATACTACTCACTGCACTGCCGTGCCGAGCCAGAAAAAGTGTAACTGTTCCAAATGAGAAGTAAATGATCAAAAATAAATATACAACCTGTATAAGACGCCATAAGCATGTTAGATAATTACGTGACATTTACCAGGTAGGTCTATAAAGTGTCAAGTATTACCCTGGCAGGAATACTTTCCCACGATTTGCAACATGCAAATTCTTTAACCAGTTCTTTGAGATCACCTCATTGAGCTAAAAAGGTTAATCTTTGATAGCTCATGAGACTTTAAAGAGATTCTCATTTAAGTTTCTCTTAAGAGTCAATGTCATCCCAGAAGTTTCTCCTAAAATTCCTTTCGAGACAATAAGGAGAAATAAAATACTACTGAGATAAAAGGAGTCAAAATGGAGAGTTTGGTTTGAAAAGCACTTTAGGTTTTGTGAGATCTCTTACTCATCTTATTTTCATCCCTTTTAGGATCTTATTATTTGGACTGATGCCTTTATCCAAGGTGACTTACAACATTTGAGATATGATCAGTTCCATTTCTTTTGTTTTTCCAATTGGAGCACAGACAGATGAAGGGACACCACATCATGGTGTCAGTAGTGGGATTTGAACCCACAACTTCAGGGATTGAAGTCCAAAGTCTTAACCACCGCCTGCCTTTTCTTCTAGAGTGAGTATGATTAGTTGGAGCACAGTAATATAAAATAGAGCAACTAATAATGTTATTCAGAAGCGAGGGCTACAGTTTTGTAATCACGTTAAAGCATTTTATTACCACAAACAATTGTCAATACATTCCACCATGTGTTACTGAGCGCACAATGCAAATACTGTACTTTCAGATCACGAAAAAATGTCAAGACACTACTTGGAGAATCTGAGCCCATTGTGTGACGTTGCTGAGATTTCTCCTGAAACTCAAGAGGAGACACTTGTGGGAGATTTTGTCTCAGGAGAAAAATCTGAGAAGCATGAGACAAAAGCTTCAGAGGCATGGGGACAGCATGCAAAGTTCAAACGGACAACAACCACGGTTGATAATCCAAGACACTGGACCCGTGAGACCACAATGCTACTCACTGCACTGTCATGCTGAGCTGGAAAAGTGCAACTGTTCCATATGAGAAGTAAATAATAAATATAAATATACAACATGTATAAGACAGAGCAAGCAACAATGAGACAGCAGTAATTTTTGCAGGAGGAACAGAAAAACCAAAATTGGTAATTACCCAAAATATTTTTGAACAAAATGAAAACACAGCAGATAGTCATCCTGTTTGTTTGCAGTAATTAAGGTGTTACTCAGAGAATCTGACAGGTCACATACCCTGCCTGTGCACATACTATTACGAAAACGTAAAAGTAATTGTAATGCATTTTACCTTGTAATATGCCTTAAGTGAAGGCGTTGGGCAAATAAGCAAATATGGTGTTATGGGAAAAACACATAATTCACTACATTCTGCCAAAGCACTTTTCCGACTATTGTTTAACTGCCCTTTAAAAACTGTGAGAATCTCAATCACCTGGCTCTAAAATTACAAATGTGCCCATATGACATTGTTGTTCTTTTGCACCAACAATATATCTGAATTATTTCCATTCTGATAATTTTATTTGGACGTGTTGTATTCCTACTGTCACACACGTGCGCTTGGGAGACAACTTCAAGGCTCATATCAATGTAATTACACTCCCAGCCAGGGGTTGGCGCTGTTGCCTTATGCCTTTTACCTTCTTCCCGCTGCAGAAGCAGTGATCGCCGATAATGTCCCTAAGGATGCCACTTGCAGTTCCTGACCATCTGAACAGGCCTCTTCCTGTTCTCCCAGGATAAAACTAGCTGTGTTGCAATCTTAAAGCTAGACGAAGATCACCTCAAGTCTTAACGGCAATGCTATTTCATTTTGCGATTTTTTTTTTAATTGCCAATTATATGGGGATCACCGACACTTTATGTGTTGTCACACATGTTCACTTGAGAGCTGGGGAAGGACTTAAGTAACTGGTCCTCACAGGTGGCGCAATGGTAGTGCTGCTGCTTTGCAGTAAGGAGACTGTGGAAGATTGTGGGTTCGCTTTCCGGTTCCTCCCTGTGTGGATAGAGCTTTGAGTAAAGTGCTATATAAATGTAATGAATTATTATTATTACCTTTACTCCCAGCCAGGGGGTGGCAATATGTACTAAACCCCTCTCTCTTCCATCTTCCCTAAACCCTCCAATGAAGATCCAGCATGACATCACTTCCATTTACGGCACTTCAAGCACACCCCTCCCTGTCTACCCTTTAAAAAAGCCTGCCTATTCTTAATGTATTCTCAGTTCAGTCCCTAATGATTACTCTGTGCTTCATTTATAGCATATTTTTGTACCAAGTATACAGGGTGGCTACCCAAACCTTTTTCTGACTCTTGTCTCTTTTTTACCCAGTATTTTTCTTGTTTTTATACTACACAGTAGCCATCAGATGATGGGTATACTGAGGTCATAAAGGGATAGACTTGGTCAGAAACAATACTCAGGTAGGCTGTGGCATTTAAATGATGCTCAGTTGCTACTAAGGGGCCCAAATTGTGCCAAGAAAACATCTGCACACCATTACACCACAGCTAAAAGCCTGAACCGTTGATACAAGGCAGGATGGATTCATGCTTTCATGTTATTGACACCAAATTCTCACCCTACCATCCAAATGTCACAGCAGAAATTGAGACTCATCAGACCAGACAATATTTTTCCTCTCTCTCTGTTGTCTAATTTTGGTGAGCCAGTGTGAAATGTAGCCTCAATTGCCTGTTCTTAGCTGACAGGAATGGCACCCGGTGTGGTCTCCTGCTGCTGTAGACTACCTGCTTCAAGGTTCGACGTGTTGTATGTTCAGAGATGCTTTTCTGCACACCTTGGTTGTAACGAGTGCTGTTGCCTTTCTATCAGCTCAAACTAGTCTGGCCAATCTCCTCTAACCTCTGGCATCAACAAGGCATTTTCTCCCAGAGAACTGCCTCTTACTGGATATTTTCCCTTTTTCAGATAATTCTCTGTAAGCTCTAGAGATCGTTGTGTGTGAAAATCCCAGTAGATTTTCAGATTTTGAAATAGACCAGCCTGTCTGGCACCAACAACAATGCCACGTTCAAAGTCACTTCAGTCACCTTTCTTCCCCATTCTGATGCTCAGTTTAGACTTTAGTGGGTTGCCTGGACAATTTCTACATGCTGAAATGCATTGAATTGCTGCCATGTGATTGGCTGATTGAATATTTGTGTTAACAAACAGTTGAACAGGTGTACCTAATAAAGTGGCCAGGGAGTGTATATATTTATTTCTCTATTTATGCATTTATTTATTTAAAGAGCTTCTGTAAAAAGTGCCTCCTGGGGACAAATAAAGTTAAATAAATCTATCTATCTATCTGTTATATAGTGCCTTTCATATCATCTATCTATCTATCATATAGTGCCTTTCACACTATCTATCTATCTATCTGTTATATAGTGCCTTTCATATCATCTATCTATCTATCTATCTATCTATCTATCTATCTATCTATCTATCTATCTATCTATCTATCTATCTATCTATCTATCATATAGTGCCTTTCACACTATCTATCTATCTATCTATCTATCTATCTATCTATCTATCTATCTGTTATATAGTGCCTTTCATATCATCTATCTATCTATCTATCTATCTATCTATCTATCTATCTATCTATCTATCTATCTATCTATCATATAGTGCCTTTCACACTATCTATCTATCTATCTATCTATCTATCTATCTATCTATCTATCTATCTATCTATCTATCTATCTATCTATCTATCTATCTATCTATCTATCTATCTATCTATCTATCTGTTATATAGTGCCTTTCATATCATCTATCTATCTATCTATCTATCTATCTATCTATCTATCTATCTATCTATCTATCTATCTATCTATCTATCTATCATATAGTGCCTTTCACACTATCTATCTATCTATCTATCTATCTATCTATCTATCTATCTATCATATAGTGCCTTTCACACTATCTATCTATCTATTGTGGGATATGGCCGGCCTGTCACCCCGGCCAACACCCCCAGGACGCCAGATGGAGCTGTCCCTGCGGCATGGAAGTGCCCCGAATACCAGCAGGGAATCATGGACAATGGAGTTTTCCTTTACAGCCCTGCTGGATATCACAGGGGCCAACAGATGACGCTGCAGGGAGGCCCAGAGAGTTGTTTGTGCCCTATAACCCGGACGTTCATCGTAGGCAAGTTCCGGGATGAAGAAAAGGACTTTTTATCTGACCCGGAAGTGATAAGGAATCACATGGACTGTAGGGTGGAACCACTTCCAGGTCAGGGAATATAAAAGGACGATGGAAAATCCCAGACGTTGAGCTGAGCTGGGTGGAAGGGTGGCAACGTGTCTGGTAGTGTGGAGGATTATTATTATTATTGATAATTGATTTATTTTTGAGTATTGTGGAGAGGAGGGTGCTTTGTGCACTTTATTATAATAATAAATATTCATCTTTTGGACTTTTACCTGGTGTCTGACGTCTGGTCTGAGGGTTCAAGGGGTCACGGAGACCTTAATCTGTCTATCTATCTATCTATCTATCTATCTATCTATCTATCTATCTATCTATCTATCTATCTATCTATCTATCTATCTATCTATCTATCTATCTATCTATCTAAAAAACAGGAAATAAGTAAAAAATAGAAATTGTGATATCAAAAAACTAATTTTACTGAATAGCTATTTTGTCCAGAAATGTTTGTGTATTTCAAAGTATGTTGTTTTTTGGAGCAGTGGTAGCACTGCTGCCTCGGGAGTAAGGAGACCAGGGTTCACATCCTTGGTCCTCCATGCATGAAGTTTGCATGTTCTCCCCGTGTCTGCGTGGGTTTTCTCTGGGTGCTCTGGTTTCCTCCCACAGTCCAAAAACATGCAGGTTAGGTGGATTGGCAATGCTATATTGGCCCGTATTTGTGGTTGGGTTGTGTGTGCGTATGTGTGTTCACCCTGCATTGTACTGGCGCCTGTCTAGCGTTTGCTCCTACCTTGCGTCTTATGCTAGCTGGGACAGGCTCTCATGACCCTGTTCAGGACTAAGCAGGTTAGAAAATGACTGACTGTATTTTGTATTCATCACTCTGATCTTCGGCTTGTGATTTTCTTTTTCAAGTCGTTGCCAACATAGTCAGAAAATGGTGGAAATGACTCTGAGCAAGAACTGTAAAAGGAGAGCCAAGTCAGAAAAACAGTGGAGAGCAAAAGAGAAAATTGGAGGAATGATGATCTTCTATAGCAACGGCAGTGTTGACAAAAATAATTTTAAGCATCTTACTGGTATAAGGAAGCACATTTCGCTTGAAATAACAGAAAGTAAATCAAACAAAGGCTGTCCTTGAGGGACAGTTCTTTAACAATAATTTAAGTGGTCTGACACACCAATTAATAAACATGATGTATGTGACTTTCATCGAAAAGGAGAGAAAAGGCCAAGTGTTTTATCGTGTTATCAGATCACATGTGACATACCCATAATACCTCCGAGCATTTAGAATGATTGAAGGCACAGTTTATTAGAATTTATTTTATAAGAAAATGTAGACAGAACATATTTATTCAATATTATCTACACACCACATACCAGTTAGCACTCTGCTATACAGTTTTGTTTTAATTACACTATAATATCACTTATTATTTACTTGGTAGGGTGGCACGGTGGTGCAGTGGTAGCACTGCTGTCTCACTGTAAGGCGACAAGGGTTTACATCCCGGGACCTCCCTGCGTGGAGTTTGCATGTTCTCACTGCATCTGTTTCCTCCCACAGTCCAAACTCATGCAGTTTAGGCGGGTTGGTGACATTAAATTGGCCCATATTTGTGTGTGTTCGTCCTGCAATGGACTGGCAGCCTGTACGAGGTTTCTTCCTAACTTACTCCCTATGCTAGATAGGATGGGCACCAACCCCAAATGTAACTCCGGTCTGAAATAAGCGTGTTAGATAATCACATGACATTTACCAGGTAGGTCTATAAAGTGTCAAATATTTGCCTGGCAGGAATACTTTTCCGTGATTTATGGCATGCAAATTCTTTAACCAGTTCTTTGAGATCATCTCATTGAGCTAAAATGTTACTGCTCAAAGGTTAACCTTAGATAGCTCATGAGACTTTAAAAAGATTCTCATTTAAGTTTCTCTTAAGAGTCAAAGTCATCCCAGAAGTTTCTCCTTAAAATTCCTTAGGAGACAATGAGGAGAAATGAAATACTACTGAGATAAAAGGAGTCAAAATGGAGAATTTGGTTTGAAAAGCATGTTAGGTTTTGTGAGATCTCTTTCTCGTCTTATTTTCATCCCTTTCAGGATCTTATTATTTGGACTGATGCCTTTATCCAAGGTGACTTACAACATTTGAGATATGATCAGTTCCATTTCTTTTGTTTTTCAAAATGGAGCACAGACAGATGAAGGGACACCACATCATGGTGTCAGTAGTGGGATTTGAACCCACAACTTCAGGGATTGAAGTCCAGTTTTAACCACCGCCCATCTTTTCTTCTAGAGTGAGTACGATTTAATTGGAGCACAGCAATATAAAATAGAGCAACTAATAATGTTATTCAGAAGCGGGGGCTACAGTTTTGTAATCATGGTAAAGCATTTTATTACCACAAACAATTGTCAATGCATTCTAATATATGTAACTGAGCACACAATGCAAATACTTTCAGACTGCAAAAAAAATGTCAAGACACTACTTGGAGAATCTGAGCCCATTGGGTGACATTGCTGAGATCTCTGCTGAAACTCAAGAGGAAACACTGGTGGGGGATTTTGTCTCAGGAGAAAAATCTGAGAAGTACGAGACAATAGAACATGTCTCCATTTTATGTCTTTCAGATCTCGTTGTTGTCTAGGGGAAGTCAACAAGATAAGAAGGACATCTCTGGTTTGATTTTTTCATTCCTTGGTGTTCAATTGAAAGAGATGGTAAGCCATTTAAGTGCTCTTGAGGCATGGTAGGTCGAAAATATCTTATATATAAACGTCTATTCATGTAAGCGTCCGTCTGTCTGTCCGGCCCAGGAAGTGAGAACTGGAGTCGAGGTAAGGGCTCCACCTCGGAGGAAACAGAAAACTCACTTAGCCACTAATAACACAAGTGAGGCCAGCACATCAGCAAAATGAAACATCCGAAGAAAGACAAAGTCGCTTAGCCACTATCATCGGCAAAATGGTATCCCTTTTACTTTTTCTCCCGCCACTAATGCCCAAGTGAGGCGACCACATCGGCAAAATGAAATCTCCAAAGAAAGGCATCAACGCCAAAAAACAGAAAGGTTCTGCCTCCACTGACGAACCCCAGAATCAATTGAGAAAAATGAAGAGGTTCTACCCTCCACTCTGTACAGAACTCACAATGCAAGTGTACAGGCCAGCCATGATATCCAGCAACTTTGAGGGGGTTCTGCAAAGTCTCAGGATGTCCCACAAGGCAGCTCAATCAACTGAGTTAAAAGCATTACGAAAATCAACAAAGGCTGCAAAGAAACTCTGTCAATATTCATATCTGCACTCCATAAGAGCCCTCAGTGCCAGGATGTGGTCGATGGTAGACTTCTTAGGCATAAAACCAGACTGCTCTGGTTACATATCACAGATCCTATTGAGGATGACCAGGCGATCACCCTTCCCTTTCCAGATAGGGACGGCAAGTCTTGTTTTCCAGTCAGTTGGGATGATACCCTTATCCTAAATGGAAGCAAAGGTTGCTTGCAATGGCAAAGGAGGACAGCTTTACTATCAGCTTATTAATGGCTTTGAATTAAACTTCACAGATTACAGTGGCACACTTCAAACCTATTACTACAACGCAGTTGAAGAAAAAAGAAACAATTTTAATATAAAATCAAAGATGAAGCTCTGTAGAATTTAAATAAATAAATACATTCTTTAACATTTTGGACCAGGCTATCCAGTCAGCAGAAAAGAAAGATTTGCTCAACTACATCAACTTCATTCTGTGTTTGGGTGTCCCTGTGCTGTGAACAAATTTCAAAATGACTTGGATTTTGCACTTTCGGATGGTAAACAGTCAGAATGGTCTGGTGCACAGCTATGTGACGAGATTAAAGCAGTTTCCCACAGGTTTCAAGCTTCTTTTTCACCGGTTAAAGTTTTAAATTACACCGTATCAAATGGCCTCAGTTTCACCTTTCCTAACATCGTGATTGAATTACCCTAATTGCTGACATTACACGTTTCAGTAACATTGGGTAGTGAAAGTAGTTGTTTCCAAGTTGAAACTTATAAAAACATTAGTTGTGTAAGCCCGTGCTGTAAAAATGTCTGAAATCGTCAGAAAAAAAATTAAAATGTAGCGATGTCAGGTAATTGAAAGGAACTACTCTGGGCATCTCTCTCCTAGGAGGATTTGTTTTGCCGACGTGCTCGCCTCGTTTGTGCATTATTGGCGGGAGGAAAAGTAAAAGGGATACCATTTTGCCGATGTTAGTGGCTAAGCGACTTTGTCTTTCTTCGGATGTTTCGTTTTGCTGATGTGCTGGCCTCACTTGTGTTATTAGTGGCTAAGCGAGTTTTCTGTTTCCTCCGAGGTGGAGCCCTTACCTCGACTCCAGTTCTCACTTCCTGGGCCGGACAGACAGACACACACGTCCATGCATAGACGTTTATATATAAGATATTTTCGACCTACCATGCCTCAAAGCACTTAAATGGCTTACCAACTCTTTCAATTGAACACCAAGGAATGAAAAATCAAACCAGAGATGTCCTTCTTATCTGTTTGACTTCCCTTAGACAACAACGAGATCTGAAAGACATAAAATGGAGACATGTTCTATTGTCTTGTGCTTCTCAGATTTTTCTCCTGAGACACCTTCTGGACGCCACCCATGAGATGGTTTTTCTGGTGTGTTCAGCTAGGACGAGAACTCGGGACAAACCCAGGACATGCTAGAGAGATTGTATCTCTCGGCTGGAATGGGAACACCTTGGTATCCTTCTGGAGGAGTTGAAGCTGGTGGCGTTGACAAGGGATATCTGAGGTTCTTTGCTTAGACTGCTGTCCATGCGATCCAGAAATGGCAGAAAAAAGATGGATGGAAAGCAATTGGCTAAACAGTTGAGGTTGATTAACTAAATGGCCTCCTCTTTTTTGTCAAATTTCTTATGTTCTTATGTAAATATTAGGAAATCTAGCCTTTTTTTGATTACGTTAGATTTACAGGTTTTTATTTAGGTTACTGATCAATTGGGCTTTGATTCTGCCCTTTATCTGCAAAATAATCTCTAATACTCGCTCTTCCATACACCACATTAGATTTCTTCATTTTATAAGAACATAAGAAACTTGACAAACGAGAGGAGTCCAATTTAGTCCATCGAGCTCTTAAATATCTCATTTAGGTTCTTCTTAAAGGTTGTCGAGGTTTCTGCTTCAACTCCATGTCTTGGCAGTTTGTTCAAGATTCCCAGAGATTTTTACATAAAGAAGTCTTTCATGGCATCAATCCTAAATGTACTGCCCCTTAATTTCCACTGGTATCCTCCAGTATGTCATCTGATATTCATTTGAAAGAATTCTGCTCGGTCAAATTTAATGATGATTTTGAGAATTTTTTCATAAACCTTCCCAAACCTGACACAGACAGATGCAGACACAAGTCCAGCATCACACAGGCTTTTTATTTTACTGTGAGAAATCCTTCCCAATCGTTTCCCACAATAAAGCACTGTACAGTTCCAATAAGCACAGCAAAATAAAGCACACAGCCCTTTCTTTTCTTCTTCTTCTTTCTCTCTCCATCTCTCCTTCCCCCTCTACTCTTCATCCAGCAAGCTTCGTCTCTCTTCCTCCTGACTCTGGCTCCTGGAGCAGTGGCAATGGGCCAGAAGTACTTCCAGGGTGAGGAGGAAACCTGACAAAGTAGGGCTCCATAATCTCTGCAGCAACCCCTGGCAACCCCCCTGGAACCCAACAGAGTTGAGCTCCAACTCCCAGCATGCCCTGTTGGAATTTGTGCTGCACAGGGGGCTGCCATCTAGAGATCCAGGGGAGATAATGCCTTATGCTCAATCTCTCCATTGTCCTTTCATTCAGAAGGCATCCTGGCCAGGCAGGGACCATGGCCCTCCACCACAACAGATACACACATCTTGACAGATCTAAGCAGTTTTCACCACAACTTGCTCACATTTCCCATACCTTACATGAATGTCATGTCCATGGTATGAAGAGTACCATGTAGGTATAGAAAAAAGCCAAAAGAAGATTAACAGAATAGAAATTCTTTAGTCATATTATTGTATTTTTAGATTCTGGTTGTTATGATTCTCACATTTTTTAAAAAACAATTTAAAATAACATCTGAATATGTTGTCAGGCATAAAAGAATGACATTTTACTCATAAGTTAGTAGATATGTTAAAAAATTTTGTTATTCATTTGTTTAACGCCTTTACTTAAGGCGAATTACAAAGCCACAAAAAATTCAATTGTTTTCAAATCTTTTTTTAATAGTTAGTGCACAGGCAAGTTATGTGACTTGTCAGATTCTGAGTAACTCCAAAATACCCCAGATACTACAAACACCTGTTTTTTTTTCTTCAGAAGAATTAATCACTGTGTTATTGTTAATTGTTCTGTCTTATAGAGGCATGGACAGATGTGTTGGTAACCATCCATGAAAAAAGAAGAACTCACAATTGTCTCTGAAATAACTTGAAACTGACAAAAGTCATTGGCACCCATCATTGTTTGTTTCGTATTTAACAAAAATCAGACTTGGCTTTAGAGTTTGGACTCAAAAGAATATTTCAAATAATAACACCAATGAAAATGCCATGGAGAAAAATAATGGGACCCTTAACCTCATATTTTGCTGCACAACCTTTAGAGACAATCATGGCAGACAAGCGATTCCTGGAGCTCTCAGTGAGACGTCTGCACCTGTCCACAAATTGTTTGGCCCACTCGACCTGAACAAACCAAACTGTTCCAGCTGTGTCAGGTTTGAAGGGGTCTTCTCCACTCTGCACGTTTCACTGCTTTCCACTGATATTAATGGGATTCAAATAAGGGCTCAGGCCAGTTCAGAATAGTCCAATGTTTTGTTCTTAGCCATTCTTGGTGCTGTTAGCTGTGTGTTTTGGCTTATTATTCTGTTAGAGGGTCCATGACCTGCGACTAAGGCAGAGCTTTCCGTCACTGGGCAGTACATTTCATTCCAGAATGTCCTGACATTCTTGAAATTTCATTTTTCCCTTCACAGATTAAAGGCATCCCGTGCCAGATGCAGCAAAGTAGCCCCAAAACATAAGAGAACCTCCTCCATGTTTCACAGTAGCTATTGTGTTCTTTTCTTTGAAAACTTAATTTCATTGTTTGTGGACATTGAGGTGATGTGACTTGCCAAAAAGCTCCAGTTTTGTCTGATCTGTCCAAAGGACATTCTCCCAGAAGCCTTGTGGCTTGTCAATATGCATTTTAGCAAGTTGCAGTCTGGCCTTTAAATGTGAAGCCATCCTGGATCTTCTTCCTTTAAGCCCAATGTCACTCTAAAAGTGATGGATGGTGCAATCCGACTCTGTTGGACCTTGACCATGGAATTCAGCTTAGGATGGCTACAGTCCCATGGACCTTCAACTTCTTCATAATATTTATAATTTCTGTCACCTTAGAATGTTTTGTACAGACAATCTTTTTGCAGCTTAATGCAGCTTCTAATTCCTATGGGAATCGGCCTCGAACTTGTGTCAGGGCCAGCCCAAGGTAAAGGCGAGTTAGATAACCACATAAGGTACAGAAATTTTACAGAGCACCAAAACCCCCCCCCAAAAAAAGGATTATTAAAATAAGTTTAGACAATAAATCACAATTTGCTATGGAACATTTTTTCTGCTAAAATCTAATTTTTTTATTTTAAATTTTGCTAACATCTAAAATAAATTTCAATTTGCTTTTGAGTGCCCTTAACGAATCAATTATCGTCTCTCTCATTCGGCACTCGCAAATTCTCAGCTATCTCATAAGTCATAACACTTAATTTGATAAAAGTTTAAAGATTTAAAAATGTGCTCGGTTTTCCTGTTGTTTAAAAATAAATTAAAAAGAAAGACTCCAGTCTCTGAAATTTCTTTTTTTTTTTGTAATTGGATGCATGAGAGTTAGCAGAAAGCATTGAGATTTCTGATACATTTCCTCCAGAAATGACAGTACACATGTCTCCAGCAGGGGCCGTTTGGATTGTGTTCTTTATTGATGCAGAACAAACTAGAGCCTCATACCCAACCCTTTTGTAACCATAGTGGAAATAATGAGATGAGAGAAACATAGTACAAAAAGATATATATAAATAACTTGCTTTATAACATAGCTGCCACCTCCAAATTACAATGTATTTAATATACCGTTGTCATCCAGTTCTTCAGTGGGAATGCTGACAACTATATGAGTGTTTGGCAGCATGGAGATGGCTTCTGGCTTTATGATGGATCCTTGTCATTATTAACACTCACATATTTACATATTCATTTTTTATGAACCTTACCAGGTATGAGCCACTGCCAACTGAGCTGTCTATGTTATTACTGGACTGTGCCCAAATAACACCTTCACCTGTGCTTATCACTCATGGCTTCTTCAGACAAGGAGCCTTTCATGTTTCTGTTTATCTTCCTGGACAGTTTCACTTAGGTCATGTCAGGTCAGGTTGGGGAGCATGCACTGATACAGCTTGTTGATGAAACAGCTCAGGATCATGGTTGGCAACCCTCCGGGAATATATACAGTCCAGTCCAACCCGCCGGAAAAGCTATCCCACACAGCCAGGTGTTACATAGATGTCCCATTGGCCTGGTCCAGTCACTCGGGTCATCAGCAATGAGGATCCTGTGAGTCAGATCACCCTTGGGGAATCGCGCTACATGGCCATAGTGCCGTAACTGACACTGCCTCACAATGCAGGTAATGTGCCTCACTCAGCACTCCGTGAGGAACCGCTCATTCGATACAAAGTCAAACCAGTGGTACCCAAGGATTCTCTGAAGAGACACAGTACCAAAGGAGTCCAGTCTTCGTCTCAGGACACTGGATAATGTCCATATCTCGCAACCATATAGCAAGAGAGGAAGAACCAGGACTCTAAAGACTTGGATCTTCATTCTTTGCAGAGATATCGGGAGCGCCACACACCCCTTTCCAGTGATCTCATGACCCCCGATGCTCTCCCAATCTATCTACTGACTTCATAGGAAGAGTCACCAGAGCCATGAATGTCGCTGCCGAGGTAAGTAAACCTCCTGACTCAGTCAACGCTTTCTCCTCAGACAGACATACTGCTGATGGCTGTGCCTAAGAGGTCATTAAAGGCCTGGATGTTGGATTTTATCAGGACACTCGCAAGCCCAGACCCTCGCTCAGTCTCTCGATAGCCCCGATCAGAGCCTCCATTGACTCTGTGAAGATCACAGCATCATCAGCAAAGTTAAGATCAGCGAATCTTTCTTCACCAACGAATGCCCCACAGCTGCTGGACCCCACGACCTTGCCCAACATCAAGTCCAAGCAAGAACTGAACAGAGTAGGAGCAGAACACACACCCCCAACGATCCCCAGAATCAACGCCGAAAAACAGAGACGTTCTGCCTCCACTGACGAACCCCAGAATCAATTGAGACAAATGAAGAGGTTCTACCCTCCACTCTGTACAAAACTCACAATGCAAGTGTACAGGCCAGCCATGATATCCAGCAACTTTGAGGGGGTCCTGCAAATGTCCTACTAGGCAGCTCAATCAACTGAGTTAAAAGCATTACGAAAATCAACAAAGGCTGCAAAGAAACTGCCAATATTCATATTTGCACTCCATGAGAGCCCTCAGTGCCAGGATGTGGTCGATGGTAGACTTCTTAGGCATAAAACCAGACTGCTCTGGTTGCATATCACAGATCCTATTGAGGATGACCAGGCGATCACCCTTCCCTTTCCAGATAGGGATGGCAAGTTCTGTTTTCCAGTAAGTTGGGATGATACCCTTATCCTAAATGGAAGCAAAGGTTGCTTGTAATGGCAAAGGAGGACAGCTTTACTATCAGCTTATTAATGGCTTTGAATTAGGGTCTGGGCTTGCGAGTGTCCTGATAAAATCCAACAACCAGGCCTTTCATGACCTCTTCGGCACAGCCATCAGCAGTGTGTCTGTCTGAGGAGAGAGCGTTGACTGAGTCAGGAGGTTTACTTACCTCGGCAGCGACATTCATGGCTCTGGTGACTCTTCCTATGAAGTCAGTAGATGGATTGGGAGAGCATCGGGGGTCATGAGGTCACTGGAAAGGGCTGTGTGGCGCTCCCGATATCTCTGCAAAAGAACGAAGGTCTAAGTCTTTAGAGTCCTGGTTCTTCCTCTCTTGCTATATGGTTGCGAGATATGGATGCTATCCAGTGACCTGAGACGAAGTCTGGACTCCTTCGGTACTGTGTCTCTTCGGAGAATCCTTGGGTACTGTTGGTTTGACTTTGTATCGAATGAGCGGTTCCTCACGGAGCGCTGAGTGAGGCACATTACCTGCATTGTGAGGCAGTGTCAGTTACGGCACTATGGCCATGTAGCATGATTCCCCAAGGGTGATCTAACGCACAGGATCTTCATTGCTGATGACCCAAGTGGCTGGACCAGCCAATGGGACACCTATGTAACACCTGGCTGCGCGGTGATAGCTTTTCCGGCGGGTAGGACTGGACCGTATATCTGCCCGGAGGGTTGCCAACCATGATCCTGAGCTGTTTCATCAACAAGCTTAATCAGTGCATGCTCCCCGACCTGACCTGACCTGACATGACCTGAGTGAAACTGTCCAGGAAGATAAACAGAAACATGAAAGGCTCCCTGTCTGTAGAAGCCATGAGTGATAAGCACAGGTGAAGGTGTTATTTGGGCACAGTCCAGTAATAACATAGACAGCTCAGTTGGCAGTGGCTCATACCTGGTAAAGTTCATAAAAAATGAATATGTAAATATGTGAGTGTTAATAATGACAAGGATCCGTCATAAAGCCAGAAGCCATCTCCAAGCCGCCGAACACTCGTATAGTTGTCAGCATTCCCACTGAAGAACTGGATGACAACGGTATATTAAATACATTGTAATTTGGAGGTGGCAGCTATGTTATAAAGCAAGTTAAATACAGTATATATATATATATATATATTTGCAGTTGGAGATCCACGAAGGGAGAAAAAATGAATCACGTATCATAAAATAGTTTTATTCCTGAGCTTTCAACCCCTATCAGGGGTCTTCATCAGAGGATAATGCTTAGACTTACAAGAATCAAAGGCAATATATAGCAACACATTCAGTATGGGGGGGGGAATGGGGGGGTGGGTGGCGGTGACTAAGTCAGTATGATCAAGGGGGGGGGGGGGGGTTGTAATAGTTTAATCATTGTTTATATGTCATATATATATATCTTTGTTTCTCTAATCTCCTTATTTCCACTATGGTTACAAAAGGGTTGGGTATGAGGCTCGAGTTTGTTCTGCATCAATAAAGAACACAATCCAAACGGCCTCTGCTGGAGACATGTGTACTGTCATTTCTGGAGGAAATGTATCAGAAATCTCAATGCTTTCTGCTAACTCTCATGCATCCAATTACAAAAAAAAAAGAAATTTCAGAGACTGGAGTCTTTTTTTTTATTTATTTTTAAACAACAGGAAAACCAAGCACATTTTTAAATCTTTAAACTTTTATCAAATTAAGGGTTATGACTTATGAGATAGCTGAGAATTTGCGAGTGCTGAATGAGAGAGACGATAATTGATTCGTTAAGGGCACTCAAAAGCAAATTGAATTTTATTTTAGATGTTAGCAAAATTTAAAATAAAAAAATTAGATTTTAGCAGAAAAAATGTTCCATAGCAAATTGTGATTTATTGTCTAAACTTATTTTAATAATCCATTTTTTTGGGGGGGTTTTGGTGCTCTGTAAAATTTCTGTACCTTATGTGGTTATCTAACTCGCCTTTACCTTGGGCTGGCCCTGACACAAGTTCGAGGCTGATTCCCATAGGAATTAGAAGCTGCATTAAGCTGCAAAAAGATTGGCTGTACAAAACATTCTAAGGTGACAGCAATTATAAATATTATGAAGAAGTTGAAGGTCCATGGGACTGTAGCCATCCCAAGCTGAATTCCATGGTCAAGGTCCAACAGAGTCTGATCGCACCATCCATCACTTTTAGAGTGACATTGGGCTTAAAGGAAGAAAATCCAGGAGGGCTTCACATGTAAAAGCCAGACTACAACTTGCTAAAATGTATATTGACAAGCCACAAGGCTTCTGGGAGAATGTCCTTTGGACAGATGAGACAAAACTGGAGCTTTTTGGCAAGGCACATCACCTCAATGTCCACAAACAACGAAATTAAGTTTTCAAAGAAAAGAACACAATAGGTACTGTGAAACATGGAGGAGGTTCTCTTATGTTTTGGGGCTACTTTGCTGCATCTGGCACGGGACGCCTTTAATCTGTGAAGGGAAAAATGAAATTTCAAGAATGTCAGGACATTCTGGAGTGAAATGTACTGGCCAGTGATGGAAAGCTCTGCTTTAGTGAATTTGAATTAATAAAGTATAGTGAATTTCCCCTTGGGATTAATAAAGTATCTATCTATCTAGTCGCAGGCCATGGACCCTCTAACAGAATAATAAGCCAAAACACACAGCTAACAGCACCAAGATTGGCTGAGAACAAAATATTGGACTATTCTGCACTGGCCTTTATTTGAATCCCATTAATATCAATGGAAAGCAGTGAAACGTGCAGAGTGGAGAAGGCCCCTTCAAACCTGACACAGCTGGAACAGTTTGGTTTGCTCAGGTCGAGTGGGCCAAACAACTTGTGGACAGGTGCAGACATCTCACTGAGAGCTCCAGGAATCGCTTGTCTGCCATGATTGTCTCTAAAGGTTGTGCAGCAAAATATGAGGTTAAGGGTCCCATTATTTTTGTCCATGGCATTTTCATTGGTGTTATTATTTGAAATATTCTGTTGAGTCCAAACTCTAAAGCCAAGTCTGATTTTTGTTAAATACGAAACAAACAATGATGGGTGCCAATGACTTTTGTCAGTTTCAAGTTATTTCAGAGACAATTGTGAGTTCTTCTTTTTTCATGGATGGTTATCAACACATCTGTCCATGCCTCTATAAGACAGAACAATTAACAATAACACAGTGATTAATTCTTCTGAAAAAAAAAAAAAGGTGTTTGTAGTATCTGGGGTATTTTGGAGTTACTCACATAACCTGCCTGTGCACTAACTATTAAAAAAAGTTTTGAAAACAATTGAATTTTTTTTGGCTTTGTAATTCGCCTTAAGTAAAGGCGTTAAACAAATGAATAACAAAATTTTTTAACATATCTACATAAATTATGGGTAAAATGTCATTCTTTTATGCCTGACAACATATTCAGATGTTATTTTAAATTGCTTTTTAAAAAATGTGAGAATCATAACAACCAGAATCTAAACATACAATAATACGACTAAAGAGTTTCTATTCTGTTAATCTTCTTTTGGCTTTTTTCTATACCTACATGTTACTCTTCATACCATGAACATGACATTCATGTAAGTTATGGGAAATGTGAGCAAGTTGTGGTGAAAACGGCTTAGATCTGTCAAGATGTGTGTATCTGTTGTGGTGGAGGGCCATGGTCCCTGCCTGGCCAGGATGCCTTCTGAAAGAAAGGACAATGGAGAGAGTGAGCATAAGGCATTATCTCCCCTGGATCTCTAGATGGCAGCCACCTGTGCAGCACAAATTCCAACAGGGCATGCTGGGAGTTGGAGCTCAGCTCTGTTGGGTTCCAGGGGGGTTGCCAGGGGTTGCTGCAGAGATTATGGAGCCCTACTTTGTCGGGTTTCCGCCTCACCCTGGAAGTACTTCTGGTCCATTGCCACTGCTCCAGGAGCCAGAGTCAGGAGGAAGAGAGACGAAGCTTGCTGGAGGAAGAGTGGAGGGGGAAGGAGAGATGGAGAGAGAAAGAAGAAGAAGAAGAAAAGAAAGGGCTGTGTACTTTATTTTGCTGTGCTTATTGGAGCTGTACAGTGCTTTATTGTGGGAAACGATTGGGAAGGATTTCTCACAGCAAAATAAAAAGCCTGTGTGATGCTGGGCTTGTGTCTGCGTCTGTCTGTGTCAGGTTTGGGAAGCTTTATGAAAAAATTCTCAAAATCATCATTAAAATTGACCCAGCAGAATTCTTTTAAATGAATATCAGATGACATACTGGAGGATACCAGTGGAAATTAAGGGGCAGTACATTTACAGTACATTTGAAAGACTTCATGTAAAAATCTCTGGGAATCTTGAACAAACTGCCAAGACATGGAGTTGAAGCAGAAACCTCAACAACCTTTAAGAAGAACCTAAATGAGATATTTAAGAGCTGGACTAAATTGGACTCCTCTCGTTTGTCAAGTTTATGTTCTTATAAAATGAAGAATTCTAATGGTGTATGGAAGAGTGAGTATTAGAGGTTACTTTGCAGATAAAGGGCAGAATCAAAGCCAGATTGATCAGTAACCTAAATAAAAACCTGTAAATCTAACAGTATTTACATAAGAAATATGACAAAGAAGAGGAGGCCATTTAGTTATTCAACCTCAACTGTTTAGCCAATTGCTTTCCATCCATCTTTTTTCTGCCACTTCTCTGGGTCTGGATCGCATGGACAGCAGTCTAAGCAAAAAATCCCAGATATCCCTTGTCAATGCCACCAGCTTCAACTTCACCAGAAGAATACCAAGGTGTTCCCATTCCAGCCGAGAGATATAATCTCTCTAGCATGTCCTGGGTTTGTCCCAAGTTCTCGTCCTAGCTGAACACACCAGAAAAACCTTCTCATGGGTGTCGTCCAGAAGGTTTCCTAATCAGGTATCTGGACACACTTCAGCTGGTTGCTTTCATTGCTGAGGAGTCCCCCCCGAATTTCCACACTTCTCACATAAACCTCTAAGGCTGAGCCCAGAAACTCTGCGGACAAAGCTCATTTATACTGCTGGTATCCATGATCTAGTTCTTTATGTCACTACCCACAGCTTGTGACCATAGTTGATTGAAAGAAACGTGGATTGAATAGTTAATCGAGAGCTTTGTCTTTTGGTTCACATCGGCTGACCTGAACAAAGTCCGCTTGACTGTAGATGCTACTCCAATCCATCTGTTGATCTCCCATTCCCTTCTTCCCTCACTCGTGAACAAGATTCCCAAGATACCTAAGATACTTAAATTCCGCAGTTTGAGACAGCACCTGTGCCCCAAGCTAGAGAGGCCACTCCACTCTTTTCCAGCTGAGAACCACAACCTCTGACTTAGAAGTGCTGATCTTCATCCCTGCCTCTTTACAGTTGGCTTCAAAGCATCCCAAGGCTTGTCTAAAATCACAGCCTGATGAAGCCCATGGGGCCACATCATCTGCAAAAAAGCAGGGATGGAATTATAAAGCCACCAAACTTGACACCCACCACTCCTTGGCTACACTTACAAATACTGTGTATAAAAATTATAAACAGTATTGATGACAACAGCAGCCCTGGTGGAGTCCAACAACCACCAGGAACGAGTCTGACTTACTGTCGGCAATGCATGATATAGCTAAGACTGATATAGCTAAGCTGTCCCACTATCTCATCCAGATACCTTTCAAAGATCCATCTTTATTAAGATGAAAGGTTCCCTTAAATATGGTCTCCATGATGCTTCCTGTTAATGTGCATCCTTGATAACGACAAACCATTGGTGCACACAAAAGGGGGGCAATGAAATGAACACATCAAGAGCTCTGAAAAACAATGGTGTATTGTTCCTTTGCACCAACAATAAGGCTAAATTATTTCTGGATTTCTAATCCACTTTGGATGTCTTCTATACCCTCTATATCTACTGTCACACATGTGCACGTGCGAGGCATCTGAAGGGCTCCAAAGATGATAATCTCTTTCCCTCTTTTTCCTGCAGACCACCCGAGGGAAATCCTGTCAGGTCCTGGAAACACCACTTCCGGGTCTGGGCCTGATGACATCACTTATACTTTTGAGCTCAATGATGTCACTTCCTCAACCCTACTATAAAAACGCTTGTTAAATAGTGAATCAGTTTCGTTTTGGGCTCAAGTCTGTAGAGACATATTGATGATTTTTGCTTTTTCTTTTTGCCTAATCTCCAAGTATATAGGATAGCTACCCCAAAACGTTTTCTGTGTTTATCTCTTTTATTCACTCTACGTAAGCTGTGTGACACTCCATTGAGGAAATGCTAAAGTATGTGGCGCTCAAAGAAATTAAGGTAAAAAGGCGCCTGGATTTGGTGATTCATATGGGGATGGTGTCTTGCAAAACTGAATAAGTAAAGCACCAGTGTGGGTAAGATATTTTATTAAATTACTAGAAAATAATTAACTTTTCATGACAAATGTATATGCTGTAAATGCTATGTTTGGGAAGATATAGCTCTGACTTGAAAAATACTAAACTTATCCTTTAACACATTTTTTGAAAAAAAGTAAATCAGTTTGCGGATTATAGTTGTGAAGGAAGGGAAAGCCAAATCGACTTTCTAATGTCTAGAATATCTTAATTTATCTCGATGAAGAATTATAAGGTTATACAGGTGCATCTCAATAAATCAGAAAATCATCATAAAGTTTATTTTAGTAATTCAATTCAAAAAGTGAAACTCATACATTACACACAGAGTGATATATTTGAAGAGTTTATTTATTTTCATTATACTTGTAGCGGTCAGGGGCCGCTAAGATTCACACCGCCAAAGTTGACGGTGATTTATTTATTTTAATAGAAGGGATCCCAGGAACGTCCCCAGCCTTGGATCGACCCACACACACTCACCACAGAGACAATAAAGCACACTGGGAATGGCAAACAATTACAAATATAATGACCCGAAATAAGTTATGAAACCGCAATACCACCCCTGACCCCTTCGGCGATATTACACATAAACAAAATAAACGCAAACACCACACAGCAAAGTCCATATATACCAAACAGGTTGAAAGACGAAAAGTGACCAAGTTAAGTCCAGCGATCTGTATGTTGAAATGAAGGGAAAATAGTCCTACCGGTAGTTACTGATGATGTTGATGGTTGATTCAGGAGCGCTCCACTCTTCCAGAAAACCAAATAATCCAGCACAGTTCTCAGTGTACAGGTAGATAGACAATCCAGACCCCAACAAACGAATACAGTCCAAGACAAAATGATTAGAGTTCCAATAACAGCAGGAGAGACGACAAATAACCGCAACAAACCAAAACTAAACTAACTTTTTCTCTTTGCCCTCTGCCCTCCTTTTAACTGCCTGTGGCTACCTTTGACCCCAGCAGCCCCAACAGGGACTGCTGGGAGATGCAGTTCTTAAGTAGCACTGCTACATACTGACTATGGCCTACAGGTACTGAAAACTCAAAATTCAGTATCTCAGAAAATCAGAATCTTTATATATAATACGCTACCGTGGCTGTTCATTTGTCTGTCCTATTAAACTAAAGTTTGGTACACATATACTACGTGACGTCTACTATCCGTTTTCGGGATGATGATTGACCTTGAAGGTTATTCCTCTTTTTATTTTTGTTTTATTTTATTGTAAAATCAACTCTCTGCAGCGCCCAGCAGGGCGGCCATGCGGCACATGCATACAGGCGCCATTCTCATCCCTACCAACTTCGGCATCACTTCCCCTACCTCTTCATATCTTAAATCATTCTTGAGGCAGAGTGAAGACTTAAGTGCCAGATTAAGTGAAAAATTAAAGAAAACTTACTAAGTAATTGCAACACAAACACTGACTTAATCAGTTTTAACGCAAAAAGATGCTGACGGAAGAAGAGAAGAAGCGGGCCGCTAGAGTGTAGAAAACGAGCTGCTCAGGGAGCAGCAAGCACATCAACCTCTGAACAAATGAATGCTAAACGTACAGAGAAAGAGGATGAAAACTAGGAATGATCATGTCAAGTGTATTCACTGCACGTTATTGTGCAGTGCGCAGTTACTGGTAATACGCTACCCTAGCGGTTTGTTTGTCTGGCCAGGATTTTAAATCACCTGTAGGTTGCAAACCATTTGAGGCATTGACCTGAAATTTGGTACACATATACTACATGATGTCTATTATCTGCTTTTGGGGTGATGATTGACCTACAAAGTTATTCCTCTTTTATATTTTATTGTAGAGAGTCATCTCCTGGCAATGGGCAACAGGGTGGCCATGTGGCACATGTGTACGGGTGCCATTCTCATTCCCTACCCCCTTCGCGGTCACTTCCCCTACCTCTTCATATCTTAAATCATTCTTGAGGCAGATTGAAGACTTAAGTGGCAGCTTAAGTGAAAAATTAAAGAAAACGTACTAAGTAATTGAAACACAAACACTGACAATCAGTTTTAATTGAAAAGATGCTGACAAAAGACGAGAAGTGGGCTGCTAAGGTGGAGAAAAGATGAGCTGCTCAGGAAGCAGCAAGCGCATCAACCTCTCAGCAAATGAATGCTCAACGTACAGAGAAAGACAACTAGGAATGAAGTGTATTCAATGCACGTTATCATGCAGTGCACCATTACTGGTATTACATAAGACCAATAAAAAAAAAAGTTTTAATACAGAGATGTTGGCCTACTGAAAGTATGTCCATGTATCCTTTTGCATGAATTACCCCATCAATGTAGCGTGGCATGGAGCTGATCAGCCTGTGGCACTGATGGTGTTATGGAAGCCCAGGATGCTTTGATAGCGGCCTTCAGCTTGTCTGCATTGTTGGGTCTGGTGTCTCTTATCTTCCTCTTGACAATACCCCATACATTCTCTATGGGGTTTAGGTCAGGCGAGTTTGCTAGCCAGCCAAGCACAGTGATACCATGGTCATTAAACCAGGTATTGGTACTTTTGGCAGTGTGAGCAGGTTCCAGGTTCTGCTGGAAAATTAAATCAGCATCTCCATAAAGCTTGTCAGCAGAGGGAACCATGAAGTACTCTAAAATTTCGTGGTAGACGGCCGCGCTGACTTTGGACCTGATTAAAACACAGTGGACCAACACCAGCAGATGACATGGCTCTCCAAATCATCACTGACTGTGGAAACTTCTCACTGGACCAAAAGCAACTTAGCTTCTGTGCCTCTCCACTCTTTCTCCAGACTCTGGGACCTTGATTTCCAAATTAAATGCAAAATTTACTTTCATCTGAAAAGAGGACTTTGGACCACTCAGCAACAGTCCAGTCCGTTTTCTCCTTAGCTCAGGTAAGCTTGTGTATCTTTGTCTGCCATATTGTTTTCTTCCACTCAACTTTCCATTAATATGCTTGGATATAACACTCTGTAAACAGCCAGCTTCTTTAGCAGTGACCTTTTGTTGGCTTTCCCTCCTTGTGGAGGGTGTCAATGACTGTCTTCTGGACAACTGTCAAGTCAGCAGTCTTCCTCATGATTGCGTGGCCTACTGAACTAGACTGAGAGGCTATTTCAAGGCTCAGGACACCTTGGCAGGTGTTTTGGGTTAATTTGTAGTGCGACACCAGGAGTCTACAATATTGAACTTTTGGGTTTTCATTAGCTGTAAGCCATAAACAGCAAAATGAAAAGAAATAAAACCTGGCAATGTATCACTCTGTGTGTAATTGAATTGAATTACTGAAATAAATTAACCTTTTGATAATATTCTAATTTATTGAGATGCTCCTAATTTATTGAGAATGTGTGACAGTGCAGCACAAGGTGTTGGTGGTGGTGGGTTCGGGAACGAGAAGGAGAACTGAAGATAAAGTGGTGCAGGTTAAAGGAGGAGGGGCTTCAGAACAGGTTTAGGGAGAAGAAGATGGTGTAGAAGAAGTGGGATAGTCAGAGAGATGCAGAAAGTAGACAAGAGTACAAGGAGATAAGGCGCAAGGTGAAGAGAGGTGGCGAAGGCTAAAAAAAAAAAAAAAAGGCGTTTGATGAGTTGTATGAGAGACTGGACACTAAGAAGGGAGAAAAGGACCAGTGTGCTAGACAGAGGGACCATGTTGGGAAAGATGTGTAGCAGGTTAGGGTGATAAAGGATAAAGATGGAAACGTACTCACAAGCGAGGAGAGTGTGTTGAGCAAATGGCAAGAGTACTTTGAAAGGCTGATGACTGAAGAGAATGAGAGAGAAGGTTGGATGATGTGGAGATAGTGAATCAGGAAGTGCAACGGATTAGCAAGGAGGAAGTAAGGACAGCTATGAAAAGGATGAAAAACAGAAAAGCCGTTGGTCCAGATGACATACCTGTGGAAGCATGGAGGTGTTTAGGAGAGATGGCAGTGGAGTTTTTAACCAGATTGTTTAATGGAATCTTGGAAAGCGAGTGGATGCCTGAGGAGTGGAGAAGAGGTGCACTGGTGCCGATATTTAAGAATAAGGGGGATGTGCAGAGCTGTAGTAACTACAGGGGGATAAAATCGATGAGCCACAGCATGAAGTTATAGGAAAGAGTAGTGGAAGCTCAGTTAATAAAGGAGGTGATGATTAGCGAGCAGCAGTATGGTTTCATGCCAAGAAAGAGCACCACAGATGCGATGTTTGCTCTGAGGATGTTGATGTAGAAGTATAGAGAAGGCAAGAAGGAGTTGCATTGTGTCTTTGTGGACCAGGTGAAAGTATATGACAGACTGCCTCGAGAGGAGTTGTGGTATTGTATGAGGAAGTCGGGAGCGGCAGAGAAGTACATAAGAGTCGTATAGGATATGTACGAGGGAAGTGCGACTGTGGTAAGAACTGCAGTAGGAGTGACGGTTGCATTCAACGTGGACGTGGGATTACATCAGGGATCGGCTCTGAGCCCTTTCTTATTTGTAATGGTGATGGACAGGTTGACAGATAAGATAAGACATGAGTCTCCGTGGAATATGATGTTTGCTGATGACATTGTGATCTGTATTGAGAGTAGGGAGCAGGTTGAGGAGATCTTGGAGATGTGGAGATATGCTCTAGAGAGGAGAGGAATGAAGGTCAGTAGGAACAAGACAGAAGACATGTGTGTAAATGAGAGGGAGGTCAGTGGAATAGTTAGGATGGAGGGAGTAGAGTTGGCGAAGGTGATGAGTTTAAATCCTTGGGATCAACAGTAACGGGGATTGTGGAAGAGAAGTGAAAAACAGAGTATAGGCAGGGTGGAATGGGTGGAGAAGAGTGTCAGGAGTGATTTGTGACAGACGGGTAACATCAAGAGTGAAAGGGAAGGTCTACAGGACGGTAGTGAGACCAGTTATGTTATATGGGTTGGAGATGGTGGCACTGACCAGAAAGCAGGAGACAGAGCTGGGGGTGGCAGAGTTAAAGATGCTAAGATTGGCATTGGGTGTGATGAGGATGGACAGGATTAGACATGAGTACATTAGAGGGTCAGCTCAGGTTGGATGATATGGAGACAAAGTCACAGAGGCGAGATTGCGTTGGTTTGGACATGTGCAGAGGAGAGATGCTGGGTATATTGGGAAAAGGATGTTAACAATTGAGCTGCCAGGAGAAAGGAAAAGCGGAAGACCTAAGAGAAGGTTTATGGATGTGTTGAGAGAGGAAATGCAGGTGAAGGGTGTGACAGAGCAAGATGCAGAAGACAGGACGATATGGAAGAAGATGATCCGCTGTGGCAACCCATAACATTAGTAGCCAAAAGAAGAAGAAGTGTTAAATGTTGAACGGTCATTTCAAAGTGTGGAGGAATGGTGGGAAGATTGTAGCGGTCCGGTGCCGCTAAGATTCATACCATTAAAGAGACAGCGATTTATTAATTTTTTTTAGTGGAGACTCTAGGGACGCACCCAGCCTTGTCCTGACCCTCACCCTGACATACTCACAAAAAGACAAAAAGCCAAGATAAATAAAACAGCAAATAAAGAATGTATTAGCAATAATAAATGAAAACAACGACTCCACCCCAGTTCCCCTTATGGCGATTAAATACAACCAACCACAAAAACAAACCACACACAGTAAAGTTCATGAAAAAAAAGGCAACAGATGTAATGTAAATATGAAGGTAAATAGTCCAGAGATCCACACTTTGAAAGGGAATGTAAAGATAGTCCTACCGGTAGTTCCTGAAATGGTGAAGATGGGTGGACTGGTTTAGGAGCGCTCCTTTCTTCACAGGATGGCCATAAATCCACATACAGTCCTTACGTAACAGGCAGACAGCAGACAATCCAGACCCCGACCAAGAAATGATCCAGGACTAAATTGAGAAAGCACAGGTATCACCACGTAAGGTAGACAGACAGGAACTTTAGACACGAAACACAAAATATTTCTCCCTTTTTTGGTAACACTAGCCTCCTTTTAAATGTTGTGCCATCCTCTTTGTACCCAACAGCCCCTGCACCCTCAGCAGATGACCAATCAGAGCCACTGCAGGGACTGCTGGGAGCCGAAATTTCAAGCACTGCTACAAAATAATAGCAAAGTTATATTAAGAGTATAGGTTATAGGTATTAGGGTTAGGTTTAGGGTAGGGGATAATCGCCTTATAGGCAGGCCTGGGCACACTGATTGCCAATTTAAATTTTTAAATAAATCAAGTAATGGAATGTCTTTCTAATTTATCCATTCTAATGTTATATCAAAAAAAAAAACCCATTTAATTAAAACTAATTTTTTTATATCTCCAAAGATAAAACGTCTATAAATAACCTCATCCTAAAAAAAATTTTTAATCTAAAATCCCCTAATTTTTTTATCTTTATTTTACCCCCATCGTCACCTGGAAAGTATTTTTCTACCCTTTATTTTTCATTTAGTCTGTACGGGAAATATGTCCCTAATTCCTGAATCCACCATTGTTCTTTTTTTAATCTACGTGTTTTATTCCATGTCATATCTTGTTCTAATCCAAACATACTTGGGGTGTGACCTCTATCTGAAAAATGTTTACATAATTGTGTCTGTTTCTTTTGCGTTTCTATTAATCAGAGATGCTGCACAAATCTTAAACGAATGGTATTTTTTGTTTCTCCAATATAAATCAGACCACACGTCTTAACATTCTATCCCGTAAATTACATTCAAAGATCCTAAATTAAACTTTTGATAAATAGGTCTCTCCTTTTTAGAGAACCTATTAAAAATAATCTTTTTATGCATAAACGGAACAGACCAAGCCCATGGATGAGCCTTTTTATTACTCGTAGACGCATGGACTAATCTCTTAAATTTTTATTCCTCCTATGGGCAGCAATCAACTTAATCCCTTGTAAGGGGTCATATTCTTGTTGTAACTGAGCAAAATTTTGTTTCAGAATATGTACCGTATTTACTGCCTTTTCTGAAAACGTAAACACCAAAGTATCATTTTTTTAGAATCTAACCTCTCCATAATCTGTGACCCCACTTCCAATAATCCCTTCTGCCTATTATACTCCACTAAAGTGTTTATCAGGTCCATTCTACTCTGTCCTATTTTATGTTTCGACCCTATCTCCGAAACTGGCCAATAGTCCCAAAGGATCGGTATCTGACCACATTTAATATTTAAGTTTAGGGACCAGAATTTACTGACACACCCCTCCCCACTCAGGTTAAGTTCAGGATTGGGGTAGACCAAGTCTTCCCAATCAAAACTCACTAAAGGGTTACCAAATATGGACATACGTCCCAAACTTGAATTTAAATTTAGGGACCCCCAGAAATCCATCCGTCCCAACCCCGTGATGTTAAATTCAGGGTTGGGATTGGTAAAATTGTCCATCCCCCAATCAAAATTCCAAATCAGATTACCTATACCTATTCTATGATCTGGATTTAATTTTAAATTTAGGGCCACTATATAATTGATCAATCCTACCCCCTTGATGTTAAATTCAGGATTGGGGTAGGTCACAACATTTATCACCGTATCCAATAGACTAACCATTTCTACCCAACTCTTTCAAGTAGCCTACTAGATATTCATCATGCACCCGGGAGAGGAAAGGTAAGTCACCCCATCTCAATTCCACCTGATCATCTCTCAAAATTTTTTTAAACCAATCTAATAAAGAGAAACCTTCCACCTCCCACCAAGAAGAAGAAAGGTAAGTTGGAGAAAGGTAAGTCCAATCCTGTTCTAATACCTGTTGATCACCAACCCAATCAGAACCCTCATTATCCTGCATTCCTCCTCCCATCTGACCATCCTCCTCATGTAAGGTCAACAAAGACAATTGTAAAGAAGACTAATTAGAAGAAAGAGAAGATACATCAAAAGAAAAGGACCAGGAAGCAAGTAATTCCTCAAAAGTAGAATCCCTAAAGTTTAACTCACTTAATAAATCCGATTCCACCTCCAAAACCTCAGGGACTCCCACCAATTCCCTAGAATACCATGACCTAGAATTTGTATATTTAGCAGAACTATCCCTAACTTCCTTTGCAATCTTTCTAAGAAAATTACGCAAATATCCTTTTATATAAAGCCTAGAAAAACACATGAATGGAATTTTGAATAGCTTGTGAATTTGAATTAATTCTATAAAAACGAATAATCTGTGATTTCACTATTCCACGAAATGTATGTTTCGGATGAAAACTCTCCCTATGAAGTAATGCATGCGTATCGGTAGGTTTAAAGTAGACTTTAGCCGACAATACCCTATCCTCCGATTCTCCAACCTTTACCAAGGAAATCTCCGTATCCAAGAAAGTGACCGACGTAGTACTCAACTGAGCCTGCAATTTAATGGCCGAATGGTGGTTATTTAAAAGGCTCAAGAAATTATCAAATTCCTCCCGCGAATAAATCCAAATCCCAAAGATGTCATCTAGGTATCGTACATAAAAGAATGGAAGCCGGGGACACTTAGAAAATATCCCCCTCTCCCACATAAATATTTGCAAATCTCTTACCCATCGCCGTACCAAAAACTTTCAAATAAAATTTATCAAACAAAAAATCATTGCAAGTCAAACTGAGCCTTAAAAGTTCTAATAAATGTTGAGAGATTTCCGGATCAGGGTAGACCAGATCAAAGATATTTTTTTACCGCTTGCAGGCCCAAGGAGATGTCAATATTAGTATAGAGACTCTACATCCATCATAAACAAGAAGGCCTCCGAGGCAATCTTAAAACCCCTAATCACTTCCAGAAAGTGATAAGTATCTTTAATGTAACTATTGTGACATTGAGATAAGGGATTTAAATAATAATCGATATATTCTGCAATCTGATAAGATTCTGAAGAACAATCTGAAACGATTGGTCTTCCTGCCGGTATTTGATATGGAACTGTCCAAGATTCTGGAGGTTTATGAATCTTTGGCAGTAAATAAAATTTCCGAAAAGCTGGTGTAGGTGAACCCAATAAATATTTCTTTTGTTTATAAGTAATATGCCCTTCCACAAAAATTCCGCTGTCTCCCTAGTCCAATGAATTTCATCGTCATCCTCCACCTCCAATACATCCAGATCGGGTACCTCCACTGCATGAAAAATGGTTTCTAACATCTTATTAGTGTGTATAATTTTATCCCAAAATTCTATCGAATTATTCTCCGCATAAGGAATCTGTGCCAAAAATATCTGATCCTTTGGAAAACTACTTTGTGCCATTACCAATGAGTCCCTCATATAATTTCTAATCGTTGTTATTTTATTATTAGAACTAACATTATTAATCCCTATCAAACAACACAATTTCCACCATCTCTACACTTTTAATCTTGGACAAAATCTTAGTAATATTTTGAATTTTCGCTCCCGGAAAACTATCAATTTGAATTTGACTATGCATATAGTGAGGGATTCTACTTAAATTTGAATCCCCCACTATCAAAAACTGTTTTATAGGTTGTAATTCTCATTCCTCCTTTCGATTAGTATTATCATGTCTTTTCGGGCGATACACTATTTGTATTTCATTCACCAACCTCTCCGATACCTCTGGAATAATCGCCCCCTCTGAAGTCGAAGGATCAGATAAGGAAAAATTTTTTTCAGAAACCTCTATGGGATTCATTAGTTCCTCCATCATCCCCCTGGGGACAGAAAGATGTGGCGGTGGAACAGAGAGGAACAGGATGTGATGAAGAATCACAGGAGCCATAGAGGACATGGTACCGATCATGACGGAAGCAAGATCAAGAAATGTATTGGTAGACGAAGAAGGAGGCAAAAAGGGCAGTGGTAAGAGCCAAAGCACAAGCTTTGGAGAAGGCGTATGGAAAACTGGAGACAACAGAGGGAGAGTCAATGGTTTTTAGAATAGAGAAGACTAGAAACAGGGCTGGGAAGGTTTTTAGTCAGATAAAGCAAATAAGAGCTGAAAAAGGTATGGTCTTGAGTGAGCATGATTGGTTCAAGAAGAGTTGGAAGGGGTATTTTGAAAAGCTGCTGCTTGAAGAAAATCCAAGGGTATCTCATGCACGTTTGTGTAAAGGACATCTTCTGGGCTCCTGGAAGTCCAACACTACCACTGTGAACAGAGGAGGGGTGCTGTCATTAATTGCCTGTTCTCTTCCACCTGCAGTTCCGAGGCTTGCTCGCCGGACAGCCAGTAACCCAGTTCTATTTCCTTTCAGTAACTACACACCTTCTGGGCCTCCAGCATATAACTGAATGACCAACAGGAAATTAGTGATTAGTCTGGAACCATCCTTGACAGATAATAGCACATTCTCATCAAACTAAAAACTTGTTATCTGTTTAGGCATACGTGTGTGTTATTTTCTTTTGCCTTTCTTCAACCCCCATTAAATGGGGCGTTCCACCTGGAACCCCAATCCTTTACAAGTTTAACGTTTCTTCCTTTGAATCCACCACAGGTAGTATTTGGGGATAGAGTCCCAAATCAAGGGTGAATACCAAAGATAAGGAGAGAGGAAGTAAAAGAGGGAAGTGTGGAAGAGTTTAGGAGATGAGGGAGTTGATGTGTTGTAGGGTCTAATGAAGGAGAGAATACCAGAGGAGTGGAGGAAGGAATAACGTGATTGGACCCATTTCTAAGGAGGAAGGAGACATTCAGCATTTTGGAAACTATAGAGGGATAAAGCTGATGTCACACACAATGAAAATTTGGGAAAAGGTTATAGAGAGAAGGTTTAGAGAAGAAACCACCATAAGGGAGGACCGATTTGGCTTTATGCCAGGGAGAGGAAAAACTGACTGATGCAGTCTTTGCATTGAGACAGCTAATAGGGAAGCACTGAGACAAACAGAAAGGTTTACATATGGTGTTTATTGATTTGGAGAAGATTTGTGATAGAGGTCTGGAGGTGCATGAGAGAGAAAAGAGGACCAGAGAAGTGTGTGAGGATGGTCCAGAATTTATATGAGGGAGTAAGGACTCGGGTTTAAAGAAGTGTTGGGGCAACAGAAAATATTCCAGTTAGAGTAGATCTGCACCAGGGATCTTCTTGAAGCCCTTAACTCTTTGATCTGGTTATGGATCTATTGAGTCATGGGATAAAAGACCAATCCCCCCTGGTTGCATGATGACATTGTGGTGTATATTAGAAATATATAAGCGAAAGACCTGTGCATGTGTGTGTGTGTATGGAGCAGTCCACTTTGCTCACGCTCAACTACAGCCACTAGATGGCGCATGCATGCACTTTTACAATTTTTCCACTCTTGCATGAACCTCAGTTTTCACTACTTGTGTGCATGTGTTTGCGTTTGTGTGTGTGCGCGCGCGCGTGTGTGTGTGTGTGTGTGTATGGAGTAGTCTTCTCTGCTCACACTCAACCATAGCCACGGGACTTGGTATGAATTCTACAGATGTAAAAGCTTATACTTAGTGAGATGGCACATGTATGCATTTTTACATTTTTTGCTGCTTGCATGTACCTCACTTCTCATTCAACCCAAGAAGACAAACTCAGCTTTGTGGTTCATTCACATTATATGTTCACACAATGAGCTACCATACGTTTGCCTGAGTCACGAGCCAGTCTGTCTGCTCAGTTTGTGCCACAGCTGCACTTGACTACACGTCTGTCTCAGATAACATACGAGCTCTCCTGGCCCACTTAGTTCACCAGTATAGTAAAATTCTAGGAAGTCGTTGGGTTGTTTTTTGTCCAAAAACCACAAGCAGCTAGTGTGTATATATATTCATATACTGCTTTTGTGTGACAAAGGATTCCAGTTAGACACACTTCTGGTTAAATGTTCTTTTCTTTAAGACTGTGGATTAGCCAGAAACAGAAACTTTACTCTCTTTTTAAGATGATTAATTGCTCTTTGGCTGTCATGATGTTTGTTTCTCATCTATGTCTCTATAAACTCAGGAATTCCTTTGTCTCGTCAGAAAAGCATAAGTTGAACTGATCGGTTTTCCTGCTGTCCTCCTACAGATTTGCTATAAGAAAATATCTTAAATGGAACCTTGGATGAGCTTAAAGATTTTAAAGTTTAATAAACCTGCAAAAATTCATAAAGCCCTGTTTTTGCTTTATCATTCTGGGGCATTTGGGCATTGCTTGATGAGAAAAAAAAAATAAAAAAGATAAATAAATTTAGCACAAAGCTGCAACTTAATAAAATGTGTAAAGAGTGAAGGGGTCTGAATACTTTCTCAATCCACTGTTTGTCTTCTCTGCTCCATGTTTGGATGATCTCTGGGCAGCCCACTTCCTCTGTGACAGTGCGTAGGCTACAGTTTCTTTCTTTCTTTCTCTTTCTTTCTTTCTTTCTTTCTTTCTTTCTTTCTGTCTTTCTTTCTTTCTTTCTTTCTTTCTTTCTTTCTACACCTTTTAACATATCATATCATAAACCTCAGCTAATTTATTCATAATAATAATTCAGTTTATTTGCAAATTTGCCCGCTGTGAATGGCATTCGAAATGCCAGTTTAGGGTCATCATTGGCTTTTTGAAGACATCTTGTTTTGATCCATGTCACATGTTTAAAATGACCTCTTTTTGGATCCATCAACTTACTTTTTCAATACTGATCTGTTTGTTACATTTTTGTTACAGTTCTAATCCAGTTTCTAGTTACGGAATCACATTATGTTATGTTTCTTAAATTGCTCAACAGATTTCACAAATGTGTAGATTGCTGAAGCTCTAGGCATGCAGTGTAGTCTAGTGGATAAGGCTTTAGACTTCAGACCTATGAAGTTGTGGGGTCATATCCTGGTACTGATACTGTCTGATAAGTCACTTCACCAGCCTGTCCACCAGTTGAAAGTTTGGAAGAAATGTAACCAACTGTATCAGAAATGTTGTAAATCATTAGGGATAATTGCATCAGCCAATCAGGTAATTGAATGTTAGAGAGTGTGTCATCCATGGAATCAATCGCAGAATCCCATTATTCAGATTTTAGCTATGACACTTATTTTAGCTCATAGATAGATAGATAGATAGATAGATAGATAGATAGATAGATAGATAGATAGATAGATAGATAGATAGATAGATATGAAAGACACTATATAATAATAATAGATAGATAGATAGATAGATAGATAGATAGATAGATAGATAGATAGATAGATAGATAGATAGATAGATAGATAGATATGAAAGACACTATATAATAGATAGATAGATAGATAGATAGATAGATATGAAAGGCACAATATAATAGATAGATAGATAGATAGATAGATAGATAGATAGATAGATAGATAGATAGATAGATATGAAAGACACTATATAATAACAGATAGATAGATAGATAGATAGATAGATAGATAGATAGATAGATAGATAGATAGATAGATAGATAGATAGATAGATAGATAGATAGATAGATATGAAAGGCACAATATAATAGATAGATAGATAGATAGATAGATAGATAGATAGATAGATAGATAGATAGATAGATAGATAGATAGATATGAAAGACACTATATAATAATAGATAGATAGATAGATATGAAAGACACTATATAATAATAGATAGATAGATAGATAGATAGATAGATAGATAGATAGATAGATAGATAGATAGATAGATATGAAAGGCACAATATAATAGATAGATAGATAGATAGATAGATAGATAGATAGATAGATAGATAGATAGATAGATAGATAGATAGATAGATAGATAGATAGATAGATAGATAGATATGAAAGACACTATATAATAATAGATAGATAGATAGGTATGAAAGACACTATATAATAATAGATAGATAGATAGATAGATAGATAGATAGATAGATAGATAGATAGATAGATAGATAGATAGATATGAAAGGCACAATATAATAGATAGATAGATAGATAGATAGATAGATAGATAGATAGATAGATAGATAGATAGATAGATAGATAGATAGATAGATAGATATGAAAGACACTATATAATAATAGATAGATAGATAGATAGATAGATAGATAGATAGATAGATAGATAGATAGATAGATAGATAGATAGATATGAAAGACACTATATAATAATAGATAGATAGATAGATAGATAGATAGATAGATAGATAGATAGATAGATAGATAGATAGATAGATAGATAGATATGAAAGACACTATATAATAATAGATAGATAGATAGATATGAAAGGCACAATATAATAGATAGATAGATAGATAGATAGATAGATAGATAGATAGATAGATAGATAGATAGGTATGAAAGACACTATATAATAATAGATAGATAGAACATGACTCTTTTGCAATTATTTTAAAATGAATAACTACAAAATAGCCTTCACTAAAAATTTAAACCTGACCCATCAAGAATGAGGAAGCACTCCACCCTCGTTTTTGAAGGTTATCCTATTCAGTGTGTGCACAATGCAGAGTCCTCTTATGCTTTATTATACTGTGTTGCTCTTTGCCTTACATGCTTATAAAGAAGACAAAAGGCAAAACGTCATCCTTAACCTTTTACATTTGTTTTTGTTCTGCACTAACAAATGGAATTAATGGCTTCAACACAATGTGCAATCAGGGTAAGAGAAGGACAATGCATTCACATTTTGGCAAAATGTGTGAAGCCAGCATATGCTGTATTAACGTATTAGCTTTCAATGGTAAAGCATTAAAATGGAAGCATTACATACACATTATGCTTATAACGTGTGTAACATTTAAAAAAATCCCAAAAGTAGCTAAAAAAATTCTTGCAATCGAATTTGCTTATCTGCTATCGTAAAGGTGTAAAGTACCCTATGGCACCAACGGTCTACTTGCAACTATTTGCGGTCTTGTGAAGCACAAAAATAATTTCGAAAGGCCTATTGCGCAGCAGCGACACATGAGATTGAGCACTAACAGGTCTGTTAGATGTGTTGGGCTGCGTGCCCACTACTGTAGATAAATCTACATGTGTGTGTCTGTCTGGTGTCAAGATGATCGTGTAAGCCGTTTGTGATGGGAACTGAGGCTTGAAATTGTTCTCCATGAACAAAGAATTCCCAATAAGTGCGGGTGCAATGTACCGGCGGTCTTCTCACACTTATTTGCGGCCATGTACAGCAGAAAAATTATTTAGAGAGGCAGCAGCGACATGTGAGATTGAGCACTAACAGGTCTATTAGATGTGTGGGGCTGTGCATCCTCTTCTCTGGATGAATCAACGTCACTGTCTGCTTGTCACTGAGAGGCATGGGTAAGACGTTGAACCCCATTGGTGAAGGTGACCGGGTTTTCAATTGTTAACCAAGAAGGCTTAATTCCCAATAAGTGCAGATGCACGATACTGGAGGTGTACTCACGTGACCATGTGCAGCAGAAAAATAATTTTGAGAGGCCTGTTGTGCAGCAGTACTACGTGAGATTGAGCACTAACAGGTCTGTTAGATATGGGGAGCTGTGCATCCTCTTCTCTGGATGAATCAACGTGTGTCTGCCTGGCAGGTGTGGTTAAGCTGTTGAACAGTGGCGTATCTAGGGGGGGGGGCAAGGAGGGACATCTGTCCCCGGGCACAGCATCCAGGTGGCGCCAAATTGATGTTTCTTTCCCTTCCCCATTGCATTTTGGCAAACAGGAGGGGGTGCAAAATCTTCAGCTGTCCCTGGGCGCTGAAAACCCTAGCTACGCCTCTGCTGTTGAACCCCATTTGTGATTGGAACCGGGGCTTGCAATTGTTCCCTATGACTGAGAAAATCCCAGTAAATGCAGATGATAAGCTGGCACTGCCTAAGTCCCTGTCCTTTGTACACACAGCCTATCGCTACTACTGATTGGATAGTTTAATGAGGTCCTTTGATCGGCCCCCGCCCTGGTCGCTTTATACCTAGAAGACAACCGATCTTGATTACCTACAGGAAGTTAAAATTCATTACTGAGCCTTGAGGAGTACCTAGAAGATGATTGTACTTGACCATAGAGGAAGAAGTCTTTGCAAGATTTCTGAACCTGAGGATGGATCATTACCGAGCCATGAGGGACATGAGTGGTGGGTCAGTGCATCCACTCAACTCCATCTCCCCACTCCAGTTACTCAAGCTGTCATCCTGCAGGAACCTAGCCTCATTTTTCCCATAACATCAATGCTTCAATATCCATGGTTTCCATTTCTGCTGGATTTTTCATGAAAATGTACTGTATTTTTGCTGGTGCACTAATGTATATGATGTGTCAACAATGATTTTCCTCTTTAATGCCAATGAATTGTCATAGCTGGCTATTTAAATGTACCGTCTTTACTCTTTTCATATATTACCTGAAATTAAAATTGTCAGTTCTTTAAAAGAGTAAGGAACAGGGTATTACTCAATACAAATAACTCAACACAAATAATTTGCATTAAGTGAAAAATGACAAAATTATGTGTGTTCACAACCTCTTAATTATAAGTCAGCAGTTCTTACCGCTGTACCACCCAAGCGGTCGTGTCAGCGTTGTAGACTAACTCAATTTCTTTTCTTCAGTTATATTCTTGAATAAAAGAGAACTTGTTTTGTTATACGTGAAACCTTTTGTGAAAGTGTTTATTTGATATTTGGACTTCAGTCTTCACACATTATGCACTTCTTGTCAAAATTTTGTCATTAGTACTATAACGTGAAAAAAGTTTCTGTGTTACGTACAGTATGTGTTCAACATTTCTTGCCTCGCATTTCCTGTCATCCTACACTTATACCAGATCGTTGTAGAAACGGAACACACATGAAATGCATGAAATGTTCCAAATAACAATATATTATTTACCCTATACAACTCAAGGACCTCACATGCAGATAAACAGACTTGAGCTGGGAGAACTTTTTCTCCGACTTGAGCTGTAGCGATGGGGGTGATGGGATAGCAGGCTGCTTGCTGCTTCTGCTGATCAACACATTTACAACACAAAAGACACTGATGGAGAGGTGCGAAGGAATTTAAGGTGGCCCGGGATTATGAGTTTTTTTATAGGCTTCAGGGATTCTAGTGTTAAACTGTCCCCTATGCTAATATATGTACAGTACATATATATAAATATACTAGGGGTCTTTGCCTCCTGCTCGCCTTGCTTGCCAAACACCCCCCCCCCCCCATCCCACCCGCTCCTCCGGCCCCGGACACTTCACATCTCTGCCGCTCACGTTGTGAGGAGGGGGGCTGAACGCACCCCAAGGAGACGCAGTCGCTCCTCCAAAACTCCCTCTTAAATGGTGATACAATGGGAAACAAATACAGTTTTTTTTTACCTCCTTTTTGCTCAATCAGCTGCTGGCTTGCTGATCAGAGGCACACTTCTGTCATATCACCTACAGTATGTCCATATATTGAATCTCTTTTCAATTTTACTTTTTCATCAATATCGCACTGAATTTTGATTCCATGTTTGGAATTACATCATGACAACGCAATGTATAACTGCCCGTGAGTGAATATCATTTCTTTCTCTCCACAAGAAATGTGTCTGACAATAGCATTCACACAAACGAGAAATGATTTCTCTTACAGGATTTCACTTTCACCAAACAACAAATCTTTTAATTCTCCTAGATAGGCCTCTTCATTGGGAAGAAACACTACTTTGTTTTCCCTGATGGCAACACAAATTAGACGATCTACAAATCTTCGACTTAAAGTTTAAATCTGAAGAATATATTCGATCTCTTTTCACTGTTCCATTATTTCACAGAGTAATAATTTCCGTTTGTTTGCGCTAATGCCATCTTTGACATCCTTTTTTGAGACTTTCAAATTTTCGTGCTTCCATTATCTCTCTCTAACCTGCTCTGAATGTGTATTGCGCCAGCATTTTTGAATTCTTTACGACGTTCTACTTTGTCATCTACTCTTTGTTTTATTTCCGGCCCCGGGTGTGGTTAAATCTCTTGGCACAAAGACTCGTCTCGTGGAACGTGAAAGTGTCTCTGTGAGAAAATCACGTCTCATCTACCTCCAACCTTCCAAGATATTTTTTCATAATACAGAGATATATTGTCACACACGTGCGCTTAGGAGGCAGTCAACAAGCCCAAAGCTGAGTGAAACATTGTGAGACAAGGGATTGATTTGCGGTACTAATGCGTCACTCTCTCTCGTCAGACATAAAGAACACAAATAAAATATACCTTACTTCTGGGTTCCAAGATGTCACTTCGAGCACCTTTCTATGACGATACTTCCAGCTTCATCTGATGACATCACTTCCTCCATTACACCACTTCCAGTCCCCCTTTGTTGATGTCATATTCATCCAACAGTTTCAATGTCATCTCCTGCCAACTCATTTCTGTCCTCTATTTTGTCCATGAATATAAACAGCAACTTTTCTGTTACCGATTGTCAATTGCTGTATATCCTTTTTGATCAGAATCCAAGTCTTTTCTTTTTTCTTTTGTCCAACGGACATTATACGGGGACGGTCCCCAACTGTTTTCCTTTTGTGGAAGTGCTTTTTTTGTAAGCGTATTACAACATATAAAAATATATATATATATATATATATATATATATATATATATATATATATATATATATATATATATATATATATATATATATATATTCTTAGGTGTGAATCGCAATATAATTATTTGGGTGGTTACCTACCATGTAATGCTTGTATTTGATTGGCCAGTTGGCAAACCTCTGCCAAGTCTTTTCATCTGAGTATCTGCCAACTAATACAAAGAGTACATGACATGTGTTTCGGCCTTATTGGGACTCGTCAAGTGTAGCATCTTCTTATCCTTTAATTGAAAATTCTCTCTGTTGAAGCAAAAGTAAATGGCTTTGTTGCTGTTTCCTCTTCTTTCTCTTAGACAGCAAAAGAAATCTGTACAGTATGCAAAAGCCATAAGAGGACCCACAATACTGCTATTTTTTAAAGAAAACTATTAGAGTCTTCATGGGTGAGCTTTGTCCAACAGTTCCTATTTGTTTAGATGTGAGCAATATTCTAGCCATTACAGAGCAAGCAATCCATATTACTAACCGAGAATGCTAAACCGGATGATGGACGCAGGCACATCCGGCAATGGGCCGTAGCTGCAAAAAGACGTACTGCGCAGGCGCAAAAAGAGTCCGCGAGAGTCGGCTGAGGAGCCGAGAAAGGTGGACAAAAGAGGGCGAGAGAGGCGGATGAGGGGCCGCGAGAGGCGGACAAGACCACAGAAAAAAGGAGTGAGCACAGGAAAAATGGAGAAATGAGGCGCAACGAGCACCGAAAAAAGGAAAAGGCACATAAAAAAGTAGTCAAACGCAGGCAAAGCACGAAACACATTGCACACGAAACTAGACCCAAAAAAAAAAAAAAAAGAGGCTCGCGCACAACAGCAAGGCACCCCCCCCCCTACAGGCACCGGATGGGACACACACCAAGAGGGGGATTCAACAAGCCCATGGAACACAAAAAAAAGAACACAAAACCACCCCACAGACCCTACAAGCAAGGGACGGGACACACACAAAGAGGGGGATTCAACAAGACACAGGAACACAAAAAGAAAGAAGACGCTCGCGCAACAACAATCCTCAACCCCCCCCCCCCCCCACACACACACACATCCATAAGAAGTGACACCCAAAGCCACATATTCTAAAGTGAACATCAACACCTTCACACTAGACAGCATAGGTGTCAGCATTGGTGGATCTCCTTACAATAAAGCACTATTAACCGTTCAACTGCAGAAAAGGAAACATTAACAGTGACTGCGATCCTCCTTATTACTTATCCATATTTCGCATGCTGAGAAAGAAACAAGTCATGAATACACGATCACGGGTACAAAACGAAAAGGAAATGATAACAGGAACAAACACACGAACACGAAAGAAACAACAAAATAGACGGCTATGCAGCATAGGTGGATCTCATTACAATAAGGCACTATTAACCGTTCAACCGCAGAAAAGGCTCCATATTAACATTGAGTGCAATACTTCTTATTACTTATCCATATTTCTAAAAGAAAAAATGTCTCGACTCCAAAAACGCAAAGCTCAACTAAAGCTTCTAACTAACGATGTACCTAAAAGTAAAAACTTTATGAACTGCATTAGATCCTACAATAGTTCATTTGCTTTTGCATCTACCGGAGTAAATATCAGGCCACCAAAAGGCAATGGCCCATACTGCTTTCGCATATGTGCACAAATACTGCATCGCATTGGAACAGTGCACCCTGAAACAAATCAACAACGCAAATATGCACAAATCTACATCCTAGATCCACATGACGCAAACTATCAATCAAAGTGCTGCATCGCAACAGGCACGGATTCAAAACAAAACACCTCCCGTCTCAGACATACGTTAATGGCAGCGAAGGCTACAACGGGCTTCTCACACAGCACAGGCAAATCGATTACAGCTCCAAAACAACACGTCCCAAATACTACACATGCAACAACGCGCCTCTCAAACGGCACAAGCAAAACATACACCAGGAAAATTCATTCAGATTAATGAATGTCATTTGCAATTATTGTCATTCAGTTCACTTCCCTGAAGAAACAACTGGCAATACAAGTTATACATTTACACGTTGTTGTCAAAAGGGTCAAATTAGACTGCCTCCTTTACATTCATATACTGAATATCTACAGAAGCTTATAACTGACGATGTACCTGAAAGTGAAATCTTTATCAACTACATTAGAACCTACAAATCGGTATCCACTATGAACATTAACGGTGGCACTGCACGTGACATCCGTCTTGAAAAAATGTTGTTTATTGATGAATGTTCAATGGCATGAAGTCACTTACTCAACACCATTCATAAACTTCTACAAACGTTTATGAATAATAATATTCGATTTGGAGGAAAGGTACTTTTATGAGGAGGAGATTTTAGACAGTGATTAGCTATTCTTCCAGATGCCATGCACTCAGCTATTGTTCAGTGCACCTTAAAATACGCAGACAATTGGCATTGCTTTCAAAAGATACAGTTAGTAAAAAAGATACGATGTCCAGAACCAGATCATAACAATTGCTTATTACAACTGAGAGATGGTACACTCACCAATACAGATGGACTTCACCCACATATTATTACAATTCCTCAAGCCTTTATCTGCGACGACTTAGTTACAGGGAGATTTGGAACAGCAATCTCATTAGACCAAATGCCCCTTTTAACACAACGCACTATATTATGTCCAAAAAATATTAATGTGGAAAACATAAATACCCAAGTCATTCCATTACTTCCTGGAGAGACACAACTCTTTCTAAGCTCTGACAAACTTGACTCTGATCACAACAATAACCATCTTAAATGACCTTACAAGTTCTGAGCTGGAATTACCTTTTACACTTAAACGGCGTGTACAAAGAAATTTTCAAATAAACCTTTACACTGTGCCACACACTTTATTGTTTGCTTTCTATTTGCATCATCTACACCGTCACACTATTCTATATCTCATTCATACATCACGCTCTTTGTCATTCCCAACACCAGGGGTTGGCGAGCGAAGCGATCAGGGGGCAGAGCCCCCTAGTAGTTGAAAGAAATGGAAGGTAATTACATAAAAGTCAGAAGTAAAAAAAAAAAAGAAAATATCGGTTTTCAGAAAAATTCCCAAGTGCCATGGAATGTTGTTTAGGACGTCTCTGTGTCTTGTGTCATCAGAGCGACTATTTAAATCTGCTAAGATTAATTTAGTATCTGTGATTTGGATTAAAACACCATAAACCTTACTGTGTAGTTCCTTCTTAGATTTCTGGCTTCTAAGATTACTGTTTTCTTTCTGATTTTGATTTCTGGTTTAATTCTGAATAGGTAGTAGTGTGTGTGTGTGTGTTTTTGGTGGTTTGGGCTGTAATTCTATCCAGACTAACAAAGGGCACAAGGTAGGAACAAACCCTGAACAGGGGAACAGGGTACCAGTTCATCACAGGGCAAGCAAACACACGCGCACACACTTGCCCATTTTAGCGTCACCAATTCACATAACCTCAAGTCTTTGGCATACTCCATTCAGGGAGGACCTGGGAAGCAAACCACAGCCTCCTTATTACCAGGCAGCAGCGCTACCACTGCCCTACCATGCCACTCATTATTATTCTAATTTAATTTTAATTTGTTTTTTCTTTGCTTGTGATTTATACTTTGATATCTTGTAAAGCACTTTGAGCCACATCCTTTGTATAAAATGTCCTATAGAAATAAATGTTGTTGGTATGTCATAGTCATGTCATTTGTGGTCATGGCTCCTATTGCTGCTTATTTAGACCATTGCTACAACGTGTGAAGTTATTGTGGAAAATGCATTTAAGATGGAAGCATTTTTGTTTTGCTGTTTTTACCTTTGAGATAATTTGTCACTAGAGGCCATGCAAATCTTTTACCATCAAGGGCCACATTTACAGCAGACAGTTCAAAATCAGACACCTGATGAAAGTGTGGCATAGTGGTCAAGCATCAGGAGTTGTGGGTTCATATCCTGCTAGTGACACTCTGTGACCAAGAGCAAGTCACTTCACCTGCCTGTACTCCAACTGGAAAAATTGTACAAATCTCAAATAGTCACCTTGGATAAAGATGTCAACCAAATGAATAATTCAGAGCTTCTTGAATTAAAGTAGTTACTTTGCACTGTGATTCAGGGAAACGTTGTCTTGCATATATGTATGCCATGGCTGGGCACCGTTACAACACTTAGAACCGATAATTCACCAGTCAAAAAACAGTACTCACTAGAGCCCTACCACAACTCTTTATTTGGTGGAAAGGATAGGTGGCATTTCATTGCACATTTCATGTTATGTGTGGTTTTAATGAAATAGATAGATAGATAGATAGATAGATAGATAGATAGATAGATAGATAGATAGATAGATAGATAGATAGATAGATAGATAGATAGATAGATAGATAGATAGATAGATATTAAAGTCACTAAATAATTGCTAGATGGATAAGAAAGACACCTAGGTCATGAACTAGATAAGCAGATCAGAAAATAAACTGATGGAATGATGTTTCTGCTTACTTCACCTATATAATAACTGTGATCTTCTTAAGAACTAAAAATATTGTTTAGCTAATATAGGATTTTTCTCCTCACATGTCACAGGAAAGTTAATTTGCATGAGGAATTTCAAGCTTATATAACACATAAAACACAGTTTAGCTTCTGGCTGTCTTCATTAATTTAAGCATTTTGTGAACATTTAAACAATATGTCAAAAGAATGTATGGGCTAGGCTTCTGAGGAATGAACACTGAAGATAATGTAAGTGAAAATGTCACAAACCTCACACAAAAGTGTGCTGACATTCAGACTGAATGTGTTTTATGTCACCTCCTCTTCATATTTTTTTTTAAAGAACTGTAAAGTCATCCTGATGTAAAATGCACATTTTGCAATGTCATGGACTTTCCAAAATTCATTTCTATCTATCTATCTATCTATCTATCTATCTAACTATCTATCTATCTATCTATCTATCTATCTATCTATCTATCTATCTATCTATCTATCATATAGTGCCTTTCACATCTATCTATCTATCTATCTATCTATCTATCTATCTATCTATCTATCTATCTATCTATCTAAATGACTTGCGTATAGTTACTAATTACATTAATTATAAATACAAGATGGGCGACACTGTCATTCACGGAACAACATGTGCAAAGGATTAAGGTGTTTATGTTGACACAGCATTTTCACTGAGTAAGAAATGCCCAGAAGCAATTAAAAAGACCAATAAAATTTTAGGTTACATCATAAAAACTGTTGAATTTAAGTCAAGGGACACTATTCTCAAACTAAATAGTGTAATAGTACGTGTCTGAGCCCGACTCATGCGTGAGGGCTAACATGCCCAGTTTTGACACTCTGCTTTTCAGTCCTTCCATTCTTAGTCTTTCCCACTGGTTTTGGTAACTCTGTTTTGTTTTCCTTTCCCAGTAGTTTTGACCTTCGGCCTGTCTATCCCACTCTAGCTGGAGCAGTTGAGTCCTGGTTTCAAGTGAAGACAGATGTAATTTAAAATAAAGTGATCAAATAAGAAACCTCAGCTGAAGTTACCTGTCACATATAGCTGTTGGCAGGACAGGAACAAAATGTAAGGGAAGTTTTTCAGCAGACAGCCATACACTTTTATTTTTCCTCATATCCGGTGTGAGCTCCTGTTTGTGAAATCTGAACTCATATTAAAGCTGGCTGCTCAACTGTTCATTTCCGTCATAGACGCACCACTCAAATTTGACATTATTTAGACTGTCCCACCACTAAAATGATTTTTATTTTGTCTTTTTTGATCTGCTGTAATGCCCTCTGCAGTGGCCTTCTATAGTGCCTGCTATGTGAATTTCGGATATTCAACATTCATCAGCTCTTTAATTGACACGCTCACCACTGCAAGAGAGTGTAAGCCCAGTCCTCCCTCCTGATCAATGAATCTCTTCTCTCTCTTATGGCTTTTTGTGTCCAGTGGTACATAAGGTAGAAAACAAAGCCACGGGGGATGCACAAACCAGTGTGTTTCTTTGAGCCCGGATAAATGGGGAGGGTTACATCAGGAAGGGCATCCGGTGTAAAATTTTGTCAGATCAATATGCAGACAACAATACAGATTTCCATATCAAATTGGTTGAGTCCCAGATTAACAATGGCTGCCACTAGTACTGTTAGCCAACAGGGTACGGAGGAAAATTAGAATACTGTTGGGTGAAAGAGAGGAAGAGGGAGAGGTTTGTGTCCAGAGGAAGGAGGAGAAGAGGAGGAAGGTTAGGATATTGGAAGTGAGGGTAAGAGCTTTGAATGTTTGTGGTATGACTGGTAAAGGGAGAGACCTAATCGATATGATGGAGAGAAGCAAGGTTTATATATTGTGGCTGCAAGAGGCTAAATGGAAGGGGAGTAAGGCAAGGTGGATCAGATTCAAATTGTTCTACCATGGTGTGGATGGGAGGAGAAACGGGGCTGGGTTATCCTGAAGGAACAGTACGTCAAGAGTGTTTTGGAGGTGAAAAGAGTGTTGGACAGAGTGTTGATTATGAAGCTGGAAATTAATGGTGTAATTAGGAATGTTATTAGTAGATATGCCCCGCAAGTTGGATGTGCGATGGATGAGAAAGAATATTATGGGAGTGAATTGGATGAAAGTGGTGGAGAGTGTATCCAAGGGAGAGAGTGTGGTGATTGGAACGTATTTCAGTGGACATGTTGGTGAAGGAAACAGAGGGGATGAGGTCATGATGGGTAGGTATGGTGTCAAGGAGAGGAATGAAGAAGGTCAGATGGTAGTAGATTTTGCGACAAGGAAGCATATGGCAGAGGTAAATACATATTATAAGAAGAGGCAGGAACAAACGGAGAGGTACAAGAGTGGAAGAAGATACACATGGGTGGAATATATCCTATGCAGGACAATCAGTCTGAAGGAGACTAGAAACTGAAAAGTGGTGGCAGGAGAAAGCGTAGTTAGGCAGCATAGGATGGTGGTCTGTAGGATGATGATGTCAAGTAGATTTGTCAAGTGCCAGTAATTGTGCTTTTGTCCAAGTCATACCCAATAAGTGAAGGTCTTCATTAATGTCCAAGTTGTTCTTGGTCTGTCTGGTTAGTGTTTTCCAGGAAGGACCCACTGCATGGTCTGTTTGGGTAATCTGCTGTTGTCCATAAGTATAAGATAGGGTTGATAATTTTGTCCTCCTGTCCCGTACTGACCTTTTAGGGACACCCAAATGTCCCATATTTAGTTCATTTTCAAATTTCGTCGTAAAAATATATTTTTACTACCTTCTTATGGTACTTAGTTGTAACTTTATAAGTAATTATACTTTCTTTTCTTGGATTCTCTTGATGAAAATAACCCAAATGTAACGAGGAAATGAGTGTTTGCTGCCTGTTTGCAACTTATTCAGTTGCTATGGTTGGCTGAGGATGGCGGCACTCTTACCGTTTTGCTCTTCAGCTGCGCTGTACTGTATCAACAAAGTGTGCTGTTGCTACTTGCCATGGCCCACTTAAACACTAATCCATTGTGAGAGACGGCCGGCAGATCAATCCGGCCGGGATGTCCCCGAACTGGAAGAGTGGAGGAAGGCTGCCTTTCCAGGACACTGCCTCCCCCAGGACGCTAGGTGGCAGCTTCCCTGGATGGTAACTGTGCCCTGGATTCCCTCAGGGCATCCTGGGACATGCAGAACATTTTCTCTGCCCTGTTGGGTGCTGTGGGTGCCGCCAGGGGGAGCTCATAAAGAACCTGGGGACTCCTACTTTTCCTACAACCAGGAAGTACTTCGGAGTCAGGAGGACGGAAGCCCAGAGTACTTCCAGGCTACTTGAAGACTGATGATGTGGCGTTTGACCCGGAAGAAGAGAAGGAGCACTTCTGTGTCAAGGAATATATAATGGACTGGTAGAGACCCAGCAAACTGAGCTGGAGTTGGGAGGTTGGGTGACGAAGCTGCTGGGAGTGGAGGATTAGTGTACTATTATTGATTATTTGTATTAAGAATTGTGGTGATTGTGGTGCTTTGTGCACTGTATTGAAGAAAATAATTAAAAATTATACTTGGTGCTTTTAAACGTGTGTCCGGAATGTCTGTCTGGTGGGTTTCGCGGGGCAACAGTGCCTCCTAGCATCCACACCATCCATCCATCCTAAGATGCCAAAACATATTATTTATTTATTTGTATTATTTATTTGTATACTGTATATGTTAAGAAAGGGGTGGGCTGTTACAGAATCAGAATTTTGTTGTTGAGTTTGTATGACGCTATATAAATGTAATGAATTATTATTATTATTATTTATATATAGTTGATTTATTATATTTTGATTTTGCAAGCCATTTGCCTGGGTAGTTTTTGCTTTGTACCCTGCCCCACCATAACCAATCGTCTATGGGTGAAGAGCGAAAGCTTTAAATTCGTCAAAAATTTCGATCTCTGGTTTTCGACAGATCTCGATGTTTTAGGGTCCCCTGATACTGAAAACATTGATATCTTGATGATGGGTGTGTGTCAGTGTGTCTGTGTGTGTGTCACAGTTTCTTGTCATCAGATTCCTTACATTTCTATCTGCCAAGCATACTTCTCTTCTTCCATCTCCCCCAGCCTACCCTAACAGCTCTTGCAGCTTGGCAGAGATATAGACTACTATGGTCCAACTGCAGGTTGCAGGCTCGTGGAGTGCTCAGTTGCTCCCTGTTCCATGGTCATGTTCAAGTGCTGTTCCTCACTTGCTCCTCACAATTCCCCAAAGGGACCCTGACTGCTTTGCCTTGTCACTTTAGATGTGCTGGTTCCTACTGCACTGCTGCATTGGTTTTTCTCTCCGTTTTTTCTTTCACTGCTCTCTTCTCCTTCTATTTTCAAATCCTGCTCTCTTGTCCGGCGCTCCTTTGTGTTCCTCCTTGAGAGCAGTGCCTCAAACACAAACCACAGGAAGCCAATGAAGCAATCAAGACAGAACACACCCTCACGTGCAGGTGAACCCCATCTCAATCGCTCCACCAACTCCGCACAGCTGTGTGAGCACTTACACCCGCAGAGATCGAGCTGGAAATGTATTTATTTATTTAAAATCCAAATCATGAACCCGGGCGGAACGGTGGCGCAGTGGGTAGTGCTGCTGCCTCGCAGTTGGGAGATCTGGGGGCCTGGGTTCAATTCCCGGGTCCTCCCTGTGTGGAGTTTGCATGTTCTCCCCGTGTCTGCGTGGGTTTCCTCCGGGCGCTCCGGTTTCCTCCCACATTCCAAAGACATGCAGGTTAGGTGGATTGGTGATTCTAAATTGGCCCTAGTGTGTGCTTGGTGTGTGGGTGTGTTTGTGTGTGTCCTGCAGTGGGTTGGCACCCTGCCCGGGATTGGTCCCTGCCTTGTGCCCTGTGTTGGCTGGGATTGGCTCCAGCAGACCCCCGTGACCCTGTGTTCGGATTCAGCGGGTTGGAAAATGGATGGATCATGAACCCTCTATATTACACTCTCATTTATATCAAATTAAGACCCTTAATTCATCTGGATACGGGCAGTTTATCCCATTCTTCCTGGCAGATTCTGTCAAGCTCTATTAGACTAAATGGGAAATGTCTTGTGATAAAAACTCAGGCAGCAAAAAGAAAAAGGTTTGGAGACATTTACAGTGGATTCAGAAAGGATTCAGAGCCCTTCACACTTTACTGTCTTGTAGATTTCACTTTAAATGGCTACATTTGCCATTTTTGCTAACCAATCTACACTCACCATCCCATAATGTCAGCAAGTCAGTCAGTCATTATCCAACCCGCTATATCCTAACACAGTGTCTTGGGGATCTGCTGGTGCCAATTCATCCCATAAGGTTAAAGTGCTTTCGAAACCATTTGCAAATTTATTAAAAACCCAAAATTAAAATCTCTCTTTTGTGGTGTGGGTTCTGCTCCACCCTCCCAGAAGCCATCTTGGGAGCCTCTTAAACCCGTACTGATAACGTAACCAGTGGATGGGCTCCAGCAAGTGAGGACACACACAGTCAGCAATGGATGGGTGCAAAAAGTGCAGGTGCTTTTATTAATAAAACTCAAATACAAGGCCACCCTATATAACAGAAAAATCAGCAAAAGAAGAGAAACACATCTTTACAGGAGCGGAGTTCACAACTGAACTAACTAACAGGTTGAGACTGGCCTATAAATATGGCAGGTATGAGGAAGAGGTGGAATCAGGACAGCCAGAACAAGAACTGATGTAGCAGGAAGGGGAACACTGGGTAGTGGAAATGATGTCATCAGGGTTGGCTGAAGTGACGTCAACATTGGGTGGATCAATAGTGATGTCATTAAGAGTCAGGGTCTTCAGTTGGGCTGCAGGAGAACTAAGAGGAGAGAGGATTAGGTGAAAGCGCCAACCCCTGGTCTGGCTGACAAATAACACTACAGTAAATCCTTGGATTGTGAGTAACTTGGTGTGTGAGTGTTTTGCAAGACGAGCTAAAATTTTTAATAAATTTTAACTTGATAAACAAGCGAGGTCTTGCAATATGAGTAGTATGTATACGCTTTTTCTGCCGAGTGTCACATGATCACAACGTGATCTCACTGTGGGATTGTGGGTAATCGTCTCCCATGCTTGGTCTCAGATGGCGTGCCTCACTCATATAGTTAACATCCGAGCATATACTGTTTACTATAGCATTGTGACCACGTGTGTGTGTGTTCTAACGTGCAAGATCTTGTCTTGCAACCTAAAACACGAGGCTGAGGCTCAGTATTTTAGCAAAACAGCTTTATTCAGCGTGAAGCAGGAACAACAGGGTTATTTATTGTAGCAGGATCTACCGCTCTCCTATACAGAGACACAGCAATCAGGCAGGCTCGTGACCAGGTTAGTAGCCAAGTAATACTGTGCTTGGCGCATTTATAATGTTCCTCACATCACCCATCAACGGCAGGCGCTTATAGGCACGACCACGATCTTTTCTGATTCACTTTCACGGCGAACTGCTACAGCGCTGGGAGCCTACGGTTGCTTTGAGATGCTCTTCCGCGTTTCATCCCGATGGGTGGAATCCCAAAAGAGTTTAGAAGCCTTACAGTGCGTAAAGTATTTTTTTTATTTTATGTCCAAGTGCAGTGACTCTTCAGGCAAAAGCGACTATCATTGGAGAGGCTCCTGGTTAAAGTCGCAAAAAAAGAAGAAGATTCCAGTGAGCCAACAGACAGCAGGGAATCTGTTAGTTAGAGTGAAAGTCATCCTACACAGTAACCCTCGTCTCCCTCACACCAGCCATGATTCTTTTCAAAGGTAAAGTGCATGTTAATTTGTTTTATGACTTTTTACTTTATATTTTGTATTAATCATTTTTATATGAATATTTTTGGGTTGTAGAACAAATCATCTGAGTTTCCATTATTTCTTATGGGGAAATTTGCTTTGATATATGAGTGCTTTGGATTACAAGCACGTTTCATTAATGAATTAGGCTCGCAAACCGAGGCACCACTGTAACTGAGCCTGTAAACTGTCCCTCATGTGCACGTGTGTGACAGTCTGTAAACGGCCATCTTCAGGTCTCTCCATAGATGTCCTATTGGATTTAAGTTGGGACTTTGGCTGGGCCACTCAAGAACACTCAGAGACTTGTCCCTAAGTCACTCTGGCATTGTCTTGGCTGTATAGTTTGGTTCATTGACATCATGGGAGAAATATTTGAACCCTGGTTGGTTTGGTGTTCACCTAGCAAGCGATGAAGGTGCAAAGTACAGTGGAACCTCGAGATACGATCACCTCTGTATACGAGAAATTCAAGATACGAGGAAAGTATGAGCGAAAAATTCGGATCTAAATACGAGCATTGGCTCATGTAATGAGCCACGAGCCAGGCTGTGGGTATGCGTGACGCGTTTCCCGATCCGCCTCGACTCGAGGATTCACCCAAGCTGTCGCTGCCCGCCCGTCAGCTCACTCAGTGTTCCTTGTTCTCCCGTAGCGTGAGTTTGTGATTTCATTGGTTTTTTTTGCATTTAACGTGAAAATAATTATTCCACGATGTCTCTCAAGAAGATTGTTGCCTCAGATAGTGCTGTAAAGAAAAAAAAGGAAGCCGTTTCCTCCTCCCCACCTCCCTATCGTCTCCCTCAAGCCAGCCAGGACTCTTCATAAAGGTAAACTACAGTTATATTATTTACCAGTGTTATTTGTTAGGAAAATTGATTTTTATGTTGATATTTTTGGGGGTGCGGAACGGATTAACTGGATTTCCATTATTTTCAACGGGGAAGTTTGTTCTAGATACGAGAAATTCGCTATACGAGCTCAGTGCTGGAACGAATTAAACTCGTATCTAGAGGTTCCACTGTATAAAGGTTGAACTAATAGTATTACTTCCTGGATTAGTGCTGAATGAATAAATATGAAATGATAGCCCTTTCATGAGATACAAGAATATTATATTGTAATTGAGCGTTAGCATTAAAGAAATGTTTGGGTAAGATTAGTAAGGAACAATTAAGTTGGCTGTAGCAAATAAGTATGTGCTAAATGTTATCCATCCATTATGCAACCCACTGTAACCTAAGTACAGGGTCATGGGGGTCTGCTGGAGCCAATCCCAGCCAACACAGAGCGCAAGGCAGGAAACAAACCCCTGGCAGGGCACCAGCCCACCGCAGCTAAATGTTATCTTTTAATAATGTAGCAAAACTAAGCAGCTGGAAAACAGTTTAAAGTAGCAAAAGTGTTTAACATTTTGGTAAAAGCAAATACGGCTTCAAAATAAAGAATAAATAAAGTATAATTTTTTTTTTTTTAGTGCATTTGCTGTGACATTGGTGGGTTAGCGAGTTTCATGCTGACAGGGTCTGCTTGGCCGACAGGGAATTTGAAGTTAACTGTGCACTCCAGACATAAATCAGCTGTGCAGCTAACTGATGGGTCAGCTTGTAACAAAGTGCTTAGTTTGAGTTTGAAGTCACATATGCATGGGTCAGTGGAGCCGATAGACTGCCAGTGAGCTTAGTGGACTTGGTCACTCATTAGGTAATTCCATTTTGCTGTATCCTATTAGCAACAAGTCAGAAGATGGATTGGGAGAGAGCATGAGGGGATCATGAGGTTGCTGGAAAGGGGTGTGTGATGCTCTGCAAAAGGACGAAAGTCCAAGGCTTTAGAGTCTTGATACTTCTTGTCTTGCTATATGGTTGTGAGACCTGGACGCTATCCACTGACCTGAGACAAAGACTGGAATACTTCAGTACTGTGTCTCTTTGGAGAATCCTTGGGTACTGCTGGTTTGACTTTGTGTTGACCGAATGGTTGCTTATGGGGTCCTAAATGAGGCAAATTACTTGAATTGTGAGGGAGTGTCAGTTATGGCATTATGGCCGTGTGGTGCGATTCCCTGAGGGTGATCCGGCTCTTAAGTTGGGGACCCGAATGGCTGGACCAGGCCAAGGGGTCGCCCACGTAACACCTGGCTGCCTCAGATAGAGGACCACTTCCGAAAGGTGGGAGTGGGCCGCGTGTCTGCCTGGGGGGATGCTAACTGGGATCTCGAGTTGTTTCGTCATGTAGTGGGTGCGGCAACGCACTGTACCAGTGCATGCTCCCCAACTTGACTTGACTTGTTCAAAGATTATAAAGATTGTATTAACTTATATGTTTCGAAAATAAACTATTACATATTAAATTGAAAATTATCAATTAACTTTTTGAGGGGGGGTGGGGGGCACAGAATTATGTGCTTTGGCCTAGGGCGTAAAAATGTGTAAATCCAACCCTGGTTCTCCCATCTCAGCAGATGACTTTTGAAACTCGATCAGAGCGGCCATTCTTTTTATGGCCACCTTCCTGATTAAGGCCCATCTTCTCTTTTTACACATTTTGGCTTGACGGCCAACTTTAGAAAGAGTCCTGGTGGTTCCAAACTTCTTAACCATTGGCTAATGTGTTAAGTCTTTTTTGTCAGGTTAAGGAAGAATAGACAAAATAGATAAATTAAATATTGTTTGTATGGAGCAGGAAATATGGGCAATAGTGCGGCGAAATGGGATATTGTGCATGGTTGTTGATTCAGTAATGAAGTACTTGGACTTCAATCTTCATTACTAGAATTTCATGGAGCAAATCTGGTGGATGTTTTTCTTTTTAGCAAAAGATTGAATCATGGTCAGATTTGGAGGTGCCTTTCACTAATTGATGTCTCAGATATTTGATCTTGGGCTAAATAAGACTCAAAATCAAATAAGTAAATCCAGGCTTAAGCACAGAATACGTTGGAAAATGGCAAGAAACTCTTGTTTCAATTTAGCAAACAGTGCTGCTCTTGAACTTTCTTAAATATGGCCATCAGAAACTGGAGGTTATGCAACGTGACTTAATAATGCTGTCATTGACACGTTGCACTAATTTTGTTAATCTACATGTTAAAAATGCAGTGACAGAACTGTCAAAAAGAATTCCAAGAATATTAGCAGTGGATGTGACAATGAGGCTGACTGCTTTGGGCAAAGAACAAAGGAGGAAACCAACAATCATAAGAACTGCTGTCACAACTTGGTAATAATTATACTTGTATAAGCAAAAATATCTGGGTTCACCAGACAACATCTGTGCATGATTTTAGGAAAGGAATAATAATAATAATAATCTTTATATATAATAAGCTACCATGGCTGTTCGTTGGTCTGTCCACCTTAAATCACCTGTAGCACACAAACCGTTTGAACTATTGACCAGAAATGTGGTACACATACACTACGTGACATCTCTATCCGCTTTCGGGGTGATGATTGACCTCCAAGGTTATTATTCATTTTACTTTTATTTTATTATATTGTAGAATTAACTCTCGGTAGTGGCCAGCAGGGTGGCCATGCGGTGCCCATACACAATGGCGTTCTCATCCCTACTACCTTCACCGTCACTTCCCCTACCTCTTCATATCTTAAATCATTCTTGAGGCAGATTGAAGACTTAAGTGCCAGCTTAAGTGAAGAATTCAGGAAAACGTACTATGTAATTGCAACACAAACACTGACTTAACCAGTTTTAACATGAAAAGATGCCAACAAAAGAAGAGAAGAAGAAGGCCGCTAGGGTGGAGAAAAGAAGAGCCGCTCAGGAAGCAGCAAGCACATCAACCTCTGAGCAAACGAATGGTAAACATACAGAGAAAGAGGATGAAGACTAGGAATGCTCAAGTCAAGTGTATTCACTGCGCCGTTACTTGTAATAATAATAATAATAATAATACTAATACTACTAATAATAATACATTTTATATATATAGTGCCTTTCAGGCTGAAAAAAACTCAAATTAACATAAGCCATCCTAGGTTTCTTACCCGACCGGGAGGCTATATTAATGAAAGGACAGGTAGAGAACAATTGCATGGACTATTTTCTCCCTCCAATACAATAGGTGGCAGTCTACCTGGGCTACGGTGCCTGCATGGATACCCACAGGGCAAGCTGGGAATTGCAGTCCTGTTAGACAGCACTGCTGGGTTCCATGGGTGCCAACACAGGGAGCTGCAGGGATTGACCATCCTCACTTTAAGGAACTTCTGCCTGACCAAACCAGTACTGCAGTAACACTGGAAGTACTCCTGAGTCTGGCATAAAGGAAGACGTTCAACCTCATCCTGGTGAGCGGGAGTCGGGAGAGGAGCTGGACAATATTCACCTGGGAGGAGTGAAAGGGGAGGAAAGGAGAAAGGAAGAAAGAAAAGGACGAATTGTGCCTGTGCTGTGTTTGTGAATTACTATTTAAACCCATGATTTAGATTAGATTAGATTAAATTAGATCAATCCCATGGGGAAATTCTGATGCATACAGCAGCAGAAACATACAAAACAAGAATACACACTCACAGGACACATAATACAGCCAATTAATCAATTAACAATCAACCAATCAATCAATCAGTCAATAAATAAATACATAAATAAATGTATATTGTGCAGATATTTCAAAATGGTATTTCACAATGAACATTAGTGTTGGAGGGTTTGGTGGCCCAGTGGTGCCCCCTACAGGTCGCGGGACAATCATAAGAAATGCAATGATTTACTTCAAGAGGTCAGAGTACATTAATTAACAAGAACAGTTGTGTCAGATATTTGAAACATTAAATTGTGTGCTGCAGTTTAAATGTTTAAAGCCTAAATAGACTTGATTTCAATAGGAGTTTTTTCTAATTTTAACCTTCAGAAAGAAGTCCATTGAAAGCTAGACCTCAAAATCAAAAATAACATCATATTCATAATTCCTGACCTTGAAATAGTTTAAAATGATACCCCACATGCTTATGTTTGAAATTTGTCATTTTTAACCATCACCATTAAGAGCGGCTCTTAATCAAGTATCATAAATATTGTCATAATCGTGAACAGCCACCTTGAAATAACATAAAACGACACTCCACATGCCTATACTACCAATTTCCATTTTCTTTGAAGTTCTAATAATAACTAATTACATTTGTATTATGCTTTTCTCGCTACTGAAAGCACTTTACATAGACAGAGGGGAACCATTTCAGCCTGCGCCAGTGATAATAAATAACAACAATTAACTACATTTATAGAGCACTTTCTCACTTCTCTAAGCGCTTAGACATAGGGAGCCACTTTAACCACCACCAAAGTGTAGCACCCACCTGGAATGTGGTGGCAACCATTATGGCACCAGTATGCTCACCGTACATTAACCATTATATGGTAAAACAGTGAGAGAGTTAGCCTGTAAGAGACAGGAGGTGATTAAGGGGCACAGAATGAATTGGCAATGGGGTACAATTTAGCCAGCTCTTTTCAAAAGATGCCCAGGGATCTTTAATGGCCACAGAGAACCAGTATCTCAGCTTTACATCACATCCAAAGGATGGCTCCATATTTACAGCACAGTGTCCCTGTCACTGCACTGGAGTCACTGGGGTCCACATTCAGACCACAGGGTAACCGTCATCGGCTGGCCTCACCAACACCTTTTTCAGCAGCCACCCAAGCTTTTCCTAGATGGTCTCCCATTCAAGTACTGGTTGGGGTCGAACGTCCTTAGCTCATGGTGTAAACCCTGTTCTGAAGCACAGGTGGTATGACTGCTGACATTTTGTTTTTAAAAAGGAGTACCTTTGACCCCTCGTATCTCATTAGGGGATGAATTACTGGGGTTGGTTGATGTGGTATGCACAACTTCAAGTCCTGATCATTTTTGCTGAAGACACCGATTGGTTTACCCATAAGGTTGTAATTTCCTGCACAAAATATAGTTCAAAAATGGCATGAGAATTACAGTATTTTTGGGTCTAGTCAGGTCAGGTCAGGTTGGGGAGCATGCACTGGTACAGCACATTGCTGCACCCACCACTCGAATAAACAGCTTGGGATCCTGGTTGGCAACCCCCTGGGCATACACGTGGTCCAGTCCCACCCTCCCTCTGGTGATTACCATTTATCTGCTGCAGCCAGGTATTACGTGGATGTCTCCTTGGCCTGGTCCAGCCCCTTGGGTCCTCAACAATGAGGATCCTGTGAGCCGGATCATTGTCATGGAATTTTGTCACATGTGCTGTAACTGACACTCCCTCACAATGCAGGTAAAGTGCTTAATTTGAGACTCCATGAGCAACCGCTCATTCAACACAAAGTCAAACCAACAGTACCCAAGGATTCTTCGAATAGACACAGTACAGAAGGAGTCCGGTCTTCGTCTGAGGTCACTGGATAGCGTCCATGTCTCCCAACCACATAGCAAGACAGGAAGCACCAGAACTCTAAAAACTTGGACCTTCATCCTTTTGCAATGATATCGGGAGCACCACACACCCCTTTCCAGTGACCTCATGATCCCCCCATGCTCTCCCAATCTGTCTACTGAATTCATAGGAAGAGTCACCAGAGACATGAATGTCACTGCTGAGGTAAGTAAACCTCTTGATGAGGTCAACACTCTCTCCACAGACAGACACACTGCTGATGGCTGTGCCCAGGAGGTCTAAGAGGGGTTTTCAGAAGTAATTCTTATTAACATAAAACTCATGAAATCTGTTAAATGATAATCTGTGGCCACTTTATTAGGTCCACTTACCTGGCACAGTGTGTAAAGCAAAGTAGGGATGATTGGGGTTTCCCTTCCCAGCCACCATAATGGATAGACAGAATGAATGGATGGGTGTCACCATTGGTGTTCCTTGATCGAGAAGTCAATGCAGTTGAAGGATGGAGGGAGACTGCCTCTCAGGTTCACATGTTCTATTACACCTGGTGACAGCAGCCCTCTGATGCTGCTTCCATTTGAGCACTTACAGGGCTGATTGGAGTTTAGTTCTGCAGGGCAGCCCTGTTGGGGGTCCACAGGTGTCATTGAAGGGAGCTGTTGAGAGGAGACTCTCCTATCAGGTGGAGGATCTATCTTACATGGAATTTTGTCTGGCTACAATGCTGACATGCCAGCAGTGTTCGTGAATAAGGCCTGAAAAGGAGTCCTCCATCTTGCCCAGTAGTGTTGGAGCCAAGAGAAGATTAAGATAAAGCTTGCAAAGATGTTTTGAGGAAAATTAAAAAAGTCTAATTCAGCCCAGGAATTGTGTCCATGTAGTGGTGGTCTAGGGTTTGAGGCCTCTGACATCTCCTAATGGCCATCTTCATAAAGAGAAAAGTCTTCCTACTTCTTGGTTGAATCAGTTGTTAACAGTTACAACCCTTTTTATGTAGTTGCAACAGGAAGCCCTGGTGCCGCTGGAAGGAACTGCCAGAAAAAGCTCCTCTGTCATCTGAAGTTTCTGATTGACCTTCAGACGGGTTTTTCCATCTTAGTAGAGGACTTCTGAAGCTTTATTAGAGTAGCAGTTGGGTCTTGGTCACATTGCTGTCCAAGGCTCTGCTTGCCTGATTGCTCAGGAAGAGTTCTGGTGGTTCCAAACTTCTTCTATTCCACAATTACTAAAACAATGAGGTACAGCGATAATGTTGCTGCTTCCCAGTAAGGAGATCTGGGTTTGTGTCTCGGGTCCTCCCTGCATGGAGTTTGTATGTTTTCCTCCAGGTGTTCCGGTTTCCTCCCACAGTCCAAAGACATTCTAATGAAGTGGATTGGCCTTTCCTAAACTGGCCCTAGTGTGTGCTTGGTGGATGTGCGATGGACTGGCACCCTGTCCAGGGTCTGTTCCTGCCTTGCACCCTATGCTAGCTGGGATAGGTTCCAGCAGAGCCCCATGACTCTGTTCCCATGAAGTCAGTTGACAGATTGGGAGAGCATGAGGGGTCATGAGGTTGCAGGAAAGGAGTGTGTGGTGCTCCCGATATCACTACAAAAGGACGAAGGTCTAAGTCCTGGTGCTTCCTGTTTTGATATATGGTTGCGATACATGGATACTATCCAGTGACCTGAGATGAAGACTGGACTCCTTCAGTACTGTGTCTCTTTGGAGAATCCCTGGGTACCGTTGGTTTGACTTTGTGTTGAATGAGCAGATGCTCATGGAGTCCCAAATGAGGCACATTACCTACATTGTGAGGTGGCGTCAGTTACAGCACTACAACCATGTGGTGTGATTCCCTGAGGGTGATCTGACTCGCAGGACCCTCATTGTTGAGGACCCGAGCAGCTCAACGCCCATGTAACACCTGGCTGTGGCAGATAATTTAGATGGTCAGTGGGACTGGACCGCATGTCTGCCCAGGGGATTGCCAACCCGGGATTCCGAACTTTTTGTCGTGCGGTGGTTGCAGCAACGTGTTGTACCAGTGCATGTTCCTCAACCTGACCTGACCTTCCTCAACTCACTGGACTAAATTCCCTTCCTAATTTTAAACACTTTAGTCAGGTCTCCTCTTAATCTCTTTTAAGCTTGAGCAGAACCTCCTGTGACTTGTACTGCACACATCAGGGCGCTATATAACCTGATATTCTGTTAGCCTTCTTAATGGCTTCTGAACACTTTCTGGCAGTTGATAGTGTTGAGTACACGTTGATTCCTAAATCCTACTCAGAAGTTGTACTTTCGATTTTCAGACCTCCCATTGTGTATTCAAACCTCACATTTATACTTCCTACATGTAATACTTTACTGGGATTCAACTCCCAGGTCTCTGTGCAATACGTGTAAATGGTGCAAGTCCTCCTTGAGTAAAGACATCTTTTTTAGGTTGATTGTTCAAACCAAGAGAGCAAAGTCTGTAAGGCAGAATGATTTCTGTTCTGATTGTTTGAATGACAGGTACTTTTCCTTTTTCGTCTGTGTGATGCATTCATGATTCACTGTGCCCACAGTAAAACGAATATTTGTTTTCAGAACATGAGAATGAATTTAGTGTTGCCATCAGTCAAAAGATCAAAACTTCCTGTTTTAAAAGAACATATTGCATAATGTTCATTTACTTTCATTGTTCAAAATCACTCATGCAGAAAAGACATATCAAAGTTTGAGGTGAGAGCAAACTAAGGAATCCGATAAGTCCTAGGTCAGGAATTTTTAGTGCAATGCTCCTTGAGGCTTTTTTTTTTAATTAAGGTAGCATTAATCACAAAGAGATGCATCTTTATATATATATCCATCCATTTTCCAACCCGCTGAATCCAAACACAGGGTCACGGGGGTCTGCTGGAGCCAATCCCAGCCAACACAGGGCACAAGGCAGGAACCAATCCCGGGCAGGGTGCCAACCCACCGCAGGACACACACAAACACACACCAGGGCCAATTTAGAATCGCCAATCCACCTAACCTGCATGTCTTTGGACTGTGGGAGGAAACCAGAGTGCCCAGAGGAAACCCACGCAGACACGGGGAGAACATGCAAACTCCACCCAGGGAGGACCCGGGAAGCAAACCCAGGTCCCCAGATATCCCAACTGCGAGGCAGCAGCATTACCCACTGCGCCACCATGCCGCCCTCTTTATATATATATATATTGTCACACACGTGCGCTTAAGGACCCAAACTGTAGCGTGAAATCGCATGCCAGAAGGGAATGGCGGGGTACTAACCTCTCTCTCTTTGTTCCTGCAGAAAGAAAGAAGCACCGCTGCCATGAATCCGTCACGACTACCTAACCACGCATTGCGTCTTCCATCTTCCCTCTTTCGACTCTTGATGACGTCAGCATCCCAGCATCCATCTGGGTTCCTTCCCAGCATCCCTCTCTTCCTATTTCCGGTCCCTCTTCATAAATGATCCCCCATTACTCCATTTTGACTGTCTGTTGTAACTTCAATTTTACACTGACTCATTTAACTGATTTTTTATAGTATACGGGGCCGGAAAACCCCAAACTTTATGACGTGTTTGTCTTTCTTTTACAATGTATATATATATATATATATATATATATATATACATATATATATATATATATATATATATACATATATATATATACAGTGGTGTGAAAAACTATTTGCCCCCTTCCTGATTTCTTATTCTTTTGCATGTTTGTCACACAAAATGTTTCTGATTATCAAACATATTTAAACATTAGTCAAATATAACACAAGTAAACACAAAATGCAGTTTATAAATGGTGGTTTTTATTATTTAGGGAGAAAAAAAAATCCAAACCTACATGGCCCTGTGTGAAAAAGTAATTGCCCCCTGAACCTAATAACTGGTTGGGCCACCCTTAGCAGCAATAACTGCAATCAAGCGTTTGCGATAACTTGCAATGAGTCTATTACAGCGCTCTGGAGGAATTTTGGCCCACTCATCTTTGCAAAATTGTTGTAATTCAGCTTTATTTGAGGGTTTTCTAGCATGAACCGCCTTTTTAAGGTCATGCCATAGCATCTCAATTGGATTCAGGTCAGGACTTTGACTAGGCCACTCCAAAGTCTTCATTTTGTTTTTTCTTCAGCCATTCAGAGGTGGATTTGCTGGTGTGTTTTGGGTCATTGTCCTGTTGCAGCACCCAAGATCGCTTCAGCTTGAGTTGACGAACAGATGGCCGGACATTCTCCTTCAGGATTTTTTGGTAGACAGTAGAATTCATGGTTCCATCTATCACAGCAAGCCTTCCAGGTCCTGAAGCAGCAAAACAACCCCAGACCATCACAATACCACCACCATATTTTACTGTTGGTATGATGTTCTTTTTCTGAAATGCTGTGTTCCTTTTACACCAGATGTAACGGGACATTTGCCTTCCAAAAAGTTCAACTTTTGTCTCATCAGTCCACAAGGTATTTTCCCAAAAGTCTTGGCAATCATTGAGATGTTTCTTAGCAAAATTGAGACGAGCCCTAATGTTCTTTTTGCTTAACAGTGGTTTGCGTCTTGGAAATCTGCCATGCAGGCCGTTTTTGCCCAGTCTCTTTCTTATGGTGGAGTCGTGAACACTGACCTTAATTGAGGCAAGTGAGGCCTGCAGTTCTTTAGACGTTGTCCTGGGGTCCTTTGTGACCTCTTGGATGAGTCGTCTCTGCGCTCTTGGGGTAATTTTGGTCAGCCGGCCACTCCTGGAAAGGTTCACCACTGTTCCATGTTTTTGCCATTTGTGGATAATGGCTCTCACTGTGGTTCGCTGGAGTCCCAAAGCTTTAGAAATGGCTTTATAACCTTTACCAGACTGATAGATCTCAATTACTTCTGTTCTCATTTGTTCCTGAATTTCTTTGGATCTTGGCATGATGTCTAGCTTTTGAGGTGCTTTTGGTCTACTTCTCTGTGTCAGGCAGCTCCTATTTAAGTGATTTCTTGATTGAAACAGGTGTGGCAGTAATCAGGCCAGGGGGTGGCTACGGAAATTGAACTCAGGTGTGATACACCACAGTTAGGTTAGTTTTTAACAAGGGGGCAATTACTTTTTCACACAGGGCCATGTAGGTTTGGATTTTTTTTCTCCCTAAATAATAAAAACCATCATTTAAAAACTGCATTTTGTGTTTACTTGTGTTATATTTGACTAATGGTTAAATGTGTTTGATGATCAGAAACATTTTGTGTGACAAACATGCAAAAGAATAAGAAATCAGGAAGGGGGCAAATAGTTTTTCACACCACTGTATATATATACATATATATATACATACATATATATATACATATATATATATATATACATATATATATATATATACATATATATATATACACATATATATATACATATATATATACATATATATATATATACACATATATATATATACATATATATATATATATATACATATATATATATATATATATATATATATATATATATATATATATATATATATATATATATATTTACATATACATATATATATATATATATATATATATATATATATATATATATACTAGCCACAGTACCTGTTGAAGACAACGTTACACACGTGGGCATGGGAGGCAGTTAAAGGGCTCGAATGAGGGAAATTCCAGGGGAGGGCGGAGTACATTAACCCTTTCTCTCTTTTTCTCCTTCAAACCAGTTACGGGAAATCTTGCTCGACCCCGATGACGTAACTTCCGGTTCCGATGACGTCACTTCTGGTTCCGGACCCGATGACCACATTTCCTCTGCCAGTCTTTAAAACTGCCATTTTGTCACATGTACGTCAGTTCCATGTTGAACTCAGTTAAAATTTGTTTTCTTTGCCTTGCCAGCGACCAACGTACAATATACGGGGTGGCTACCCCAAATCATCTCTGTCATTATTTTCGAAGTGTCTTTCTCACCTCCTGTCCTCTTTTATGTTTGCTGTCTTTGATGGCAACTCTATCACCCAGAGCTGGTTCTAGGATTTTTGCTGTCCTAGTCGAAGTTGTACATGACACCCTGCCACCCCCTTTGCTTTGAGAGGAGTCATCACTGCCAGACCTACACATTGAAACCTGGACAGAGGACTGGGGACCTCAAATTCACAATATGAGAATGTTGAGTTATAGCAATGGCTGTTTGCATCACTGTCTTAGTAAAATATGCTGGTAAGGGGTGCCATACAAGAAAATTAGGTAGGAAGAGGGCTGTATTAGTAATCTTTATTTATCACATTTAAAGTTTCTCTTAAGTAGTGTTTCTCAAACTCGATCCTGGGGACCCCCTACACTTGCAGGTTTTTGTTCCAACCAGCTTCTGTTTTTAATTGGACTCCTGGGCTAATTAAGTGAACTTTTATTTCCAAAGTTCTGTGTTTTGGGAACAATATAGAAATTAGAAAAGTTGAGTTTGGTAAAAAAAAATAAAATAAAATGTACCAAGCAGCTATATGGGAATAATATTTTTTTTTCTTTTTAACAATATTTTCATCTTGATTTTCATTCTATTTTTCCAGGCATTCTAGCTGTTTAATTAATTCATTATTTACTAATGAGTGAGTCTGATGCTAAAGTAGTTACAGCCTTTGATTATTCAGTGTTGTTTGCCTGGGTGTCTGATCTGCTCATTTTAAATTGTCATTATTAAGATACAACGAAGGGGGAAAATTGCACAGAGAAAGGGCAAAATATAATGAAATCAACAAAAGAGAGTTAAGCATTTCAGTCTATAGCAAAAGCAGAAATATTTCTAAATGTCTTATAAAAGTAAAAATCGTGCTGCTGTGATTTTCAGAATGTAGAATAAGCTAATTAAATGAGATCAGTGCTATCAGGTGTAGTCACTGATTAAGAATCTGGTTGGAACAAAAACCTGCAGCTACAGGGGTTCCCCAGGACCGAGTTTGGGAAGCACTGAACTAATGAAAACCATGAAACACATTCATGAAAGTCATTGTGAGCTACAGCTATCTATTTAAACCACCAGCTAAACCTGGGCTTTTTGATGATGGTAATAGTTTATATATTGTAAGGTTTCTAAAGGTTTCAAAAGGTTTCTTTTGGAACTCCCCCCTCGGACTTTCCTCTCACCCCCACAATGGGACGACATACTGAAGAGCATCCTGAAGCACGATCGCCGCGTCTGTGGAAGACAGTCGAGGCAACCACAGACTTCCAGCGCTGAAGCGGCTTGCTGCAAAAGCAAATCCAAGCTGATTGCGGTCCCGCTATATGTGCTGTTGTCGATGGGTGATGCAAGGAACATTATAAATGCAAGGAACAGTATTGCTTGGCCACTAACCTGGTCACGACCCTGCCGGATAGCTGTGTCTGTGTATAGGAGAGTGGTAGACCCCACTATAATAAATAACCGTGCTGTTCCTGTTTCAAGTGGAATAAAGATGGTTTTGCTAAGGTACTGAGACTCAGCCTCGTGTTTTGGGGTGCAAGACAGGAACTCACACGTTACAATATACATACACACATACACTCACATATATATATATTATTATTTTTAACTAAAACATTACCATAACATCTCCATGTCGACTTAAAATAATAAAATTAATTGAAAAGTTACCATAATGACAGCATTCAGTCGAACTGAGAATATAATGATCATGTCTACCGAAAATTCCTATTCATCGTATGCTGGTGTATGCAAATAATGCAATCTACCTGTCAAAAAAAAAACAATTGCTTTAGTGTGCCCAGAGTGAATCTCACACATGCTGGTGAGCAACAGAAAACGTGTGCATGTGCGTGTGTGTGTGTGTGTGTTCACCCTGCAATAGACTGGTACCCTATTCATTGTGCATTGTGCCCTATTTTTGCTGGGATAGGCTTCAGTGACCCTGCTCAGGATAAATGGGATTTAAAAAATGGATGGATAATATTCTGGAAAACATTTTATGATATTTTTTCTTTATTTCACTAATAAACTTTCTTAACTTTTACAATGGATAAATAGATGCAACGTTAGGTTAGGTAGTGCAAAAAGATTTACAAATCATCCTCAAAATGTTTTCAAGTGCTTAAATAATGCTATGCCTTTAACGTCTCTTCTGACTCGATTCTGAGCCCCTCGGTTAGATGCCTAGGACATCCAGTTATTCTCCTCAAACCTGTTTGGCATCGATTGACCATCTTAACATGTAGTACCAATGATTCTAACTTTTAGAACAAAGGGCATTTACAGTGTTTTAATGGGTTGGGAACAAGCAAGGTACCTTAAGAAAAATGGTGCAGAAGAAAATTGTCAAGAGTGGGTCAAAACTGACCCAGAGGATGCAATGGTATTTAAAATATGTCGCAGTTGTACAAAAATGTGACATTTGGAAACTTGTTTGTTTTTTGTAAATTCAGTGCATTACACTTAAAACCTTCACATTTCTGAGCTGGACAAAACCCCTCTAAATGCAGCAGCAAATCAATTAAAGTCAATGGTGTGGACAAAACTGACCTGAAAGACATGATAAGGTTATTTGTTTTATAAACTTTATAAATAATGGGCTGTTTAACTTTTTAAAACTTTTTATTGATTTGGAGAAATAAAAGAAAAGTCAAATGGTTTCATCCTACCACTACAAATTCATGGGAGTCAATGGTGGGTCAAAACTGACCCAAAAGAATATGGCAGTGTTCAAAAGGTGTAGCAATTGTACACAAATGTAACATTTGGGAATGTTTTTGCTTTTTATGAAGTTATAGCACTTGAGTTAAAGCTTCTTACATGTAGTGAGAAGTCAAGCAAAATGACCCCTTTTATTAGCTAACTAAAAAGATTACAATATGCAAGCTTTCGAGGCAACTCAGGCCCCTTCTTCAGTACTGCATTTCTTACATGAAAAGCTAATTTTTAGGATGTTTTTATAGTTTGTGAACAAAGAAACTACTGTACATGTAGATACAATCCATGAAAGTCAATTGTGGGACAAAACTGACCTCCAGGACATGGTAACAAATATGTTAATACATGTATAAAATGTGTAACAGTTGTACAAAAATGTGACATGTGGAATTTTTTAAAGTACTAGGGTGTTGTACCGTGTTAGCCATTATGAATGTAGAGAATAGCCAAGCAAAATGACACCTTTTATTGGCCAACTAAAAAGATTACAATATGCAAGCTTTTGAGGCAACTCAGGCCCCTTCTTCAGGCAAGATGGAATCAATTTTTTAAAAACTTCTTTAAAGTAAGTTTTACTGTGTTGCGGTGGGCTGGCGCCCTGCCCAGGGTTTGTTTCCTGCCTTGCGCCCTGTGTTGGCTGGGATTGGCTCCAGCAGACCCCCGTGACCCTGTAGTTAGGATATAGCGGGTTGGATAATGGATGGATGGAAGTTTTACTGTGCCTTCACATTTCTGAGCAGTAAAGATGTCATTTAGGATGTTGGTGAACAAAAAACATCCCTAAATGTAGCAGAAAATCTATTAAAGTCAATGATGGTACAAAACTGACCAGAAAGACATGATAAGGTTAGTTTTTTGTATAAATTGTGGGATTTTTAAATTTTTTAAAATGTTTTGTTAATTTATGGAAATATAAGAAAAGTCAAATTGATTCATCCTACCACTACAAATTCATGAGAGATAATGGTGGGTGGCGGCACGGTGGCGCAGTGGGTAGCACTGCTGCCTCGCAGTTGGGAGACCTGGGGACCTGGGTTCACTTCCCAGGTCCTCCCTGCGTGGAGTTTGCATGTTCTCCCCGTGTCTGCGTGGGTATCCTCCGGGCGCTCCGGTTTCCTCCCACAGTCCAAAGACATGCAGGTTAGGTGGATTGGCGATTCTACATTGGCCCTAGTGTGTGGTTGGTGTTTGTGTGTGTCCTGCAGTGGGTTGGCACCCTGCCCAGGATTATTTCCTGCCCTGTGTTGGCTGGGATTGGCTCCAGCAGACCCCCGTGACCCTGTGTTTGGATTCAGCGGGTTGGAAAATGGATGGATGGATAATGGTGGGTCAAAACTGACCCAAAGGACATGGCAGTGTTCCAAAGGTGTAGTAATTGTACAGAAATATGACATTTGGGAAATGTTTTGCTTTTTGTGAAATTATAGCACTTGAGTAAAAGCTTTCACATTTCTTACACAAAAAGCTAACTTTTAGAATGTTTTTATAGTTTGTGAATAAATAAACTAACTGCAAATTCAGATAAAAATCATGAAAGTCAATTGTGGAACAAAACCAACCTCCAGGACATGACAAGAAATATGTTAATACTTCCCACATTCATAAAATGTGTAACAGTTGTACAAAAATGTGACATTTGGAATTTTTTAAAGAAAGTTTTACTGTGTTGCAGTGGGCTGGCATCCTGCCCAGGGTTTGTTTCCTGCCTTGCACCCTGTGCTGGCTGGGATTGGCTACAGCAGACCCCCGTGACCCTGTAGTTAGGATATAGCGGGTGGGATAATGGATAGATGGATAGAAGTTTTACTGTGCCTTCACATTTCTAAGCAGTAAAGATGTCAGTTAGGATGTTGGTGAACAAAAAAACATTCCTAAATGCAGCAGAAGATCCATTAAAGTTAATGGTTTGGAGAAAACTGACCTGAAAGACATGATACGGTTATTTTTTTTATAAGCTATATAAATTATGGGATGTATAACTTTTCAAACGTTTTGTTAATTTGATGAAATATAAGAAAAGTCAAATGTTTCATTCTGCTACTAAAAATTCATGGGAGTCAATGGTAGGTCAAAACTGACCCAAAGGACTTTGCAGTGTTCAGAATGTGTACAGAAATATAACATTTGGGAAAAGTTTGGCTTTTTGTGAAGTTATAGCACTTGAGTAAAAGCTTTCACATGAAAAGCTAACTTTTAGGATGTTTTCATAGTTTGTGAACAAACAAACTAACTGTAAATGCAGATAAAAATCCATGAAAGTCAATCATGGGACAAAACTGACCTCCAAGACATGACAAGAAATATGTTAATAGTTCACACATTCAAAAACGTGGGTCAAAACTGACCCAAAGAATATGGCAGTGTTCAAAATATTCAGTGACAGTTGTACAAAAATGTGACATGTAGAAATGTTCTTGCTTTTCATAGAGTAAGGGCACTTTACAGTTGTGAGCTGACAAGATCCATAAAAGTCAAGGGTGGGATCTGAACACGCATCACAAGTTTTTTTTTTTTTATAATTTGTATAAATTATGGGATGTTTAACTTTATGTTAATTTGGGGAAATATAAGAAAAGTCAGGGTGGCGCAGTGGGTAGCGCTGCTGCCTCACACTTGGGTGACCTGGGGACCTGGGTTCGCTTCCCGGGTCCTCCCTGCGTGGAGTTTGCATGTTCTCCCCGTATCTGTGTGGGTTTCCTCCCACAGTCCAAAGACAGGTGGATTGGCGATTCTAAATTTGCCCTAGTGTGTGCTTGGTGTTTGTGTGTGTCCTGCGGTGGGTTGGCACCCTGCCCGGGATTGGTTCCTGCCTTGTGCCCTGTGTTGGCTGGGATTGGATCCAGCAGACCCCCGTGACCCTGTGTTCGGATTCAGCAGGTTGGAAAATGGATGGATAAGAAAAGTCAAATGGTTTCATCCCACCGCTACAAATTAATGGGAGTCAATGGTGGGTCAAAAGTGAGCCAAAGAATATGGCAGTGTTCAAAATAAATGACAGTTGTACTAAAATATGAAATGTGGAAATGTTCTTGCTTTTCATAGAGTAAGGGCACTTTAGTAAAAGTCTTTACATTCGTGAGCTTACAAGGTGACATTTAAGGTGTTTTTATGGGTGGTGAACAAATTAGTATAACCGCAGGTAAACAGCCATGAAATTCAATGATGGGACAAAACTGATTCAAAACACACAGCAATGTGACCCAGTTGGACCATTTGGAAACATTCTTGCTTTTTGTAAAGTTCAACCAAAAACCTTAACATTTCTGATCTGACAAGCTGACTTTCAGGAAGTTTTTTTTTTGTGGGTGGTGAACAAGAAACCAACATAAATGCATTAGAAAATCAATGAAAGTCAATGGTGTGAGCTGAAGAACATGGCAGCATTTCAAAAGTGTAGCAGCTATACGAAACTTTCAGACTTTTTTTTTGCTTTCTGTAAAGCCAAGGTCAGTCAGTCATTATCCAACCCGCTATATCCTAACACAGGGTCACGGGGGTCTGCTGGAGCCAATCCCAGCCAACACAGGGCGCAAGGCAGGAAGAAATCCCAGGCAGGGCGCCAGCCCACTGCAGGGCGCACACACACACACACACACACACACACCTACACCAGGGACAGTTTAGGATCATCAATGCACCTAACCTGCATGTCTTTGGACTGTGGGAGGAAACCCACGCAGACACAGGGAGAACATGCAAACTCAGGGAGGACCCGGGAAGCGAACCCGGGTCTCCTAACTGCGAGGCAGCAGCGCTACCACTGCGCCCTACCCTAAATACAATAGAAAATCAATTAAAGTCCATGGGGGGGCAAAATTTACCCGAAAGACAAGGCAAGGTAAAAAGTTTTTAAAAGCTGCAAAAAAATTAAATTTTTTTTTACTGTTCATTAATTTGGTAAAATATAACAATAATTTTGACGTTTCATGCTGTGAGGTCTAATGAATAATTCATTTGTAAAGATTCAGAGAAGAATTTTGTAATATTTGTTAATGACCTATTTAGGAAACCTACTATAAAGTATTACCATGATCTCAAACCCACTTAAAGCCCAGTTTAATGACAAGGTGAGCAGCATTATTCGTTCAATTTAATTTATTCTTAAAAAATTTCTTTCCACCTTTAAGTCCTGCGTGCTATATAATAGAGCAAACAAAACAATTCATTTAAAAAGCAAAATGACATGCAACAAAAGTACATAAACATAATGTATTATGGACATATGTACATTATATATACAGTGTAACTGCAGGGTCTGTGAGAATATCCCAGAGTTCCCTGTACGCATTATAAAAAGTGCCAGGCAGTGCATGAGAGGAGCTCAGTGTTCCCACCTCATCTGAATGGTGAAGCGTATGCCAGATGAGGATCATACTGAAGCACAAAAGAACAGTTCACAGTTCTGGACCCTCACCTGGACCCCTCAATGTCCTTTACTTCAAACCTTGACACAATGCCATCCTACTGCATCTCTAGCAGAATGCTGGTCATCCAGACTCCATACAATGTGAACAGCTGCAGTTCCATGCTAGGTTTTTTCAGTCTTTCCCATCCCTTTCAAGCAGACGGGTCGCCAAGACGGCTTTAGACTCTAATGCTCAATCCCCATCATCAGTGAGGCTAACGGGACATGGACGGATCATGGATGTGCCATCTGGACGTCTACGTCAGATGCGTGAGCACATAAACGGGCTCCTCAGAACTTCTCAGATTGGCCGCATTGTCCACTACAAAAGAATGAATGAGAAAGCAAAGTAAGTTAAAAGCTTTGGACACCAGGCTTTAAAAAACCTTTGGAAGATATTCATAGGTGACATTTACCTGAAACGGCTTCTTCGTAAGAAGGTGGTGGCCTCTCTGTGTAGAAAGGCAAGGGTGGTGCCACGATGACAAAAGCAGAATCTTCAGTTTGCAGGCCACTGCCATTAAGAGCCATGGGAGCCACTTTACACTCGGCAGCTGCTTCTGGGGACTCCCTTGGGCATCTTTTCATGATCCAGACTTTTAAGAGAATAAATGTAGCAAAAGAAGTCACAATGAGAAAGGCAGCTGCTGATAAGCAAACAATTCCAACAATGGTGGAGGAATCCTCTTCGTCAAGCATTTTAATAATACCAACACCCAGAAGAATGACTCCAACTACCATCTGGAAGAAGCCCAGGCAGCAGGCAATCAAAATTTGCTTGCTGTACTGCATCATGAAGGACAGGTCGGATGATCCGCGTCTGTTTTCTTTGAAATGAGCTGATGAAAGGAGCTCAGTCAAATGCTGCCAAGTAGGCTGAGACGCTGGAATAAATACTGGCACCTAAGTGACATGAGGCGGCCACGCCTTCACCCTGAGTGACTCATCCATCTTCTGTCTCGGATATAATTACAAAACAATTTCGCGGAGACAATTGCAGGAAGAGACCAGTTCTTAATCCGCCACTCAAACTGCAGGATAGAATTAACCTTTCTTCTTCCTCATAAAAGAAAGAATCAGTCGCTCATATTGCACCTTTCACAGGGCATAATTAACGTTACAGCATGTCAGGGCTAACAGCAGGTCAACAAAGAAGCTCTCATGCATTTTCTGAACCTGCCTGTTCAATTCAAAGTTGAGGAGTGCCAGAAATAAACTCTGGATGGGGGATGCCAGTCTACATAACAGGGCATTCTCTTGGTCATACCCATTCTGGCTAATGCCAGGCCAATTTAGGGTTGCCAATCAATCTAATGTACCCCAAACTGGGATTTGGGTGAAAACCCATAGGGAGAGAGGGATATGCTTAATTGTAAAATTAAAATTTGAAGTGTGCTGGGGTTTAATGACCTTTAATGACCTCTTGGGCACGGCCATCAGCAGTGTGTCTGTCTGCGGAGAGAGTGTCGACCTCGTCGAGAAGTTTACTTATCTCGGTAGCGACATTCATGTCTCTGGTGACTCTCCCTATGAAGTCAGTAGATGGATTGGGAGAGCATGGGTGGTCATGAGGTCACTGGAAAGGGGTGTGTGGCGCTCCCGATATCACTACAAAAGGACGAAGTCTTTTGAGTTCTGGTGCTTCCTGTCTTGCTATATGGTTGCGAGACATGGACGTTATCCAGTGACCTGAGATGAAGACTGGACTCCTTTGGTACTGTGTCTCTCTGGAAAATCCTTGGGTGTCACTGGTTTGACTTTGTGTTGCTCATAGAGTCCCGAATGAGGCACATTACCTGCATTAGGAGGGAGCGTCAGTTACGGCACTATGGCCATGTGGCGCGTTTCCCTGAGGATGATCCATCTCATAAGATACCTCATTGTTGGGAACCTGAGTGGATGGACCAGGCCAAGGGGTCGCCCACGTAACACCTGGCTGCGGCAGATAGAGGGTCATTTCCGAAGGGTGGGACTGGACTGCGTGTCTGCCTGGGGGGATTGCCAACTGGGATCCTGAGTTGTTTTGTCGTGTAGTGGGTGCGGTAATGCACTGTACCAGTGTATGCCCCCCAACTTGACTTGGGCTTATTCCAGGGCAAAATGCACATGTTATAACTAATGCTTGTCATACATGAACGCAACAGAACGACCTTTTAGGCTCAGAAGCAGGGGAAAAAGAATGCATGAGACGAGAACTACTTCTCCTTTTTTACCCACAGGCAGGTGGACAATTCCTGATGGACGTATGATGTCACTGCTGGTGCCACGATGGATGCCCCGGCTCTTCTGTCAAAACAACTATGTAAGAATTCAAAACCCCAGAGGCCAGCATTCACTTATGAAGCTGAAATTTGATGGTCATGTCAGACCCTCAGGTCCTTATCAAATAAAACTGGCAGACCCCAGGTCTCCCTTGATAGAGGGGGAGAGTAAGAGTGGCAGACAGAGAGGTGCAATTTGACAAAAAAGGTGCAATTTATTGCACAATAAATGGCTGAAACAGGCCCAAAAAGTGCATGTAGCAAAAAGGTAAATAAAAATCCAATAGCTTTTACGATACAATACGATACAATTTATTTTTATATAGTCCAAAATTACACAAGAAGTGCCGCAATGGGCTTTTAACAGGCATTGGCTTTTGACAGCCCCCCCCCCAGCCTTGACTCTCTAAGAAGACAAGGAAAAACTCCCCAATAAAAATGGAAGAACACTTGGGAAAGACAGTTCAAAGAGAGACCCCTTTCCAGGCAGGTTGGGCATGCAGTGGGTGTCATAAAGAAGGGGGTCAATACAATACAATACACAGAACAGAGCACAAGTAATCCTCAATACAATGTAATAGTACAAGAGAAATATTACAAGTACAGAGTAGAATTCAACAGTAGATGATATCACGTAATATGATTTGGATTTGTTCAGAGTCCTGGAGACCTCGGCCATCAAGAAGCCTCCCCCTATTGGCCATTCCAGAGCTGAGTCAGAGCTGAGTTATCTATCTATCTATCTATCTATCTATCTATCTATCTATCTATCTATCTATCTATCTATCTATCTATCTATCTATCTATCTATCTATCTATCTATCTATCTATCTATCTATCGTCTTTCTCATCTATGTATCTATTATATAGTGCCTTTCACATCTATCTATCTATCTATCTATCTATCTATCTATCTATCTATCTATCTATCTATCTATCTATCTATCTATCTATCTATTATATAGTGCCTTTTACATATCTATCTATCTATCTATCTATCTATCTATCTATCTATCTATCTATCTATCTATCTATCTATCTATCTATCTATCTTTAATATAGTGCCTTTCATATCTATCTATCTATCTATCTATATATAGTGCCTTTTACATATCTATCTATCTATCTATCTATCTATCTATCTATCTATCTATCTATCTATCTATCTATCTATCTATCTATCTATCTATCTTTAATATAGTGCCTTTCATATCTATCTATCTATCTATCTATTATATAGTGCCTTTTACATATCTATCTATCTATCTATCTATCTATCTATCTATCTATCTATCTATCTATCTATCTATCTATCTATCTATCTATCTATCTATCTATCTATCTTTAATATAGTGCCTTTCATATCTATCTATCTATCTATCTATCTATCTATCTATCTATCTATCTATCTATCTATCTATCTATCTATCTATCTATCTATCTATCTATCATATAGTGCCTTTTACATATCTATCTATCTATCTATCTGCTTCTTTTTTGGGCCTTAAAATTCCTTACTGTTTTCCTTCAGGTTTTGCTCTCATCTTTTGACTTTGATTTTTGTCTTGTGACTTTACAGTGTGGTTTCCACACATTTTTCTTTTTCGCTCTCTTTTTTACTTCACCGACGTTCTTGTGAGTCTCCTGGCCTAACACCCAAAGTCTCCCTGTGAAAGATGAGAGGTCAGACTCCCTGGGATGAGGTAATTTATAAGGAGGCTGGGAATGCCTTGTGGAGCCTTTAGTGGGCCACACACCCTTTGTGCCATAGCTGTGGTCTCAGTTCTTAACATATGCTAAGTTATCTAAAGTGTATTTCCTTTGTAAACATTTTGTTAAATAGAATAAAATAATAAAACATATTATATAGTGTCTATCTATCTATCTATCTATCTATCTATCTATCTATCTATCTATCTATCTATCTATCTATCTATCTATCTATCTATCTATCTATGGGAATATAGTGCCTTTCATTATCTATCTATCTATCTATCTATCTATCTATCTATCTATCTATCTATCTATCTATCTATCTATCTATCTATCTATCTATCTATCTATGGGAATATAGTGCCTTTCATTATCTATCTATCTATCTATCTATCTATCTATCTATCTATCTATCTATCTATCTATCTATCTATCTAAGTGTGTTTTTCCACAGAAAAAGTAGTAACAAAAGATGATTAAAAGGAGACCTGATTGAAGCATATAAAATTATGAAGGGATCCATTGGATCGAGACGGTGACTTTAAAATGAGTTCATCAAGAAAACAGGGACACAGGTGGAAACTTGTTAAGGATAAATTTCATACAAACCTTAGGATGTTTTTCTTCACACAGAGACATGGAATAAGTGACCAAGTAACAAGGTTAACAGTAAGACTTTAAGGAACTGTCAAAACTCAACTTGATGTTATTTTAGAAGAATTAAGTGAACAGGACTGGTGAGCTTTGTTGGGCTGAATGGCCTACAGCACCACACAGACAAGAGGAGAACAAGCAAACTCCACACAGAGAGGACCCGGGAAGTGAGGTCTCCTTGCTACCACTGTGCCACCCCAATGTAAAATGTGTAAAGGATATAAAAAAAAAAAAAAAAAACAAATAACTAAAGAAGACATACTGTATTGAAACACTGACCTCCATCCATGCATTTACTGAATTCACTTTTTCAGGTCATGATAAACATACCTGACATGTGCATGCAATCTGGGCACCTTACAGAGGAAACTGAGTTATAAGCTGTTATAAACTGAGCCCCCAAAGTGGGGCCTTGGTGGTCTTTTGGCCTTGGAACTCTAGCAGATTTTGTTTTTTTCATCTCCAACCAAGTAGTGTGGTAGACAGCAGGATTTTAGGGACCTTCAAAACTCGACTTGATGTTATTTTAGAAGAATTAAATGGATAGGACTGGCAAGCTTTGTTGGGCTGAATGGCCTGTTCTCCTCTACATTGTTCTAATTGTTCTAAAGAAGAAGAAGAAGACGACCCATAGGAATGAAACATCAAAAATGAGATCTCCTTAATATATTTTTGGTTTCTCCAATACAGCAATGAGGTCAGAAAGAAACAAAATGAACACATTTTCTTTTGTCTCAGTGCTTCTCAGATTTGTATCCTGAGAGATTGCTTCTGAATAATACTATTAGTTGCTATACTTTATATTAATGTGATCCAATCAGATCAAACTCACACTAGATGAAAGAGAAGGCAGTGTGGTGTAGTGGTTAAGACTTTGGACTTCAAACCTTGCGGTTGTGGGTTCCTATCCCACTGCTGACACCATATCACCACCAATAAATCAGTTCATCTGCCTGTGCTCCAATAATGTATCATATCTCACATGTTGCAAGTCACCTTGGATAAAGACATCACTCCAAAAATAAATAAACAATATGAAGTCTTGAAAGAGATTAAATCAAGACTAAGAAAGAGATCTCACAAAATAGACCATGCTTGTCAAATTCTTAGCTTTGTCTCCTTTGACCTCAGTTGTATCTCATGTCTCTTTTACATCTAAAGCTATTTCTCCTAAGGTGTTTTATAGGGAAACATCTGTGAAAAAGTTGATTCTTAAATGAAACATAAATGAGAATCTCTTTTAAGTCTCATGAGCGATCAAAGATCAACCTTTGAGCAGTAAAGTTTTCCTATAGGGAATGAAGACATTGCCTTTATAGACATAAATACATTCAAAGCGCTTTACATAGAGAGGAGGACAGACATTCTACATAGAAAATGACTAACTGAAACCATAGCAGAAAGTGGGTAGGCCAGTTAATAATACATTGGATGAGTAGAAGAACATAAGAACACCAGCTTTTGATTTCATGACATCTGAGAGTAGGATATGAAATCTGAGAGCACTTGAGGATGTTGAGTAACTGCAGACTACTGTATGTCACTGCTGGGTTAAGCAATGATTAATGGAAGACATCCGGTTTGTAAAACCAAAAAGACACAAAAAGACTGATCAAGTTTCACTGAGTCAATGACACCCTTGGCGTATTCAGGTCAGAAAGCAGTCACTCCAATGCATAATGTCATAGAATGTCATTTTCTAACCTGCTTTATCCTGAACAGGATTGTGGTGGGTGCTGGAGTCTATACCACCTAACACAGGGCATTAGGCAGGAAAAACAACATTTACCGTATTTCTATAGCATGTTTTCATACAAATGATGGAGCTCAAAGTGCTTTACAAGATGAAGATAAAAAAATATAAAAATAAAATTAGGCAGTAGTAATTAAAAAAGAAAAAAGTAAGGCCCAATGGCCAGGGAGGACAGAAAAAACCAAAACAAAAAAAACTTCAGAGGGCTGGAAAAAAAAACACAAAATCTGCAGGGGTTCAGAGGCCACGAGACCACCCAGCACCCACTAGGCATTCTACCTTACATCATTGATGTCAATGAGTCCTCATGGCTTTCAGGCATCATGTGGAAATTTGATGATGATGGTCATGTGGACCTGTGGCCTTCAATCCATCAATGGAGGGACATCACGGTGCTTTGATCAGGTGGTGGGGACGCAGATCATAACAACACAGAAAACTGGAAAAAGATAAGCAGAAAAAATAATATGGAGTGTGGACCCATGATAAAAACAATAATTCAATGCATATACAGAATATCAGGGTTACACTAAAGTGAAGCTATGAGAAAGCCATGTTAAAGTAATGAGTTTTTAGCAGTTTTTTAAAGTGCTCCACCATATTAGCCTGGTGAATTTCTATCGATAGATAGATAGATAGATAGATAGATAGATAGATAGATAGATAGATAGATAGATAGATAGATAGATAGATAGATAGATAGATAGATAGATAGATAGATAGATAGATAGATAGATAGATACTGTATTAATCCCAAGGGGAAATTCACAAATTTCAAAAAATTAATTCATCGGTCTGCTGTTCCAGATTTGAGGTGCTTAACAGCAGAAGGCCGCATCACCACTTCATGTAAGTTTAGCTCTTGGAATTCTAGGCAGACCCTCATTTGAAGATCTAAGGTTACGATTTGGAGTGTAAGGTGACAGGCATTCCACAATAAAGGATGGAGCGAGATGATTGAAGGCTTTGTAAACCATAAGCAGTATTTTAATGTCAATTCTAAATGGCACCGGTAACCAGTGTAGTGACGTCAGAACTGGTGTGATGTTCTCGGATTTTCTTTTCTTAGTTAAGATTCTGGCAGCTGCATTCTGCACTCATTGTAACTGATTGATGTCTCCAAACCCTGGACAGGGTGCCAGTCCATTGCAGGGTGAACACACACACACACACGCACTCACACAATTACGTGTCACCAGTTCACCTATCCTGTAGGTGTTTGGACAGTAGGAGGAAACTGGAGCACCATACAGACATGAGGAGAACATGCAAACTCCACACAGAGGGGACCCGAGAAGTGAGGTCTCCTTGCTACCACAGTGCCACCCCAATGTAAAATGTGTAAAGGATAAAAAAAGAAACTAAAGAAGACATACTGTATTGAAACACTGGCCTCCATCCATGCATTTGCTGAATTCGCTTTTTCAGGGCAGGAACATACGTGGCATGTGCAGGCACGTGGGTGCCTTACAGAGGAAACTGAGTTATAAGCAGTTATAAACTGAGCCCCCAAAGTGGGGGCTTGGTGGTCTTTTGGCCTTGGAACTCCTGCAGATTTTATTTTTTTTCTTTCTCCAACCAAGTAGTATGGTAGACAGCAGGACTTCAGGGACCTTCAAAACTCGACTTGATGTTATTTTAGAAGAATTAAGTGGATAGGACTGGCGAGCTGTGTTCGGCTGAATAGCATGTTCTCCTATACATTGTTCTAATGTTCTAAAGAAGAAGAAGACGATCTATAGGAATGAAAAATCAAAAATGAGGTCTCCTTAATATCTTTTAAATATATAAACTGAGCCCCCAAAGTGGGGGATTGGTGGTCTTTTGGCCTTGGAACTCCTGCAGATTTTTGTTTTTTTATTTCTCCACCCTAACTGGAGATGTTTTTTTCTGTCCTCCTGGCCATCCAAAATTACCTTTTTCTTTGTTACATACTGTATAATATTATTGCCTTATGTTGTTTGTTTATGTTTTATATATTAACTTCCCCCTGCCCAGGATTGGTTCCTGCCTTGTGCCCTGTGTTGGCTGGGATTGGCTCCAGCAGACCCCAGTGACCCTGTGTTCGGATTCAGTGGGTTGGATAATGGATGGATGGATATTAACTTCCTTTTTATTTCATCATGTAAAGCACTTTGAGCTACAATGTTTGTATGAAAATGTGCTATAGAAATAAATGACATTGGTATGTCATAGTCATGTCATTTGAGACCATGGCTCCTATTGCTGCTTATGTAGACTGTTGCTACAACGTGTGAAGTTATTGTGGAAAATGCATTTAAGATGGGAGCTCTTTTGTTTTGCTGTTTTTACCATTGGAATAAGTTGTCACTAGAGGCCATGCAAATCTTTGACCATTAAGGGCCACACTTACAGCAGATAGTTCAAAATCAGACACCTGATGAAAGTGTGGCATAGTGGTCAAGCATCAGGACCTCAACCCCTGGAGTTGTGGGTTCAAATATTAACTGTTGTTGTTTATGTGTTATATATTAACTTCTTTTTTATTTCATCTTGTAAAGTACTTTGAGCTACAATGTTTGTATGACAATGTGCTCTATAAATAAATGTTGCTGTTGAATAAAACACAGCTGGAAAGGTGGCACAGAGGTGCAGTGGTATGGCTGCTGTCTCATAGTAAGGAGACCAGGGTTCACGTCCTGCGTCATCTCTTTTTGAAGTCTGCATGTTCTCCCCATGCCTGTGTGGTGATCCTGGCTCTAAATTGTGTGTGTGTGTTTGCCGTGCAGTGGACTGGTGTCCTGTCTAGGTTTGTTCCTGCCTTGTGCCCTATGCTAGTTGGGTTAGGTTCCAGCAACCCCCATTGATCCTGTTCAGGACTTAAGAGGGCTACACACTATCTATCTATCTATCTATCTATCTATCTATCTATCTATCTATCTATCTATCTATCTATCTATCTATCTATCTATCTATCTATCTATCTATCTATCTATCTATCTATCTATCTATCTATCAATGACAGACAGCTGGAAAATCTGTGAGAAAATATACTGCAACATTGACAGCCACTAGAGGGGGCTGAAGATAAAAAAACTTAAAATCCAGTCAGATGAGAACAAAGAAGCTTAAACTCCGTAAAGATAAAAAAGAGGAATACTTTAGACTTAGATTTAAGAAGTTATAATTAGTTATCTGTGGCACCATAATGAGCAATGCCACTTGATGGCTTCAATATCATGAGTCTGAGTCCCATGCTGTCATTGCCATGAGGTTTATACAAGGTCTATAAAAAAGAATTTGCCCACTTGAAAGTTTTCACATTTTATTGTTATACAACACTGAATCCCAATCAATTTACTTTAGTGGCACAGTGGGTAGTGCTGCTGCCTCGCAATTAGGAGACCCGGGTTCGCTTCCTGGGTCCTCCCTGCGTGGAGTTTGCATGTTCTCCCCATGTCTGCGTGGGTTTCCTCCCACAGTCCAAAGACATGCAGGTTAGGTGCATTGGCAATTCTGAATTACCCCTAATGTGTGCTTGGTGTGTGTGTGCACCCTGCGGTGGGCTGGCGCCCTGCCTGGGGTTTTGCTTCCTGCCTTGTGCCCTGTGTTGGCTGGGATTGGCTCCAGCAGACCCCCGTGACCCTTTAGTTAGGATATAATGGGTTGGATAATAAATGGATGGATGGATACTGATCAACAGAAGAAGATTCTTTAATGTGCCATGCGATGGACTGGCACCCTGTCCAGGGTTTGTTCCTGCCTTGTGCCCTTATGCTAGCTGGGATAGGATCCAGACCACTGAACACCCTGCCCTAACCCACAACCATGGTCTGGATTATGTGGGTTAGAAAATGACATGACATGACTGTTAAATGTCAAAATGAGAATGGATCTCTTCAAAGTGGTCTAAATTAATTTTAAATGATAACACCCGTAAGTATTCTTCTCCTTCAAGTCAGTATTTAGTAGATGTCGGCCATGACAATCCTTGAGTCTGTGTGCTCAGGTCTCTTTCCTGGCTTTTGACCTTACCGTTTCCTTTGTTACATACTGTATAAATATTCACTCAAAAGATGCCCTGAATATTCTGTACTAACTCTCGCTAGGATGAAGCAATCTGAACAAAACAACGTGCAATGTGCTCCTCGGTATATGGAGCTTCAAACAAGCCGGGATGCCCCTGCATTGGAGCGATGAGGTAGGTGCCGGACAGCCGTCGCGACGTTTAACCTCTGTTTGCAAATTCTGGGTGCCTACTGCCCGTACCCCTTCACTCAGTTACTCGACTTCTTATCGGGATGGTGGTGTACAGTATTCAGCAGTGTGTCTTCATGGTGCCAACCTATTGGCTCACCAATTCGTTTAAGCGATGTCAGAATCAATTGAATTAACAAAAGGTTACTTCCAGCAAGCCTTAACCACTACACTATATGCTGTAAATAAATTGTGAATAGGGGGGCTAAATGGACCCCAAGGGGATGCAGTCGCTCCTCGGAAACCCCCTCTTAAATGGTGATTCAATGTGCAACAAATACAGTTTTTTTTTACCTCCTCTTTGCTTGATCAGCTGCTGGCTTGCTGCTGCTGCTGCTGATCTGCATCTCGCACAGCGCTTCAAACATTTAAAAGCTTGTACAGCAGCTGTCCTTTTGTCTTACTGCCTTGTCTCTCTTCTCCCCACACAACCTCAGCTCCTTTCTGGGGGACCTGCTCCCATGGTGTGCCCCTACAAAGATGAGAGACAGAACTGTGCCCTCCAGGTACATGGAGTACAAATCCCTCATGAATGTTTGAAGTGTTTGAATAAAATTCCTGTCTCTGGAATCTCCTGTGTATTTCTGTGCAACTCTGTGACTCAAGCGTGACAAGATAAATAAACAAATTAATAAATAAACTTAATGAGTGGAAGCTTTGAATTGCCTGATAGTAGTGGGTAGAAAAGACCCACAGAAGCGCTTCTTAGGACACCGTGGTGGAATGAGCCTGTGGCTAAAAAAAGTGCACCAAGTGAGCGCCTCCTGGAGGGGATGGAGGTTATTTTTCATGATGGCCTCCAATTTTGCCACCATCCTCTTTTCCACCACAGCTTCCAGTGTGTCCAGGGTTGCCCCTGAAATGGGGCAGGCGTTCCTGATAACTTTGTTGTTTTGTATGTTAGTTAATTTAGACTGCTTTGCAGAGGTCTGTTTTCACTTTGACATTATTTTTCTGTGGATCAGTATCAAACAGCCAAATTAAATCCAATGTAATTCAATGTTGCATAACAGTAAAACATAAAAACTTTTAAGCGGGTAATATTTTTTATAGGCATCTTCTATTTCCCCCGTGTCTGTGTGGGTCGTCCTTCAAGTAGTCCAGTTTTGATCTCACCTTGAACCCAAAGTTGATGGTAGTACTACCTCTCAATGGCCCCCTAACTGGATGGATGGACTGTTATCACATTGAGGTTGAGAAGACCCTGGAGAGGTGGAGATATGCTCTAGAAAGGAGAGGAATGAAGGTCAGTAGGAACAACAACACAGAATACATGTGTGTGAATGAGAGGGAGGTCAGTGGAATGGTGAGGATGCAAGGAGTAGAGCTGGCGAAGGTGGATGAGTTTAAATACTTGGGATCAACAGTACAGAGTAATGGGGATTGTGGAAGAGAGGTGAAAAAGAGAGTGCAGGCAGGGTGGAATGGGTGGAGAAGAGTGTCAGGAGTGATTTGTGACAGACGGGTAACAGCAGGAATGAAAGGGAAGGTCTACAGGACGGTAGTGAGACCAGCTGTGTTATATGGGCTGGAGACGGTGGCACTGACTAGAAAGCGAGAGACGGAGCTGGAGGTAGCAGAGTTAAAGATGCTAAGATTTGCATTGGGTGTGACGAGGATGGACAGGATTAGAAATGAGGACATTAGAGGGTCAGCTCAGGTTGGACAGTTGGGAGACAAAGTCAGAGAGACGAGATTATGTTGGTTTGGACATGTGCTGAGGAGAGATGCTGAGTATATTGGGAGAAGGGTTCTAAGGATAGAGCTGCCAGGTAAGAGGAAAAGAGGAAGGCCTAAGAGAAGGTTTATGGATGTGGTGAGAGAGGACATGCAGGTGATGAGTGTGACAAAGTATGATATAGAGGACAGGAAGATATGGAAGAAGATGATCTGCTGTGGCAACCCCTAACGGGAGCAGCTGAAAGAAGAAGAAGAAGGAGGACTGTTATCACATTATGATATCCTTGGGTTTAGCTATGGAAAGGTGATTTCTAAAGTAAACCTGACTGTTACTGAGTTCTTGGAGCAATAGGAAGAGTAGCAGTAGTTATTTCAGTTATAAAGAGTTCTGTAGGGTGTTGCTTTGACAGCTTTCTACGTTCACAGCAGAAATGTATAGACAAGGATTAAGATTCAGGCAGAAGGCCATTCAGTGCAGGTGAGCCATTTGTGCTCCTTAAGTGTAAGACGATATTCACAAAAAAAAAAGACTGTAAATGTAAGCACTACACTTTTAGTGGTGTTCTTATGCAAGGTGATGAGGAAATGAATGTGGTAATTTCATTTTTTCTTTTCCTTTACTTGTGAAACTGTGTTAATAAAATATAACATTTGCTTACAGTGGCAGCGTGTTGCACCAAGAACCAGTTTTGCAGCCTGCAGTGTGTTTGTGAGGAGTTGACCTGCAGTGGATTCAGAAAGTATCGCCTTCACTTTATTGTGTTAGAGATTTCATTTTAAATGGAGAAATATGCTACTTTTGCCCATTGACCCACAATGACAAAGTGAAAACTTGTTTTCTGAACCGTTTGCAGATTTATTCCATAAAGTCAAAAACTGAAATCTCTCATTCTCATGTAAGTATTCAGACCTTTACTTTAGTAGTTTGTAGAAGTGCCTTGGAAAGCGATGATAGCTATGAGTCTTCTTCAGATGGTGTCTATTAGCTTTGTACACCTAAGTTTGATCCCGTTCTACATGGCAGATTCTCTCAAGCTCTGTTACTATTTATGAGAAGTGTCTGTAAATTACCATCTTCAGGTCTCTTCACATGTGTAAGTCTAGGCTGGGTCACTCAAAAGACTTCTCCCAAACTCACCCCAGTGCTGTCTTGGTTGTATGCTTTGGGTCATTGTTGCAGTGAAAGGTGAAACACCGTCCCACTCTGAAGTCACATGCACTCTGGAGCAGGTTTTCTTCAAAGACCTCTTTGTATTTGGCTCTATTTATCATTCCCTGAATTCTGACCAGTCTCAATGTCCCTGCCGTTAAGAAACACCCCCATAGAATGAGGATGCGACCACCATACTTCACCATTGGGAGTTTTATTAGGTAGGTGGTAAGCAGTGTCTTTCTTTTGTCTGGCATAATGCTTGGAGTTCTGCTCAAAGAGTTCAGTTTTTGTCTCACCTAACCTGAGAAACTTTCACCACATTGTCTCAGAGTCCAAGCAGACTGTCATATGCCTTATAATCAAGAGGGGTTTCCGTCTAGCTACTGTATCATAAATGCCTAATTGAAGGAGTTCTGCTACAGTCCTTTAGACAGTTTCTCCCATCTCCCCAGAAGGCTTCTGAAGCTCTATCAGAGTGACCATTGGACCTTGGTCACCTCCCTGTAAAAAGATCTTTTTGTCCAGTATAACTGGATGACCAACTCAGTGCCTCACCCCAATTTGATCTTGGAGATTTACAAAGAGAGTTCCTCAGACTTGTTTTTTGTCCTGTCATGCAGTTTGAATTTTGGGCCACTCAGGAGCCTTTCTAAATGATGTCCAGTAAATTCACTTTAACACAGGTGGACCCCAATCTGGTTCATGACACACCTCAAGGAAAATTAAAGCAACCAGGATGCACCTGAGCACAATTTGGAGTGCCACAGCAAAGGGTCTGAATACTTCTAGGAAGGAGAGATTTCGGTTTTTGAATTTTAATAAATTTGCAAACCTTTTCTGACCATTAAGGGCCACACTTACAGCAGATAGTTCAAAATCAGACACCTGATGAAAGTGTGGCATAGTGGTCAAGCATCAGGACCTCAACCCCTGGAGTTGTGGGTTCAAATATTAACTGTTGTTGTTTATGTTTTATATATTAACTTTTTTTTTATTTCATCTTGTAAAGCACTTTGAGCTACAATGTTTGTATGACAATGTGCTCTATAAATAAATGTTGCTGTTGAATAAAACACAGCCGGAAAGGTGGCACAGAGGTGCAGTGGTATGGCTGCTGTCTCATAGTATTCATTTTGACAAGGTGGGCTACTGCGTGTAAATTGATGGGCAAAAATGCAAATGTATCCATTTAAAATTAACTCTACAAGGTAATAAAGTGTACAGAAAGTGAAGGAGTCTGAATACCTTCTGAATACACTATATATATATATATATATATATATATATATATATATATATACTGTATATATATATATATATATATATATATATATATATATATATATTGTGGCAAGTGGCTGGGGGGGTGGTACCCAGCCAGTATGCCCGGAAGGACCGGAGGAGGGACTACGCCTCCTCCGGACCATGAGAGGGTGGCCGCCCTGGATGGTATAGGGACCACGGGAGCAGAGCTTGGAAGCTCAACCCTGTAGGGGCCCGTGGTCACCACCAGGGGGTGCCCGGATGCCTGAAGAGCCCTGGCCCACAGCACTTTCACAGCACCCGGAGGTGCTGGGGGGACGAAGACCAGGGACACCCGAAGTGCTTCTGGGTGTGCAGCTGGGACTTCCGCCACACCAGGAAGGGCCGGCGGAAGTTCATCGGGAGGCACCTGGAGCACATCCGGGTGGATATAAAAGGGGCTGGACGGAGCTCGGAGGAGAGGCGTGGAGGTGGTCAGGAGAAGGAAAAAGCATTGGGTAAGAGGCCTGGACTGAGGGTGTTTGATACTGGAATACTGGGTTGTGTGCACTGTAAATATTGTATATAATGATTAAACATGTCTTGGTTGGTGAACCATTGGTGTCCGCCTGTCTGTGTCCAGCCCAGTCGCCACAATATATATATATACTAGCAAAATACCCGCGCTTCGCAGCGGAGAAGTAGTGTGTTAAAGAGGTTATAAAAAAAAAAGGAAACATTTTAAAATAACGTAACATGATTGTCAATGTAATTGTGTTGTCATTGTTATGAGTGTTGCTGTGTTTTATATATATAAAATACACACACACACATATAAACATATATATACATATACATATACACATATATATACATATCTACATATATATATATATATATATATATATATATATATATATAATATATATATATATATATATACATATACACATCCACATATCAACATATATATATACACATATATACACACACACACGGTTTATGGGTGATGATTGTTTTACTCTTTTTATGTTTATTTTATTTTATTGTAGAATCAACTCCTATCTGCGCACAGCAGGGCAGCCGTGGGCGGGTGCGTATGGTGTATTCACTCCATGTTATCGTGCATTGCACTGTCAGTGGTATTTTGATAAAAGAATTTGAACAATATATAAGAAGCGTATAAATTATTAAACAGTAAAACATTAACATTTAAGAAGTAAAGTTACATTGAGTACTACTGCAGTGCCTTCGGGTATACCTCATTTTTTCTTTGCCCATTACATGCTTAAATGTATACATTTTTTGGTGCACCTACCCAAGAACACGCAACATATAACCGACCGTGGGAGAAGCATGGATTTTAAACACGCGTTGAGTTCATCTGCTGGTCTCCCTCGTGGAATAACTGGTAATGTTTCACTAAAATGTACAGCGAGTAAAACGACATTACCTCCTTTTTTTTTTTGTACGATCTCTGAGATGTTGCTTTTTTCGGTTCAAGGCTTCATAAGCTCTTTTATGTTCCATGGTGTACTTAATAAGTACTAATTATCCCAATCCATCATGTTTGAATGTTGCAAGACTTTCGCCTTGTATGTAGATCGGGGTAATTACATTCATTGCATTCCTAGTGTGAATCACAATCTGATTGTATGGGTGGTTACCTGGCACTGTAGGGTTGCCACCCGTCCTTTAAAATACGGAATCGTGCCGCGTTTGACAATGAAATTGCGCGTCCCGTTTTGAATCAATAGTGGACGGGATTTATTCCGTATTTTTGTAATCATTTTTTTTTTAAAGCAGCGTCTCATGCAAATCATCCCACACGCATTTTATGAAGATGCCTCCTTTCCTACTTTTGATTGGGTAATACTTGATGTCATCGTTAGTTTGATTGGTGTTTTTAACTGTCCAGTGAGGAGGGCGTGACTTTTAAGTACAGTCTGCAAAGTGTTGGCACTGAGATGTGGCGTCAGCGCCATACTTGAAGCCCCTAACGTTGCGGTCAGCAAGTCGGCTAACATCCGCCATGTGCCGTCTTTCAGTTGCGAGAAGCAGATCATAGAATGCTTGAAACTGTTGCCCCTAACGTTGCGCCACGGTGTGTGTTTCGTTTATACCTCGTATCTTCTCATTAAACTTTTATCTCGCGAATATGTTATTGCAATCCGCAGCGGGAGCGTTTCTATAAACTTTATTTAAACTTACGTTTTACACCGTGGTTTGTTTCCCTTATGAACATGCAGCTCTTTTATGTTCCATGGTGTACTTAATAAGTACTAATTATCCCAATCCATCATCTTTGAATGTTGCAAGACTTTCGCCTTGTATGTAGATCGGGGTAATTACATTCATTGCATTCCTACTCTGAATCACAATCTGATTGTATGGGTGGTTACCTGGCACTGTAGGGTTGCCACCCGTCCTTTAAAATACGGAATCGTGCCGCGTTTGACAATGAAATTGCGCGTCCCGTTTTGAATCAATACTGGACGGGATTTATCCCGTATTTTTGTAATCATTTTTTTTTTAAAGCAGCGTCTCATGCAAATCATCCCACATGCATTTTATGAAGATGCCTCCTTTCCTACTTTTGATGGGTAATACTTGATGTCATCGTTAGTTTGATTGGTGTTTTTAACTGTCCAGTGAGGAGGGCGTGTCTTTTAAGTACAGTCTGCAAAGTGTTGGCACTGAGATGTGGCGTCAGCGCCATACTTGAAGCCCCTAACGTTGCGGTCAGCAAGTCGGCTAACATCCGCCATGTGCCGTCTTTCAGTTGCGAGAAGCAGATCATAGAATGCTTGAAACTGTTGCCCCTAACGTTGCGCCACGGCGTGTGGTTCGTTTATACCTCGTGTCTTCTCATTAAACTTTTATCTCGCGAATATGTTATTGCAATCCGCAGCGGGAGCGTTTCTATAAACTTAATTTAAACTTAGGTTTTACACCGTGCTTTGTTTCCCTTATGAACATGCTTGTATGCTTAACTCGCTCCGTTCTCAATTGTTTAATTAATTTTTTGCCGTTTGCGGCTCTTCCTCCATTTCCCCCTACTTCGTTCTTTTATCTCGCGAATATGTTATTGCAATCCTTAACGGGAGCGTTTCAATAAACTGATTAAAAATAATTTTGCATTTACCTTTTTAGTAAAAGGCGAGCTTTTAAGCCTGAGAAATCACCCCGTAAATGCACACGTTTAATTGCACATGTGTTAATATGTATGGTTACACAGTATTAAAAGACAGTGAACAACGTCAGTTACCTTTGTTCCCGCGTTTGATAAAAGGTCAGCTTTTAAGCCTGAGAAATCACCCCGTAAATGCACACGTTTAATTGCACATGTGTTAATATGTATGCTTACACAGTATTAAAAGACAGTCAAAAATTAACGTCATTTACCTTCGTTCCCGCGTGTGACTCGTGCTGTAAATATCTTCCTTGTTTTTAGTTCACGTGATTACGTAGGAGGCGTGATGACGCGATACGTGACTCCGCCTCCTCCATTACAGTGTATGGACAAAAATATGTTCCAGTTATGACCATTACGCTTTGAATTTCGAAATGAAACCTTCCTAACTTTTGTAAGTAAGCTGTAAGGAATGAGCCTGCCAAATTTCAGCCTTCCACCTACACGGGAAGTTGGAGAATTAGTGATGAGTGAGTCAGTGAGTCAGTCAGTCAGTGAGGGCTTTGCCTTTTATTATTATAGATATATTATATATATGTATATATATATTGTGGGGAACAGCCCAGACACAGACAGGTAGACATGATGTAAGCACCACACCACGTTTATTTACAATTATATACAATTAGGTAACACGCACAAACCCAGTGCCGCAGCACCAATCACCCCAAAGTCCGGGCCTCTTCACTACAATGCCTTTCTTCACCGCCTCCACTCCTCCGAGCTCCATCTTTCTTCCACCCGACTCCAGCCATCGAATGGATGGAGGCGGCCCCTTTTATAATCACCCAGATGTGTTCCAGGCGCCTCCCGATTAGCCTCCACCGGCACTCCCCAGTGTGGCGGAAGTACCGGCTACACACCCGGAAGCACTCCAGGTGTCCCTGGTCTTCTTCCCCCCAGCTCTTCCGGGTGTGGCGGAAGTACTGAGGGCCAGGGCTCCATAGGCATTAGGGCACCCCCTGGCAGTGACCACGGGCCCCTAGAGGGTTGAGCTTCTAAACTCTGTTCCCGTGGTCCCCAAAGCCACCAGGGCAGTCGCCCACATGTGGTCTGGGGGAGGCATAAGCCCTCCTCCGTTTCTCCTGGGCGTTCTGGCTGGGTACAACCCCCAGCCTCCTGTGACTATATATATATATATATATATATATATATATATATATATATATATATATATATATATATATATATATATATATATATATATATATATATATATATATATACTAATGGGCAAGCCCTCCTGACTTCTTCGGCACCCAACCCCCAGTTGCAGCCAGTCTGCCAGGAACACAATGGTGATACAATGGGAAACAAATACAGTTTTTTTTTAACTCCTCTTTGCTCGATCAGCTGCTGGTTTGCTGCTGCTACCATGCCATGTGATCTGCATCTCGCACAACGCTTTGAACATTTAAAAGCCTGTACAGCACCCTCAGTTATTGTCAGAATGTCGCCAGCGTTGACCGTGTACACATGCCCTACTCTTTTGTTCACTTGAGATTTATCTGCTCTTCTCTGGGCCAGAGGTGAGTGCTTTCTGCTGTGATCTAAATGGAGGGCTACATCCATCGGCCGCACAGAGCCCATTGTGACAGATAGCCAGGGCCATACCTGGCCAGGATGCCTTCTTAAAGGTTGGACTGTGGGAGCATATATGCACAGAGTACTGCCTACCCCAAGCTCTAGATGGTAACCCCCCTAGGTTGCAGCGGTCCCTCAGATTTCCACAGGGCTCCATGGGAGTTGGAGTTTGGCACAGCCCTGCTGGGTTCTGTGGAAGCCACCAGGGGGAGCTGCAGAGCCCTACTTTGGGTTTCCGCCACACCTGAGAGTACTGCCAGATAATGCTGATGAGCCACCTGAAGTGCTCCCAGGGGCAGCATGAAAAGGACCACCTCACTTTCCTCAAGGAACCAGAGTCAGGAGGAAGAAGACAAAGCTTGCCGGAAGAGGAGGAGGAGGAGGAGGTGGAGGTGGAGGAGGAGGAGGAGGGGGAGTGCAGGCAGAAAAGAGTGAAAAGAAGTAAAGAAAAGCAATTTCTGTTGACATTGTGTACTGTGCTTTTATACTGTGCTGTGCAGGTGGGAGACTTGGGAATCGTTTCCCACTGTAAAATAACTGACCTGACTGATTTTTCTTTATTTTTGCATTTTGCTACTGTCCTTGTCACTACTGGTAGCATGAGGTGGTACCCACAGGTGACTCAGGTTGCATAGGTAGTCCATTCTTGTTTTTTCCAGATGACACATCCATACATAATGTTGCAAGAAGGTTTGACGTGTCTCCCAGCACAGTCTGAAGATCATGGAGATGCCAGGAGTTGGGCCATTACACGAGGAGAGCTGGATGGGACCATAGAAGGGCATCAGCCCAGCAGCAGGACCGATATCTACTCCTTTGTGTGAGGAGTAATAAGAGGAGCACTGCCAGATCTCTACAAAATGACCTCCAGCTGGCTACTGGTGTGCATGTTTCTTACCAAATTGTAAGAAACAGACTCCATGAGGGTGGCATGAGGGCCCGACATTCTCTAATAGGACTTTGCTCATTGGCATACTACAGTTATCAGCTCGGCCATTGGCACCCCGATCTCTTCACAGATGAGAGCAAGTTCACACTGAGCACATGTGGCAGAACATTACATCATCCAGCATTACCAGTTTGGTGATGAGTGTATGATGGTCTGGGGAGGCATATCCTTGGAGGGTCACACAGACGTCCACATGCTAGGTAATTGTACCCTGACTGCTGTTAGGAACCAGGATGAAATTCTCAGAGGCATTGTCAGACCTTATGCTAGCACAGTGGGCCTTGAGTTCCTCCTGGTGCAGATAAATGTCTGGCCTCATGTGGCCAGAGTGTGTAGGCGGTTCCTGACTAAGGTATTGATACCATTGCCTGGCTGGCCCATTCCCCAGACCTGAATCCAGTTTAGAAAATCTGGGACATTATAGGTTAATCCTATGCCACCAAGTAGCATCACATACTGTTCAGGAGCTCACTGACACCCTGATCCAGGTCTAGGAGGAGATCCCCAGCATCCCATCCACCTTCTCATCAGGAGTAGGCCCAGAAATTACCCGGAGTACTTATAGGCACATGGGGGCCATATACACTACTGAGCCACATTAGGAGATGCCATGATGAAATTCACACAAGTTGGATTAGCCTGTGATTTCAATTTTTGACTTTGATTTTTAGTGTGATGTTGAATCAGCCCTCAATGGGTTGGTGATTTTGGGTTTCATTGACCATTGTTATATCATTTTGTTCTCAACGAATTAGACAGGATTACTCAGTAAAGATTTTCCACTGAAATGTTTCATTCATCGAGATCCGATGTGTGATTTAAGTGTTCCCTTAATTTTTGAGCAGTATACATATACAGTTTTGTGTAAAACTATTTGCCTCCTTCCTGATTTCTTATTCTTTTGCATGTTTGTCACACAAAATGTTTCTGATCATCAAACACATTTAACCATTAGTCAAATATAACACAAGTAAACACAAAATGCAGTTTTTAAATGATGGTGTTTATTATTTAGGGAGAAAAAAAATCCAAACCTACATGGCCCTGTGTGAAAAAGTAATTGCCCCCCTTGTTAAAAAATAACCTAACTGTGGTGTATCACACCTGAGTTCAATTTCCGTAGCCACCCCCCAGGCCTGATTACTGCCACACCTGTTTCAATCAAGAAATCACTTAAATAGGAGCTGCCTGACACAGAGAAGTAGACCAAAAGCACCTCAAAAGCTAGACATCATGCCAAGATCCAAAGAAATTCAGGAACAAATGAGAACAGAAGTAATTGAGATCTATCAGTCTGGTAAAGGTTATAAGCCATTTCTAAAGCTTTGGGACTCAGCGAACCACAGTGAGAGCCATTATCCACAAATGGCAAAAACATGGAACAGTGGTGAACCTTCCCAGGAGTGGCCGGCCGACCAAAATTACCCCAAGAGCGCAGAGACGACTCATCCGAGAGGTCACAAAAGACCCAGGACAACGTCTAAAGAACTGCAGCCTCACTTGCCTCAATTAAGGTCAGTGTTCACGACTCCACCATAAGAAAGAGACTGGGCAAAAACGGCCTGCATGGCAGATTTCCAAGACGCAAACCACTGTTAAGCAAAAAGAACATTAGGGCTCGTCTCAATTTTGCTAAGAAACATCTCAATGATTGCCAAGACTTTTTGGGAAAATACCTTGTGGACTGATGAGTCAAAAGTTGAACTTTTTGGAAGGCAAATGTCCCGTTACATCTGGCATAAAAGGAACACAGCATTTCAGAAAAAGAACATCATACCAACAGTAAAATATGGTGGTGGTAGTGTGATGGTCTGGGGTTGTTTTGCTGCTTCAGGACCTGGAAGGCTTGCTGTGATAGATGGAACCATGAATTCTACTGTCTACCAAAAAAATCCTGAAGGAGAATGTCCGGCCATCTGTTCGTCAACTCAAGCTGAAGCGATCTTGGGTGCTGCAACAGGACAATGACCCAAAACACACCAGCAAATCCACCTCTGAATGGCTGAAGAAAAACAAAATGAAGACTTTGGAGTGGCCTAGTCAAAGTCCTGACCTGAATCCAATTGAGATGCTATGGCATGACCTTAACAAGGCGGTTCATGCTAGAAAACCCTCACATAAAGCTGAATTACAACAATTTTGCAAAGATGAGTGGGCCAAAATTCCTCCAGAGCGCTGTAAAAGACTCATTGCAAGTTATCGCAAACGCTTGATTGCAGTTATTGCTGCTAAGGGTGGCCCAACCAGTTATTAGGTTCAGGGGGCAATTACTTTTTCACACAGGGCCATGTAGGTTTGGATTTTTTTTCTCCCTAAATAATAAAAACCACCATTTACAAACTGCATTTTGTGTTTACTTGTGTTATATTTGACTAATGGTTAAATGTGTTTGATGATCAGAAACATTTTGTGTGACAAACATGCAAAAGAATAAGAAATCAGGAAGGGGGCAAATAGTTTTTCACACCACTGTATGCAGGGTAATTTCAAGTCTAAATTCCAACTGTAATTGGTCAACTGCATTCTGAAAAGGACTGTCAAAGCAATTTCATTCATATTTAGGGGATGCCTGAAAATACATTCATCCTACAAGGGTATCTTTCCATTTCAAGGCAGAACAAGGGCTACCATGGACATCGAGATGAAATGGAAAATTAAACAGATCAAGTTATGGTTGATCAGAATTAATTAAAAAGTACAATAACAGTGCAATGTGAAACAACCTCCACAGCGACTCTAAGCTCCATATTTCAGCCTTGATTTAAATGATGAGACTAATGGGAGACCTCTCTTATATGCAATTGGTCAGTCGATTTTTCCAAAGTTTTGATGCCCTATAGCTAAAAGACAGAGAATGACTGTGGTCAAAGATTGATCCTTGACTTTTGACAAGACTGGCCCACTACAGTCAGCTGGACACCAACCATCCTTGTTCATCCTCAGAAAAGTCCTTTGTGTTCCAATATGCAGCATATTGGAATCAGCATGGGCCAGCGCATTTGATACTTTATTGAGTCCATTACTCAACAAATTCAGCTTGTTTTGTGGGGAAACTGGATAACATCTCACTGTTAAGCAGAAGTAACTGCCCTGATAAAGAGGCCACGCATGGATGTGTGAAATAGCACCTGGGGGGCATTGAGGAAGCAACACAGCAACTTTAGTTCCAAACTCTTTTGCGTTGTGAAAGTCTTTTAATTAAACCTTAACGTGAAGATTTCTAGTTTCAAGATCTGTTACCTTACAAATTCCCACAGACATATCTCAAGCCATGGTAGAGCTAGTTTAAAGAACATGGGTGGAACCAACTAAGCTCTGTTGTATCCTGGTATAGCTGGAATATAAGAAGCTGATAACACACTAAAACAGTACAAAATGTTCAAGAATTGTGATGCCAGTCGCGTAAACTGGTTTGGGTAAGAGTGGTGATTTGCACTAACTAGTTGTTACTGAATCGTATCTTGAATGTGGAGTTATCAATGCTCCTGTTTTACCTGGCCACCACCTCATCATGAGCACCGAGGTGAGGTGAGTACTGTTGGCCAAGAGCCTGGTACATACTGTATGCTCAGGCGACGTGATGTCACTCCTAGTCTAGTCAGTGCTTGTCATACTCACTGCATGCCTTTACTTCCGGCCAGAACTTGTTTAACCTGGCACATGTTGGCAACAGTTGGTATCGTAATAAAATAATGTCATTAATTCAATTGCTGTTATGTATTCTGAATCATGCTGAATAAATGTTATAGCTAAGCTCATATATATAATGTTCACTGTAAGTCTCAAATAACTCTTTCATTTAACACATACAATAAGAATGTCATTGCACTCACAGTGTCACAGTGATAGCTTTATAAACTCTTTGCATACTCTGACCTCCACTGTTGTGTCTACGTTTTTTGGTGTAGACTGTGAATCATGTGTCCCTCCTATTCTTGCTCATTTCCTTTTGTACTGTAAATCATCTACCAGACTATCGGGCAAACCCATATCTCATCTCAGTTCCCAGTTCATTCCCCTTCTTCTCTTTACCCTTCCATCCAATGACACCACTACCTCCATTAGCTCGGTAAGTTTCTGCACTGATTCAGCCATTCTGTTCATATTTCCATTCATGTCTTTGAACTCTGTAACTTCCATTCCTGAACAAGTAGACCACTGTTATGTTCTATTAACATCCACGCATCACTGTCATTTTTTCAAATATTTCCTTTAGCTCTACAAGCAGAATTTCTGAATTCACGGCTTTGGCTCTGATTTTTTGGCTCTACTGATCTCGACTTTGTTGACGATGCTGTGGTCTTCGCAATGGAGGCTCTGATCGGGGCTCTCGAGAGAATGAGTGAGGAGTCTGAATGCCTGGGCTTGTGAGTGTCCTGATAAAAACCAAGAGCCAGGCCTTTAATGACCTCTTGGGCACAGCCATGAGCAGTGTGTCTGTCTGCAGAGAGAGTGTCGAGAGGTTTACTTACCTCGGCAGTGACATTCATGTCTCTGGTGACCCTTCCTATGAAGTCAGTAGATGGATTGTGAGAGCATGGTACGGTAATTCTCAGTGGTAGATGGGATGAGGAAAGGTTTCATAGAACAATTCAGATGAGAGCAGGCTATTTAGCCCAATAAAGCTCGCCAGTCCTATCCACTTAACTCTTCTAAAATAACATCAAGTTGAGCTTTGAGGGTCACTAAGTTTCTTCTGTCTATCAGACTACTTGGTCCATGTGTCTGTGTTTCTGTGTGTCTGTGTGTCAAGAAAAATGTCCAATGACATAATGATTGGGTGAAATTCACCCTTAACAGGTTTCCAACTGTGTCCCGTGTTCTTGATGAACTCATTTTAACGTCACAGTCTCAATCCACTGGACTAATTCCCTTCATAACTTTAAACACTTCAATCAGGTCTCTGGTTACTCTTCCTATGAAGTCAGTAGACAGATCGGGAGAGCATGGGGAGCTTCCTGCTTTGCTATATGGTTGCGAGATGTGAATGCTATCAAGTAACCTGAGACAAAGACTTGACTCCTTTGGTACTGTGTCTCTTCTGTGAATCCTTGGGTACCACTGGTTTGACTTTGTGTTGCTCATAGTGTCCCGAATGAGGCACATTACCTGAACTGTGAGGGAGTGTCAGTTATGGCACTACAGCCATGTGGCACAATTCCCAGAGGGTGATCCAGCTCACAGGATCCTCTTTGTTGAGGACCTGAGTGGCAGAACCAGGCCAAGGGGATGCCCGCGTAACACCTGGCTTCAGCAGATAGACAGTCATTTCTTAGACTGGACTGTGTGTCTACCTGAGGGGGGTTGCCAACCAGGATCCCGAGCTGTTTCGCTGTGTAGTGGGTGCGGCAACGTGCTGTACCAGTGTATGCTCCTCAACCTGACCTGTTCTACTCAAATGTGGTTGTTACCTTGTCCTCATGTTGTTTCAGACCATTTCTGTTGCTTGCTGTGGCTGTTTGTTTCAGGCGGCCCAAAACTTTTCCATTTCTAATATCAGACTCTTTTGTCTTCACCTTGCCGGGTCTGATCTTGGTGTTTTCTATAACTCTGGTCTAAGTGTTGAAACGCCCGCATGTAGGGCTCTAGTGACTGTAATTCTACCACTGAGTCCTAATACCATTTTCTTCCTCCCTTTGCTATAACACCATTAGTGTCCGTCCACCTGGACCTGCCTCTTCCTGCCAGAGGGACTCAAAGCCAGAAGATCTGCCATCTTAATTAGTTCTATGGTGAACTCCTGTCTGAAAAGACATCTTCTGATCTCCCCATTATACTCTTTATCTTTGTATTGTCATTGTCTTACAATGTTCAAATATAAACTTAGTGTCCTCTTTAGGTACACCGTCCACTTTTTGCCTCCAGAACAACCAGAATTCTTTGAGTTATGAATTCAATAAGGAGTGGGAAACATTTCTATGGGTCCATACGTAATAGGACGTTAGGTTATATACCGTATAATGAAATGTGGAGTACAAGTCATGGACGGTTATGTTTAACTTATGTAATGTACTAGTGAGGCCTCACCTGTGGCCTCACTTATAAAACTTTTTGTGGATTCAATTGTAAAAATATCCCCAGCTAACACAGGGCACAAGGCAGGAAACAATCCTGGGCAGGGTGCCAACCCACCGCAGTGTAAAATATTCCAAAAAACCCATAATATTTATGAAACTTGGCGTATGCCCATTTCTACGCAATTTATCATTTACAAATCACAATTGCCTTGTAAATATGAGAAAACTACCCATACATCCATATATGGAGCATGCTAATGAACCTCACACAGATGCAGTAACAAAGCTGCAGAACTTCAATGGCCGGTAGAGCAGTATCTCCTTCCTAACATGTCGAGCTCCCCTGCCACCTGCGTTGAAGTGTAAATGGCTGTGCTCCGCAGATGAGAGCGCAAGATCATGTGCAGCAGTATAATGCCACTCCTCTGAACTCTTGGGGTCTGGGAAAGGTCTGAGCGGGTAGCCACTATCATCTGGCACACTTAATGACGTGACTGCTCTTACAATGACTAGTACAGGTCATATGAAACACTGAGGGTTCTGCCAGTTACCTTACCAACAAGCCAGCCACCACATACAGCACTGTCATGTCTGTCAAAGCTACTTTGCCTCAAAACAAATGAAACATGGGAGGACCCCAGGCCATTGAGACACAATATTTTCCTGTCACATCATTAGATGACTTATGCATTAATGGAATGTCACTGCTTATGGTCAGCAAAAAGGAGGTTCATTCTCGCTAGATGCCCTTATTGCAATATTAGTGTAGTAAATTGATCCAACTACATTAGGAAAATGGGCTCTGCTGGAAGTTGCCTTTTTTTGGGAAAACACAAGCTGGTTTTTTACGTATGTGCACCCACACCATATGAAAACTGAATGAAGTGCCTCGCCAGTTGGTTAATGGATTCCAGCACAGCAGGAATGATGGTAGGGCAGATTGACTGAGATATTCATGACCTGTCGGGCAGTTTTCTGAAAGGCGACAACAGGTAGGCGATATAAACTGATGCGAAACCAAAGTCTTTCTTCAGAGCAGCATTGGTCATCTTTAACGGGAGCTAAACATATCATCATATTCATCACTTCTGAGGTGTAATATGTTTGCCACATCAACACATATCATAATAACGGTTTAGTGATATGAATTATTATGCATTAGCTGGCTTGGCTGCATTTCCCTACTTGACCAAGAGTGTCATTATTATCCCATTTCTCTGAAATGTTGCCTACTCATACCGTAGGTAATTTTCCATAAATATAAGCAAGCTTTCACGTCAGGTTTTCTTTTATAACTCCTGACATTTGTGCGGGAAGTTGCATACGCACATTTCAAGCTTCTTTTTTTGCGTACGCAAGCTTTTTAAATGAGGACCCAGGAGTATTGTGAACTCTACATATGATAAAAAAGACGAGAAGAGCAGATAGGCTGATGCTGGGACTAAGAGCTATGAACAATGAGGAGAGTTTTGAATGACTTGAATGTTTTCAGTTTCAGTACATGAAGATTAACAGGTGACAGGATAGAACTGTTTTAAATTAGGAAAGGAATTAATAAAGTTGCTCCCAGGTATTACTTTAAAATAAATTTAACAAGAACATGGAGAAATGGTTTTAAACTTGTTAAGGTTGGATTCAACAGAGATGTTACATTGTTCTCCTTCACGTAAAGAGCCATAGACATATGGAATAAATTACCAAGCAGTGTAGTGGAGAGCAGGAGTTCTCAACTTGATCTTTTAATGGACAGGTAACGTTAATGAAAGGCTGGAGTCCTGGATTGCAGCAATACCTGGGGTCACCATTGTGAGATCTTGAAGGATGGCCTCACGGATTTTGCAGCAACTTCTCAAGCACGTAGGTGAATTGTAGAGGTTACTTGGAAGTGAAATGTCCCTTATAGCCAGACAGCTTTTCAACTTGAATTTGGGGATATTGCTGGACAAGGGTTCAGATAGCGTGGAGTAGGTTCTCGAAGTAAGAATGGTGGGAATTGTACTGTGTCTGTGGGTGGGGAAGTGCATGAAACACCTCTTCTGATACTACTTTATTAGGATCTAAAGGAACATTAATGGACAGATAATCAATGGATAGATATTGCTGGTTTCCATGTGTGTTAATCACTTTCTACTTTCTTTTCTATGCGTTTTAACAAATCTGCGTCTATAGGTGTATTAATTTTCTTATCTTATCTCCTCTTCCCATCCACTTTTCCTGGTGAAGGTTATTTGTACTTATTTTCTTAGTAATTTGTAGCAAAATTTATATTTGCATTTATACTTTCAGTGTACCAAAGAAATTGTTACGGTGTTCTGCACCTGCACTCCGAGAAAATCGCTATTCAAAAACAAACAGAATTGGATTTTATTGACTGACTAGGGGGCAAGCCCCACTGGCGCCTTTGGTGCCCAACCCCCTAGTTGCAGCCAGAATATTAGTAAAATCTGTAAATGTACAAAAGAAAAATGATTATTTATTTGCGTCAAAATCACGAAATTCTATAACTATGTAAAAGAAAAATAAATTATTATTTAATGGAGTAAAAATCATGAAATAAGAATAAAATATTTACTCTCTTACTGATTAGAGTATTCCCGTTAAACTGAGGTCCACTATGCTCGAGTATTTATAAGAGACTAAATAAATGATCCATTCATTTTAACTAACAAAAACCACGACTTTCTTGATATTTTAGTTTATAATTTAAAAACGGAATAAGAATCTGAAAATCTAACAACATCACATTAAAGTCCGATAAACTCTGAAAAGAATGATACCAAACATATATATGTAGGTTTTAAAATGAGCCAGATTTAAAGCATGACAAAAAAAGTGACATAAAATCGTTACACAAAATCGTTGCACTTTTAGGCTTAGGATTTTATATAGAGAGAGTAGATTTATTTTATTTGTTTTTGTTTTACTTTACATTAATCTCCTTGGTGTTAACACCAAGCAGTACTCGGACTTTGCATTCTAACTAAATACAGTTATACCCGAGTCAGATTCAGGGTGGCATGTAATGATCCAGTACTCTGCTGCCATCTAGTGGATGAAATAACATCATGCTGCAAAATAAAATCATGAATATTGCTATGCATTCTGCAAATATATGGTAACTCTATGTTAACTCATTAATATTCATGAGTAGGGTGGAGCCTTCAAACAAAAAAAAAAAACAATGGCAAACGAAAAAAACAGTTTTAAAGCAAACTGAAAGTGAACCATTGCTCAAATCAAGCGATAGTGATGACAATGTGAATTGGTCATCAGATGTTGACATGTACTATAAAAATTATGCATATGATTCTGTCTGACCAAACTGCCATTATATGCCAGGTGAATTCAGTCCTGTGAAGCTTCACTTTGGTGCAACAGTAGTTGCATGGCAATTGCAGTAAGGAGACTGTGGAGGATTGTGGGTTCGCTTCCCGGTTCCTCCCTGTGTGGATAGCGCTTTGAGTACTGAGAAAAGCGCTATATAAATGTAATGAATTATTATTATTAAAAAGACAAAGTGTTTATGATCAAGTGCAAGGGTAAAAAAGGTGATAGCCCCCTATACATTCTTCACATTGAAGCAACAGTCAATGTTCGTGCCAGGGCAAATATGGAAGTCACTAAGCCTTGTGCTGTGGTAGCCTTCAATAACACAACTAGTGTGTCAATCATGAGGTTCAGGCACTGACATTCTACCCACTTATGTGCAAGCAACAGAAAAAATATCATAAGAAAAGTGTGCAAAGAAACACACTGGTACTGTCCTAATTGCGATGTCAGGCTTTGTGTTGGTGACTGTTTCAAAAGATATCATACAAATAACGTGTACTAAATCTGCATCAGTACAGCAGTGGACACTAGACAGACCTTTCCTACTGTATTTATGTTGATGTTTTGGTATTTTCATGGTTCTAGTAAACATGATAACTTTTTTCCTTGCTGAAATATTTTTGGCCTGTTTATCTGGGGCAAGCATAATGTTAAAGAGGTTGAGCAATTGTACTTATATGCATAGCCAACCCAAGGCAAAAGCAAATTAAATGGCTAAATAGGGGTCATGAAAAATGGGAAGTGATATTTAACAAAGGAAGACTAGGCTCTGGAGTAGGATAGTGCCCCCACCACTCTTCAGTCACACTTATTGCTACAAGGGGACCCTCCCATTCTTCGACCGCACCAATTACTTCAAAGGAGACCCTCCTATTTTTTTACAATTGACACCCCATCCTTTGTGAGACCATTTAGTGTAACTTGTTAACAAGAGGCTTCCATCCTTTATATAACTTAGGGCCTCCACAATTGTAAAACCTGCACTGTTTATATGTATGTCCACATATATGTACCTGCCTTAGTGAAATTAAAACCCGGATGGAGCAGAACTCTTTAAAATTAAATTGCAATAAAACTGAACTCCTGCAAATTGGGACTAAAATGCAACTTAATAAAAAGAGCTCCTTCCCAGTTGTTTTGTCTTGGTAGAGTAATATATATTGCTCTACTTTCCCCAATTGTATTATTAATATGTAGCCTTAGAATGCCCAATCTCACAGACTTACCACTGTTTATAAGGTATTACAGTATATAACTTATCCCCACCTTCCCTTCTATATCTATAACCTCAGGCAATTAGATGTAGTAAAAAGACAAGCAGAAGTTAAGTTACAGTTTAAATAATGTATTATTGATAATATTCATAAATAATAACAAAATGCAAAGTACATTTGAATATTGGCAACCATACAACCTGATTAAATGGTGATATGTAGTTCAGGCGGCACTCAGACTTGTAGTTACTTAAATGTCTCTAGTTAAGGCATCATTGGTGCTCAGCTTTCAGCCACATGTCTGTTCAAAATAGCTGCTGAGCTGTGCTCTTCATTGTCTTGTCTTCATCATCAGGTTAGCAAGAGAGATGCTTCTTTCAGATGTTGGTTAGTAAGAGAGAGATACTTCATCATCATATGTTGGTTGGTAAGAGAGAGAGTGTGAGGTTAAACACATACATTTATAGATGTTCTGTCCAACCCCTAGAGCCAATAGGGCGTCGTTGTACTTAAAGGCCTCTGAACCAAGCCAATTCCAAACAGCCATACCTCAGATCAATGGGGGAATAGAACATCTTAACTCTTTCAGGGCTGATGTTGACTTTTGTCGAAATTCAGGGGTAGAGGATGGTAATCAGCTGTAAACAACGAGAAAACTCGCGTTATGTTTTAGTTCAACTCTCTTTGCTGGAAGGAAAGTTAGCTTTGTTGATTTGACCTCGATTCCCTGTGCATGTATGAGTAGCGAACAGCAAACAACCTCTAAAATTTCATCGACATCTGACGAGAGACCAAAGCGAATGCACAAAGCAAAATACTCCATGGACGACATTTTGTGTATTATTATTGCCAAATTGGACTCTGACTTGCCAGGCTTCAGTTTTGATGCAAGTGATCTGAAGATGGAGACTGAAAACAAAAGTGAGGTACCGGCTTCAGCTGATCTGTCCCCAGATGATCGTGGTGTTGAACACGCTTGTGTAGCCGATGCACCAATGGCAACGTTCGCCTGGGGGGACTGCCGCTTATGATGGCAAGAGGTACAAAACAGACTGATTAGCACTGCTACGCGAAAACAGGCCAGGTAGCCGGCCTGCCATGCATTCCTACTGGCCATCATGCTGCCCCTATACAACCACCAGAGACTCTGATCAGCAGCCACAGCAACAGACATTTTATGTTGATTTACATGTGAAACCTTTGCTTTGTGTGCTTTTCAGAAAACGGAGTTGCCTGCAAAAAATATTCAGCCCTCAAAGAGTTAACACCTGCCCCCAAACCATATGTTAAAGTACACCTCAGCCCATTTGCGGGGGTAGAAATGACTTTAGCAAAGAAACACTGCCAAACTGGTTTAAAACACACATCCCCCAAATCCAGTCGTAAAATTCAAACAGACCCATTCCTATGGGGGTAAACACTAAATTACATTGCTTTGCCCAAATTAGAAATAAAAGACATACAAAACATTTATCAAGTTATACGTAAAATCTCAGATCACAACACCAGTCTATCTTGGCGGTGATCTCATCAGACCAGCCTCTACTGTAAAAAATCTTGGTGTCATTTTTGATTCCTCCCTCTCTTATTCCGCCCACATAAATCACATTAAGAAACTTTCTTACTTTCACCTCTGTAACAAGTCCCGTGTTCGCTCCTTCCTCTCCTTCTCTAATGCTGAGAAACTTGTCCATGCTTTTATCACATCCCGCATCGATTATTGTAATTCCCTACTGGCAGGTGCCCCTTCTAATCTTATATCACAGCTCCAGCTTATTCAAAACTCAGCTGTAAGAGTCCTTACCTGAACCCGCAGCAGCGAGCACATCACACCCATCCTGCTCCGTCTTCACTGGCTCCCCCGTGTCTTACAGGATTGAATATAAAATCCTACTAATAACCTACAAAGCCTTAAATAACCTCGCGCCAAACTACATCAGTGTCCTCCATCACTATGTGCCTGTCCGCCCACTAAGGTCCTCTGATTCTGGCAATCTTGTTGTGCCTCACGCTAATCTACACTCCATGGGTGACAGCAGGGCCTTCAGCTTTATAGCGCCCAGACTCTGGAATGACCTACCGAAATGAATCAAGTCAGCTGACTCCATGAATTCTTTTAAAAAACAACTCAAAACTCATCTGTTCAGGAAGGCTTTTAGCTCTACGTGACTTTATTACCCTTCTCTCAGTTTACTTCTCTGTCAAGATGCTCATGTGACCTGTATGTGTGTGTGCGAGACACCATCAATTATGTTGTCTGTTTTTTTTTCAGAATTCACTGTCTTAATCTTCTTTATTTATTTATCTGGTTTGTATAATGCTATATACTGTATACCCTGTCGTTCATTATTATATTCTGTAAGTGCCTTGAGCATGGGAAAGGCGCTATATAAATAAAATGTATTATTATTATTTATTTATTTATTAATCGACCTTTTTTTATCAGTTTTGATCACTTTGAATTATTCTGGATTCTCTATCAAGTGCACCCCCTAGAGGTTATAACAGCCTTAGAATGTTACCTGTTCTTTGTCATTTTTCCAGGGGCCTGCAGCATTCGCCTTACCTTACTTGCTGCTCAATTTCATTCACATCAGTTCTGCTTTACTCTCATATTTTTGATGGTTAGGTAGATTCCATTTAAATGTTCAAAGCACAGCATGTACTAAATACTGTATTTCTGGTTTGTTTCCTGTCACCTGAAACTTGTACCCTCCTCAGGACATTCCTCTCTCTGTTATTTCAGTTTCTATAGTTTAATTGCGTAAATGAGGGATTACTAGGTCATGTTTTTGTTTTCATGATGAAAGAAAATGTTTCTGTTTTGGGTGCTCATTCACACTGTTCTTTGTTTTATTTGCTTTCACGCCTGAAGCCTTTTATTTCACTTTTCAAGGAATATTGAAATATGGTCAGTCACTACACCTGAATGGCAGTATTAAAACTCTATTACTTTTCAAATGTACATGTTGTCACACACGGATGAATAGGAAACATCTTGAGAGCTTATTTGTTACTGGCAATTTCACTCCAATGTGGAGGATGACACTGGTGTTCATGTCCTCTCACCTTTCTTGCCGTCAGTGGTGATGTTACTACCACTTCTGGAAAATAGCCTCTTCCTCCCTGTACCACATAGAAAGATTCCACTAAACCTAATTTATTTGGAATTTGAGATGTCCACTCATTCAAATGACAACTCTAGAAAGACCAAAAGTAGAAGGTGGCATGGCACTACCCAACTTTCAGTTTTATTACTGGGCAACAAATACGGGGAGATTCACTCAAAAGAGGCCCCGGATATTCTGTAATAACTCCTGCTAGGACAAAGCAATCTGAATGAAACAACATGCAATGTGCTCCTCAGTATATGGAGCTTCGAACAAGCCGGGATGCTTCTGCGTCAGAGCAATGAGGTAGGCGCCGGACAGCTATTGTGACCTTTAACCTCCATTTGCAAATTCTGGGTGCCTACCGCCAGTACCCCCTTAACTCATTCACTCGACTTCTCATCAGGATGGTGGTGTACAGTATTGAGCAGCATGTCTTCATGGTGCAAACCTATTGGGCCACCCATTTGTTTAAGCGATGTCAGAATCTACTGGATGATTGTGAGTTAACAGAAGGTTACTTCCAGCAAGATGGAGCAATGTGCCACACATCGGCAAGGAGCATGGCAGAAACTGAGTCCTTCTTCGGCAATTTCAAAGGAGCTTTGGCCACCACGGTCACTGGATCTGACACCTCCAGACTTCTTCCTTTGGGGTCTGCTCAAAGGAAAAGTCTATCAGAACAAGCCTTGCACTGCGGAAGATTTGAAGGAAAACATCCAACGTGAAATTGCAGCTATTCCCCCCCAAGATGCTTGTCTAAAAGTTCAGGAACATGGAGCACCATGTCGAAATGTTTCTGGCAGAAAACGGAAACCACTTACAGCATCGCACGTAACGCAATTGATTACACATTCATCAAGTTAAAGAGCGTATTTTTTTGGTTCTGATTGCTTCATCCTAGTGGGAGTTACAACAGAATAATCAGGGCCTCTTTCAAGTGAATCTCCCTGTATATAAGCTATAAAGACCTGGAAATAGGTACAGACTGATGAATGTACACCAGCTGCGTCAGTAATGAAAATTCAATCTTGCTGTACTTTTTAACTTCTGTATTTTCTGCACCAGTAAATTCTAATTTTTGTCAGTATATCAATATACCAATAATCCAGTTGTCCACTAATCACTGTCAAAAGAAGACAAACACAACAGATTAAGGGTTGGGGTTTTTGAGCCCCGTATACTGAATGGTAAGGTTTCCAGGTCAAAACAATTCATTAAATCAACTTTGACAGCCACAATAGGGTAACACGTACATTTTATATTAACGGCACAGGAAATAAGACAGGAGGAATGTTGGGAGGCGTTGCAGTGGTTTCTGGGTATGACGTCAACAAGGCTCGTCTTTGTTTATAACTGCACCCGGAAGTGTGCGCTTGCGAGACCGTTCCGGGCGCTCTTTACGGTTCCGCTGCTTCTGCCTTTCTGAGGAATTAAGAAAACAAAGGTTAGTACACCGTCGTAGCTCCCTTGCGGGGTGTTTTATGCAACGGACCGGGTCGCTCAGCTGCTCCCTAATCGCTTGTGCGTGACATCACTTAGAATATGGAACCAATGCAAGATGTACTTGAAGGCAGAGAAGCTTTCATCTGTTGATCCTGTAGACTTTAATCATCTTTTTCAGCCTTCTCAAACCTACTCATTATTTTATCTTTGGAAAACACTAAGGATTAAGACGCTAAGAGAACTCTATATAGGTAATGTATTTGTATTTTCTAAGTGAGTGGCAGAGTGAATGGACTGTCATCTCATCTGGGATTGTGGATAATACCCTACCCGGCCATCCATCCATCCATCATCCATCCATCCATCCATCCATCCATCCATCCATCCTCTTCCGCTTATCCGAGGTCGGGTCGCGGGGGCAGCAGCTTGAGCAGAGATGCCCAGACTTCCCTCTCCCCGGCCACTTCTCTAGCTCTTCCGGGAGAATCCAAGGCATTCCCAGGCCAGCCGAGAGACATAGTCCCTCCAGCGTGTCCTGGGGTCTTCCCCGGGGCCTCCTCCCGGTTAGACGTGCCCGGAACACCTCACCAGGGAGGCGTCCAGGAGGCATCCTGATCAGATGCCCAAGCCACCTCATCTGACTCCTCTCGATGCGGAGGAGCAGCGGCTCTACTCTGAGCCCCTCCCGGATGACTGAGCTTCTCACCCTATCTTTAAGGTACCCTACTCGGCCAAGAGACCAAAATGGAAGGAACATGGGATTGGGGGTGTAACTTGGCCGAGAAGTACCTTGTTTCCTATCCAGATCGGGATGAATGAAAAATGGACTAGGAGATGTTGGACATTATGAATAATTCATCTCCTAGCATGAGAGGTGGCAGTATTCCTATGGCTTGCTCCCAACTTGGACACCTGCAGGGTTCCCTGGGAATTGTAAACTTCAAAAATGTACAGTCAATGCAATGATGAGTTTAATTCCTTATTTCAGTAGTCAGTAGTCTCATTAAAGCATTGGTTTACTTTCCAAACCCTCCTACTCTGGCTGAGAGAGCCTATTATTGGTTCATCAGGGAAAGAACCTGGATGAGGTGCCATTCTATTATGGGCATACTCGCACATCTATCCATCTGGAATATTTTATATACTTTTACCAAACACACTTTATTCAGTTCAGGGTTGCCAGAGGCCATTGCCTTTCATAATAACATTAGGTGCAAGATGGGAACTAATTATGGAAAGGGATACCTGAGTTGGCCATAGCTTGCATTTCCTCCATAAACCTATTTCATCGTTAGTCATGAACCAAGATGGGCGAGGGCGAATGAGGACACATAATAATCGAGGAAAATGTTTCCAAAGTGCTAATTGCTTTTTATTACACACAAAGAAGTCTCCAAAACAAACTGCTATGCAATTTCTCAATTAATATGTCCATAAATAACCCAATATAAACAGTGATTTGAAGAAAATAAAACCCATTAATAAATAATGCTTTCAAAAACAATGAAAACCAGGAATAAAACCACATACAGGATCTTCTTCATTCATTATGGCCTCAGTGCTCCATTCATTGCCTCACCCTGCTCACCCACACAGGTATTCTCAGTTGGGCCAAGATTCCCAACAATTGCACTCTACCTCTTTATGGCCATCCTCCTGACCACCATCCTTTGACCGTCTGTCAGGACCAACTCCAAGCCGGGCTTTATCTTCCATGGCGTCAGCAGGATCCCAAGGAGCCCATGGTCTCCCATGCTCTGACTGCTCAGAATATTTGATCTCCTCCAGTAATGCCATTCCCCTCGCTCCACCATGGGGCTTCCCCAACTACACAGCCTCCTCACCACAGTACCGGTTCAATCCTCCAACCCTGCTCTTTCTTTCACTTGGTTTCTCTTCCTTTTGTTCTTTTTCTTCTCTCAATCTCACACTCAGACCCCTTTGTATCTCATGTGAGTGAAGATGTACCAAAAGACTAGTGGAGCCCTGAAGAGTGACAGCTGCATTAACCACTTGCAAGCATGTTAGATGTAGTTTGCAAATTCCCTAATCGAGAATCTCCGGGGGCTACACAACTTTTCTCTCACACAATTATACTAATGGGGTCTGCGCTGCCTCAATGTTTTTATTTTAAAAACAAACATGCACTTTCACGGACCCCTTACTTGCTTCACCACAGGTACTAGTTCATCCAAAGGCCTACTTAAAACTCACACATGCAAGTTTGAAGGCAGATTTGAACAGCAAGGTGCCAAGTATCAGCAATCCATCTGCTCCTCCAATTCTAAAGTGGTTTTCACACCAGGCACTTCTTCACAAAAGCCTCACCTCACTTCTTCCATTTCTATCATGGAATACGACGTCTTAAAGCTGTTTGCAACATAGAACTGCAAAAAATCGGCCAGATCTGATTCTATCTGACCTGCAAAAATCAAACACTGTGCCAGGCAGCTCGCTCCTCTCCTCACAGACATCTTCAACCAGTCTCTTGCACAGTGTACTATACCCAATTGCTTTAAAACTTCTGTTATTGTTTCTGTTCCCAAAAATGATAAAATAAGCAGCTTCAATGACTACAGGCCTATTACCCATACATCATTTCTAAGGAAAATATTTGAATGGCTTGTAATAACCCATCTGAAGTCTGTTACTGCTACTGATCCAGACCCTCTTCAGTATGCAAATAGATCTGCTCACAATGTCATTAACATGGGCCTACACTTTGTGCTAGAGCATCTGGACTGTAAAGGAACTTACGCTAGAATACGATTTGTAGACTTCAGCTTTTAACACCATTGTTCCTGAACTATTGTTAACTAAACTTCTACAGACTGAACTTTAAATGGATTTACAGTTTTCTGGAAACAATATGCTCGTGTCACTCCCACCTCACAGACTGTCTCCATATCAGCATAGGTGGCCCTCAAGACTGTGTACTTCCACCCTACTTTATTCCCCGTACACCAATGACTGTAAGTCCACCAATCCTTCAGCAAAAATCATTACGTTCACTGATGACACCACCATTATTGGACTAATTACTAATGGGAATGAAACATTTTACAGAAAGACAGTGTCACAACTTGTGTCTTGGTGTGCTACCAATAACCTGGTCTTTAATACCATCAAGACTGTGGAAACGGTCATTGACTTTCACAAACAGCAGTTACAGCCTCTCCCACTAGAAATTAATGATTCTACAGTCAATATAGTGGAATCCCTAAACTTTTTGGGCACAACTATCACAAACACTCTCAACTGGAACATTAACATCATGTCCATCACTAAGAAGGCTCAGCAGCGGTTGTACTTTTTACACCAGCTAATGAAATGTAATATTTCCCAGGCAATTCTAGTACAATTTTACAAAGCCATAACTGAAAGTGCAGGTTGGTGTTGGGTTCAGCAAAGACACATTCCAAAAATAAATTACAGAGTGGTATGAGGTCTCCTATGAAAATTATTAGCTGTGCTCTTCCATCTGTTGAAGACCTGTTTATATTTTGTGTTACTAACCATGTCAAAAGGATCACCACGGACTCATCCCACAGGCAATTTTTACTCCTCAAAAGTTGTTCTTTGATGGATTAATAAAAGAATTAATAAAATAACAGTGGGAGGTCGAGCGTAAGTTACAGGGCCCCTAAACTGTGGAATGGTCTGCCTGCTACTATAAGAGATGCCCCTTCGGTGTCAGCTTTTAAATTCTGGCTGAAGACTCACAACTTCAGTTTAGCATACCCTGACTAGAGCTGCTGATTAACTGTAAAGACTGCATCTCTGTTGTTAGTCATTAGCACTAAAACATAAGTAACATGATCGTTATAATTTGTTACTAACCCTCACCTATTCTGTTTCTCTTCTTGGTACTCAAATGTGGCACTTCGTGCCACAGCCCACCTGCCAAGTTGTTTTGCCTGCCTAAGGTAAAGTCATCTCTGATGGAAGATCACAGGAATAGTGGGGGAGAGGGGGGTCCTTTCATCGGATTGGCTGGCCCAGCGCTGTCTCAGCTGTGGAATGGCCAATGGGGGAGGCAGCTTGATGGCTGAGGTCTCCAGGACTCTAAACAAATCCAAATCATTTATGTGATATCATCTACTGTTAAATTCTGCTCCATAGAGTGCATCCAGAAAGTATTCACAGCGCATCACTTTTTCCACATTTTGTTATGTTACAGCCTTATTCCATTTTTTTCCTCAGAATTCTGCACACAACACCCCATAATGACAACGTGAAAAAAGTTTACTTGAGGTTTTTGCAAATTTATTAAAAATAAAAAAACTGAGAAATCCCATGTACATAAGTATTCACAGCCTTTGCTCAATACTTTGTCGATGCACCTTTGGCAGCAATTACAGCCTCAATTCTTTTTGAATATGATGCCACAAACTTGGCACACCTATCCTTGGCCAGTTTCGCCCATTCCTCTTTGCAGCACCTCTCAAGCTCCATCAGGTTGGATGGGAAGCGTCGGTGCACAGCCATTTTAAGAACTCTCCAGAGATGTTCAATCGGATTCAAGTCTGGGCTCTGGCTGGGCCACTCAAGGACATTCACAGAGTTGTCTTGATGCCACTCCTTTGATATCTTGGCTGTGTGCTTAGGGTCGTTGTCCTGCTGAAAGATGAACCATCACCCCAGTCTGAGGTCAAGAGCGCTCTGGAGCAGGTTTTCATCCAGGATGTCTCTGTACATTGCTGCAGTCATCTTTCCCTTTATCCTGACTAGTCTGCCAGTTTCTGCCGCTGAAAAACATCCCCACAGCATGATGCTGCCACCACCATGCTTCACTGTAGGGATGGTATTGGCCTGGTGATGAGCGGTGCCTGGTTTCCTCCAAATGTGACGCCTGGCATTCACACCAAAGAGTTCAATCTTTGTCTCATCAAACCAGAGAATTTTCTTTCTCATGGTCTGAGAGTCCTTCAGGTGCCTGTTGGCAAACTCTAGGCGGGCTGCCATGTGTCTTTTACTAAGGAGTGGCTTCTGTCTGGCCACTCTACCATACAGGCCTGATTGGTGGATTGCTGCACAGATGGTTGTCCTTCTGGAAGGTTCTCCTCTCTCAACAGAGGACCTCTGGAGCTCTGACAGAGTGAGCATCAGGTTCTTGGTCACCTCCCTTACTAAGGCCCTTCTCCCCTGATCGCTCAGTTTAGATGGCCGGCCAGCTCTAGGAAGAGTCCTGGTGGTTTTGAACTTCTTCCACTTACGGATAATGGAGGCCACTGTGCTCATTGGGACCTTCAAAGCAGCAGAAATTTTTCTGTAACCTTCCCCAGATTTGTGCCTCGAGACAATCCTGTCTCGGAGGTCTACAGACAATTCCTTTGACTTCATGCTTGGTTTGTGCTCTGACATGAACTGTCAACTGTGGGACCTTATATAGACAGGTGTGTGCCTTTCCAAATAATGTCCAGTCAACTGAATTTACCACAGATGGACTCCAATGAAGCTGCAGAAACATCTCAAGGATGATCAGGGGAAACAGGATGCACCTGAGCTCAATTTTGAGCTTCATGGCAAAGGCTGTGAATACTTATGTACATGTGATTTCTCAGTTTTTTTATTTTTAATAAATTTGCAAAAACCTCAAGTAAACATTTTTCATGTTGTCATTATGGGGTGTTGTGTGTAGAATTCTGAGGAAAAAATGAATTTAATCCATTTTGGAATAAGGCTGTAACATAACAAAATGTGGAAAAAGTGATGCACTGTGAATACTTTCCGGATGCACTGTACTTGTACATTTTTTATTTTTATACTGAATTGAGGATTTGTTCTGTTCTGTGTATTGTATTGTATCGACCCCCTTCTTTTTGACACCCACTGCATACCAAACCTACCTGGATGGGGGTCTCTCTTTCTCTCTCTGAATTGCCTTGAGTTTTTCCTTGTTTTCTTAGAGAGTCATGTCTGGGGGGCTGTCAAAAAAACAGAGCCTGTTGATCTCCATTGCGTTATTTTGGGCTATACAAGAAATATTTGTTGTTGTTATGTCTCAACAGAAAGACAATGATCAGGTGTTGGGTTCAGACCTAGGACGTTGGCTCCATGAGGGAGCACTGCTAAGCACTACACCACTGTACCAGCCTGAGATTATTTAGAACGGCCTAGTTAGCTGACCTGCGGTGGGTTGGCACCCTGCCCAGGATTGGTTCCTGTCTTGTGCCCTGTGTTGGCTGGGATTGGCTCCAGCAGACCCCCGTGACCCTGTGTTCGGATTCAGCAGGTTGGATAATGGATGGATGGATAGTTAGCTGACACACATCTCTGGAATATAAGAATAAATGTGAGTTCCTAGATAAAATCCACATGAGACAGTTGACTACCCCAACCATCATGTCAATCAATGAATCAGCTCTTAATCTTCTTAATACAAGTTGTATAATCTTAAAGTCTGGATAGTGGTTAGATAAGTAAGTAGGTTCCTCAGTAAGTTCTTTATTGCCTTGGGCACACAGCTGTCATTGTTGTGGGTGGGGTGATGATTATTGTATAGCCAGTAGTATAACAGGTTAGGCCAGGGGTGCACCATCAATGACCCACAGGGCAGATCCATCTTGTCATAGAAATTCTTCAAGCCCATGAGCAGCACTAGAGCTCCGCTCACTTTTAAACTGAATATACAGTATATCTCCAGCCAAAGCAACAGCCATGGATAAGAGAGGTGAAGAACTATAGGCAGGTGAAAGAATGAACTGTGGGCAGAGCTCAACCGCCTCTGTCATTGTTCCTTGAGATACTCTTCTCCTCCACCTGCAATTATCATTTAATATGTTACTAAAGGTCAGAATGGTCTTTTAGGTATACACAGTGGGGGCAATAAGTTTCAACAAGTCAACGTTTTTCACATTAAAGATATGTCCAGTGGTTATGTACATGATATTGAACCCAGACATTGATACTAACTCAGTTAAATAGCACAGACAAAAAAATCATAGCATTCCAATTATGAAAAAGTTATGTGCAATAAAGTGGAATGACACAGGAAAAAGGCACTATAGTAAGTGGTTTCACTAATTACCTGTGGTAATATGGAGTCACAATGACGCTTTGGTAGCACTGCTGCCTCACAGTAAGGAGACTGGCATTCACATCCTGGGTGTTTCTCTCACGGAGTTTGCCTGTTCTCCCTGTGTCTGTGTAGGTTTCCTTCTGGTGCTCCAGTTTCCTCGCACTGTCCAAAGACAGACAGGTTAGGTGACTTGGCGATGCTAAATTGGCCCTAGCATATGTGTGTGTGTGTGTGTTTGGTGTGCATACACAATGTGATGGACTTACACCATGCCCGAGGTTTGATCCTGCCATGAGCACCTAATGTTAACTAGGATGGGGTCCAGCAACCCCCCCGGGACCCTGGCCTGGATTAAATAGATTAGAAATTTCCTTGACCTATGCTAATATGAACCAGCTGGGTCAGATCTTGTTGGTAGGTTAGGACTTCCGTTATTTGAAAAAGGGTTACCCACCTCAGAATGCAAGTTAACAAAACATTGGTTTACCAAACTGTCACAGAACAAACATCTCATGATGGGTAGAGGCAAAGAACTCTCCCAAGACCATTGCAATGAGATTGTTGAGCAAACTATATAAATGGTTACCGCCAGATTTCTCAAATTTTTCTATAAGCACCATTGAGGCCATTATGGAAGGAACACCATTCCACCATTAACTGGCCATGTTTAGGATCTCCTTGCAAGACTTCCAACTTCAGCAGGTCAATCAGAAGAGCAGCCCACAAGCCAATAACCAGAAAGACCAGGAAGCAGCAGATACAGTCCTCACAGAGAAAACTGTAGGTAAAGCTCTCCACCGCCATGTTCCCCGAGCACCATCACCCACTACTGGAGAAAATTCTTGTTTGATGTTTGTTACATGAGGTGAGACAAAAATTGAACTTTTTGTCAACAACACAACGTTCCTTTTTTAGAGTGGAAATAGCAGTGCATATGACCCAAAATATTGTACCCACAGTGAAGTTCAGAGGTGGAAATCAAGTGGTATCAGGGGCAGATCTGCTATGAAACTAATAAAGCTTAAGCTTCAGGACCCCTAATCCCAGAGAGGTCCCAGAAGCGACTTTAATTTTAATCCCACCATAACTCAAAAATTATTAGGCATAGGACATCAGGTCACACCAGTGACTTTGACATTTCAGATAATCCAGTACAGCAATTTTAGTCAAAATCTGAGATGTAGTAGTTAAATAGAAAACAACATTGTAGTGATCTGTCGTGTAACAGCCCCATTGAAGAAGATAATGGTGGTTATCCAGACCTCGTTGATTGTTGTGAAGGGGTCCCCATGACAATTCAAGCTTCGGGAACCTTAAATATGTTGGGCTGCTACTACATAGTACAGGGCTATTTCTTTTCTGATGGTACCAGCAGATAGTAAATTATTGAAGGGAAGGTGAATGGAGCCATTTAGTGAGAAATTCTTGAGAAGAATTCACTTAAGATGAAGGGAGTGAGATGTGGGTGGACCTCATGCAGGACATCAATCCTAATATAATGCAAAGGAGACTCTCAGGTGGGTCCAGAGAAAGGAAATAGCCCAGTCAACCACCAGATGTAGGACCAATGGAACATTTGTAAAAGGAATTAAAGATCAAGATTAACTAGTGGGAATCCCACCACGGAATTTTTACAATTTAAAGAAAAGTAGGCAGAAATCCCACCTGGATCTTGAACCTGTCTTTGCAAACAAAGGCTCCTGCTCAAAATATAAAAAAATTTCAGATGGCATGTTCAATCATTTATTCTCGAGTCATTCCTCTTTATTGCACATAACTTTTTCATAGTGTGAAATGTTATGGTTTCTTTGGTTGTGTCATTTTATTGAGTTAATGCCTATGTCAGGCCTAAATGTCATTGGCAATTCTGCATAGAGAATATGTTTAAGTAGAAAAATGTTGCCTTATGATGGCCACATCACGGATAGCAGCAACAAAGCTTTGTAACATTCAGAGCTGAAAACACTGAGATATCATTTAATCACATACGATTAGTGTTGAACTATCACACCCAGGTGCTGGGTGAGGTAATATCCTTCAGGAACACCAAGAAATCCATTCAAATTGATTCACTAATTAAAGGAAAGTTAAAGCACTGCATGTACTGGTCATATTGGGTGTAAAACTGCACAACAGGGCTCTCTTCCAAGCCTACGCTTTAGGGTAGATCAGGGAAATGAAAAAGCATTAAAGGTTAAAAACATGTCTCATTTATTAGCAATCATCAGGTGACAGTGAACAACACAATCAGTAGCAGAAATGGACTGAAGCCCGGTTTTCTAAAGAGGTTCTGAGTGGTGGTGAACATTTCAATTTAAATCAAATCAAATTTTATTATCCCAAGGGGGAAATTTGGTTTGTCAGCTATTTTTACAGAGAGGTCATGACATAACATCAAATCATCAAGAACATCAGATCATTAGAACAATCTAGAAGAGAACAGGCCATTCCACCCAACCAAGCTCACCCATCCTATCCACTTAATTCTTCCAAAAATATCATCAAGTCTAATTTTGAAGGTCTCTAAAGTCCTACTGTTTACCACACCACTTGGTAGCTTATAGTCAAGTATATATACTGTATGTATTGTCAAGTATGAGTGCTTGAAGAGCATATTCAGGAATCGGACTAAGCAGGTAATGCCACTATGGGACACAAGGGGGCACTGTCACTAACTTTCTCTTCTCTTTTTGAGGGTACATGATGTATGCAAGAGGGACTCCGCCCCTTTCGCTCCCTGCATTACAAAAGTTGATTGGCTACGGAAAGGGGCGCCATTTCTTCGACCCGAGCCTATATATATTGTGAACTGGTTGAATGCACCCCCAAGAAGTTGTGGTCGCTCCTTCAAAACCCCCTCTTAAACAATGATTCAAGAGAAACAAATACAGTTTTTTTTTACCTCCTCTTTGCTAGATCAGCTGTTGGCTTGTTGCTGCTGCCATGCCGCGTGATCTGCATCTTGTGCAGTGCTTCGAACATTTAAAAGCCTGTACAGCAGCTGCCATTTTGTCTCACTGCCTTGTCTCTCTTCCCCCAGACATCCTCTGCTCCTGTTGGGGTGCCCCTATGAAAAGGAAGATTTTCTATTCCTTTAATTGAGAGATGGAGCTGTGCCCTTTGGGTAGCCCGGATCACTCCTGAAACAGACTTATGTTTGTTTGCAGCGTCTGAATAACGTTTTTGTCTCTAGAATCTCCTGAGTATATCTGTGCAACTTTGTGATCCAAGAAACATATTCATAGCATTTGTAGTCTGAATCACAACCTGATTGAATGGGTGGTTACCTACCAGGTAACGCTTGTGGTTGGTCTGCAAGTCGGCAAACATCCGCCACAGTGCCCTCTCTGTTGTGAGAAGCAGATCATAGAATGTTGCATAGTTTGCTGTCAAATAATGCAAAGAGTACACGACACGTGTTTCACCCTTATTTGGGCTCATCAGGCGTACACACTCACTGCACCCCTCTCGGGGATCGAACCTCGGACGTCAGCGGCGAAACCTCTTTACGTTGCGCCACGGCATGTAGTTCGTTTATTTGACAGCCTGGAGATCGGGGTAATTACATTCATAGCATTCGTAGTCTGAATTACAATCTGATTGATGCTGATGTCCGAGGTTTGATCCCCGAGAGGGGTGCAATGAGTGTGTATGCCTGATGAGCCCAAATAAGGGCGAAACACGTGTCGCGTACTCTTTGCATTATTTGACAGCAAACTATGCAATGCAATATATATATATATATATAGTGACAGTTTATGGGTCCCCGTGATATCCTTGAACCCTCAGACCAGACGTCAGACATCAGATCAAAGTCCAAAATGAATATTTATTATTATAAATAAGTGCACAAAGCACCCTCCTCTCCACAATACGCAATAAATACACAATACTCAATCCTCCACTCCCAGACGCTTAGCCACCCAGCCTCCCAACTCAGCTCGTTGGCTGGGATTTCCCATGGTCCTTTATAGTCCGTGACCCGGAAGTGTTTCTGTCCCTCAGTCCATGTGACTTCTATCACTTCCAGGTCAGGTAAAAAACTTCTTTTCTTCATCAGCCCGGAAGCACTTTATTTCTTCCAACCATGTGACTGGGATTTACTTCCTGGCTGTATGGAAAATAAACGTCTCTGTGTCTCCCTGCAGCGTCCCTTGGCGACCCCTGACGTTATCCAGCAGGGCTGTGTATTAAAACTCCATAGTCCATGATGCCCTGCTGGAATGCGGGGCATCTCCCCGTTGCAAGGAGGGCGCCATCTAGCGACCTGGGGGTATTGGCCGGGATGAATGGCCGGCCATATCCCACAATATATATATATATATATATATATATATATATATATATATATATATATATATATATATATATATATATATAGTAAACAAAGCAATCACACAGCATAAAGGTTTGTGGTTTGTCCGGCCCCGTATACTGTACAGTTTTGCAATATTATTATCAGGTCAGAAATATTAACCAACATATCAGACAGTCAAGATGGTGGAGTGGGGAACATTTATGGAGTGGGACCGGAATTGACATAGAAGAATGCTGGGAAGGAACTGAGGTGGTAGATGGGAGCCATGATGTCATCAGCGATAGACGGAAGAAAAGGAATGAATACGGAAGTAGCAGTACGTGGTTATGGAATCTGGACATTTTCATGGCGGTGTTGCTTCTTTCTTTCTGCGGGAAATAAAGAGAGAAAGGTTAGTACCCCGTTTTTCCTCCTTGGCTGGAGTTTTCTTGCTACAGTTCGGGTCTTTACGCGACTCCCTATGCGCACGTGCGTGACAATATATATATATATATATATATATATATATATATATATATATAAACATATATATATATACACTAGGGGGTTCACCCCCTGCTCACTTCGCTCGCCAACCCCCCTTTTCTGTGATATGTGCCAGCCACTTCGCGTCTCTGCCACTTGCGTTTTGAAGAAGGGGGCTGAACGTACCCCAAGGAGACGCGGTTGCTCCTCTAAAACCCCCTCTTAAATGGTGATACAATGGGAAACAAATAGTTTTTTTTTTCCCTCCTCTTTGCTCGATCAGCTGCTGGCTTGCTGCTGCTGTTGTGCTGTGTGATCTGAATCTCATGCGGCGCTTTGAACATTTAAAAGCCTGTACAGCACCTGTCCTACTCTTTGTCTTTTATTTCCATCATGCCCAGGTGTGGTTAAATCTCTTGGCACAAAGTCTCATCTCGCAGCACGTGAGTTTCTTGATATTTTTTAGTTTATAACTTAAAAACCGAATAAGAATCTGAAAATCTAACAACATCACATTAAAGTTCGACAAATTCTGAAAAGAATGATACCAAACATATACAGTATATGTAGGTTTTAAAATAAGCCCGCTTTAAAGCGTGACAAAAAAGTGACATAAAAACGTGACATAAAATTGTTATACAAAATTGCTGCACTTTTAGCCTTAGTATTTTATATATATAGAGTAGATATAAAAACATTAGAAAGTTTAAATATTTATAGATAAATATGAACAACACATTAAAATGCATTGTTTTCAGCTGATATTTTGTCTGGCTTTCTATTTCAGGTGTCCCATTTGCAAATTAATCTGTATATTTCATTCATTCATTTTCAGAACCACCTATTCGCATTGCAAAATTAAGTGAATAAGAAACAATCCCAGAAACATCAGCCATAAGTCAGGAGCCAGCCATGGGCATGGTGCCAGTTTATTGAAGGGTATAATCACACATAAACACACCCATGCTCATTCATACAGGGCCAGTTTAGAGTCAACTGACAACTTGAGAAGCATATCTTTGGGCATTTAGAGGAAAATGTGGAATATCTATCTATCTATCTATCTATCTATCTATCTATCTATCTATCTATCTATCTATCTATCTATCTATCTATCTATCTATCTATCTATCTATCTATCTATCTATCTATCTATCTATCTGTGTTCTTCCACAGAAAAAGTAGAAACAAAAGAAGATTAAGAAGAGACCTGATTGAAGTGTTTAAAATTATGAAGGGAATGAGTCCAGTGGATTGAGATGACTTTAAAATAAGTTCCTCAAGAACACAGGGACACAGTTGGAAACTTTACAATGCTTTTCTTCACACAGAGAACCACAGATACATGAAATAAGTGATGAAGTAGTGTGGTAGACGGAAGGACTTTAGGGATTCAACTTGATGTTATTTTAGAAGAATTAAGTGGGTAAGACTGGCAAGCTTTGTTGGGCTGAGGAGAACACGAGGAGAACATGCAAACTCCACACAGAGAGGACCTGTGAAGTGAGGTCTCCTTGCTACCACTGTGCCACCCCAATGTAAAATGTGTAAAGGATAAAACAAAAAAAAAAACAAGTAACTAAAGAAGACATACTGTATTGAAACACTGACCTCCATCCATGCATGGAGGTCACAGCTACCGTCCAGGGAAACTGCCATCTAGCGTTCTGGGGGAGTCAGTGTCCTAGAAAAGCTGCCTTCCTCCATTTTTCCAGTTCAGGGACATCCCGGCCGGATTGAGCTGCCAGCCGTCTATCACACCTGATATTTTATTTATCATTTGATTTAATTCTGTGAATTGCTTAGTTGATGAAAATGTTGTGTCAACATAAATCCCTAAATCCTTTTCACAGGTAGCTTCCTGTATGATGGTGTCTCCTATCTTGTATTTATAATTGATGTTCTTGTTGCCCACTTGTAGCACTTTGCACTTTTCTACATTAAACTGCATTTACCAAGTGTTTGCCCAGTTCTGAAGGTTGTCCAGGTCTTTTTGAATTCTTTTTGCTGCATCCTCAGTGTCTGCTGTCCCTGCAATTTTAGTGTCATCGGAAAATCTTACAAGTTTACTAACTATACCAGAATTGATGTCATTAATATAAATCAGAAAAAGTAACGGTCCAAAGGGAGACAACTAAGTGGCTCAACTGATGACCACATTCTCCTCTCTTATCTGTACTCTCTGTCTCCTGTGGGTTAACCAACTAGAGACCCAGTTTTGTAGGTTACCTCTGATGCCGACAGCTTCTAGTTTCAGAATTCATCTTTGGTGTGAGACGACCGTATGATAGGCTTTTTGAAAGTCAAAGTCAATTATGTTGTATGCTTTATTTTTGTCAACTATTCTGGCTGCTTCTTCAAAAAGATCTAAAAGATGGTTTGGCAGGAGCTTCCTCCATAAACCCATGCTGACTTCTATTTAGTATATTATTTTTGTTTAGGTCATTTTGTAATTCATTTCTATTTATAGTTTCCATAATTTTGCATGGCACAGAAAGTAAGACTTACTGGTCTGTAATTACTAGGATCCATTTTGTCTCCTTTCTTGAAGACTGGAGTCACATTTGCAACTTTCCAGTCCTCAGGTGGTTCTCCTGTCTGTAGTGACTGCTCAGAAATGCCTAATCATTTTCTTCTTCATTTACAAATACTTGGGTGGAATATTTGTAGAGGCCATTTGCTATTTCCTTCACATTTTCAATGATTTCTTCTTTTTTTACTGGATTAGTACTCAAAAAATTTCTAGATGTTTGTTTTGGCTTCACTAGCAAATTTTTTTAGGCTTCTCTTTAATAATAATAATAATACCACATTTTATTAATATAGTGCCTTTCCCATGCCCAAGGCACTTTAGACCTTTCAGATGACATTCTTAGATCTCTTGCTGTACTTTCTGGTATTATTTGGCCATTTTATAAATTTTCTTATATAGTGATGATTGTGTCCACTGGGTGGAGATGAGGTTTCACAATATTTCACAATATAAAACGTCAATTTGCAGCACGGTGTCCGATTCTCATAACGTCAGTCAGTCAGTCATTTTCCAACCTGCTATATCCTAACACAGGGTCACGGGGGTCTGCTGGAGCCAACCCCAGTCTGCACAGGGCGCAAGGCAAGAACAACCCCAGGGCAGGGTGCCAGCCCACCGCAGGGCACACACACACCCACACACCAGGGACAATTTAGGATCGCCAATGCACCTAACCTTCATGTCTTTGGACTGTGGGAGGAAACCCATGCAGACACGGGGAGAACATGCAAACTCCATGCTGGGAGGACCTGGGAAGTGAATCCAGGCCTCCTAACTGCGAGGCAGCAGTGCTACAAGTGCGCCACCGTGCAGACCTTCTCATAACATAATCAGAGCAATTTACTGCCCTCCTATTGCAATAAGGGCATCGAGCGAGAATGAAGCTGCTTTTGTTAACCACATATTGAAGGTTTGAAGCACACAAAGCTGTGAACTCAGAGTTTGTTTTTACTTCTGCATGAGGCATTCACTTATTTCTTCCTTTATACATACGTGTGTGAAATATTTGTTCAGTTCATTTGCTACTTCCTTCTCATTTTCAATGATTTCTCCATTCATGTCCCTAACGATTCTTAAATTCTCTTTTATAGTCTACCTACTGGAGCAGCACTGAAAGAATTGCTTGCTGTTCATTTTGGCTTCTCTAACGATTTTTGCTTCAGTTTCTCTCTTGATGTTTCAAATTCTTTTTTTTTTTGATCTCTTGCTGTAGTTTCTAGTATTCCTCTATGTCGGAATTAACTGGCTTTTTTAAAATTCTCCTTTTAAATAATACTCCTATTTATCCATTTTGGCTGATTCTTTAGTCTTTTTCTTTTATTGCTTTTTGAAAAAAACTTATTTTGAGCCTGGATCAGAAGATCTCTGAAGTGACACCCAACTGTCATTTATAATTTCTGAGTTTTTGTTTTCCCTTTTGATGTTTTCTAGATATTTCCTCATCTTCATAATGTCTGCTTTCCTCAAGTTATAAGTTTGGTGTTCATTTGTGTGTTTTCAAAAAGTTTCTCAAACACAAGATTAGCTGTGATCTCTTTGGCTTAAAGCACCAATAACGTTCTGTTCTTGTTACTCTGTCTTTATTGTCTGGAAAGATGAGATCTAGACAGGCGTCACCACATGTTGGGCTACAGACAAACTGGGTGAAAAAACACCCATAGGAAAATGTTACGACTCAAAAGGTGATCTTTAATAGCTCATGTGACTTTAAAGAAATTCTCATTTATATAGCATTTAAAAATCAACTTTGTCACGTATGTCTCCGAAAATTCCTTAGAAGAAGTTGTTTTAGATGAAAAGGAGACATGAGATATAACTGAGGTAGAAGGAGTCAAAAGTTGAGAATTTGGTTTGAAAAGCATATCTTTTGTGAGATCTTGTTTTAAACTCTTTGAAGAATTATCGGACTGATACCTTTATCCAAGGTGACTTACATAATTGAGATACGACTGGTTACATTTCTCTTGCTTTTCCAGTTAGAGCACAGGCCGATGAAGTGACTTGCTCATGGCTATACTGTATGGTGTCAGAAGTGGGATTTGAGCCCAAAACATCAATGGCTGAAGGCCAAAGTCATAAGCACTATGCCATGCTGCCTGCCTTTTCTTTCAGAGTGGGTTTGATTTAATTGGGACACAGAAATATAAATACGTGTGTGAAATATTTGTTCAGTTCATTTGCTATTTCCTTCTAATTTTCAACAATTTCTCCATTCATGACCCTAACAGCAATTTTTGTTTCAGTTTCTCTTTTTATGTTTTGAATTTTTTTTTAATCTTTTGCAGTAGTTTCTATTATTCCTCTACTGCAGGGGTCCTCAATCACGATCCTGGAGGGCTGCAGTGGCTGCAGGCTTTTGCTCCAACCCAATTGCTTAATAAGAAGCACTTATTGCTCAAGTAACACTTCGGATTCACTTTAGTTGTCTCGCTCATTAAGATTTTGAAAACTTATTGCTTATTTTAGACGTAAATCGCTGTATTCTTGGTGTTTAATGGCTCCTGTTTAATTAGCAATAACATGCAAATGACAAAAGAGACCAGCAGTTCTCCATTTAGCTTGTTACCATTTACACCTCTGTGTGTGTTTATCATGCACTATTGGGGTTAATTAAATACTTGTGAAGAAAGTGAAGAAAAAAAAGTGAAGGACTGAGAATTACTCCTCCATCTTAGTCTTTAAATCAAAAGGTGATCTTTAATAGCTCATGAGACTTTAAACAAATTTTCATTTATATAGCATTTAAAAATCAACTTTGTCACGTATGTCTCTCCGAAAATTCCTTAGAAGAAGTTGTTTTAGATGAAAAGGAGACATGAGATACAACTGAGGTAGAAGGAGTCAAAAGTTGAGATAAGGATGATATCCTTAGAAAGGGAAAGAAAATCGAGGATATGAGAATGACCTGCCATAGCAGAATTAAAGCACTAACAAGCCATGAAATTAAATTATTGGAAAGAATTGCTTTCTAATTAAGCAGCAGGGGTTAGAACAAAAACCTGCAGCCACTGCGGCCCTCCAGGACTATGATTGAGGACCCCTGCTCTACTGTATATCAGAATTAACTGGCTTTTTAAAAATGTTCTTGTACAGTGATCTTTTCAGTTTCACTTTTTAAATAATACTCCTATTTATCCATTTTGGCTGATTCTTTAGTCTTTTTCTTTTATTGCTTTTTGGAAAAAACTTATTTTGAGCCTGGATCAGAAGATCTCTGAAGTGACACCCAACTGTCATTTATAATTTCTGAGTTTTATTTTTCCCTTTTGCTGTTTTCTAGATACTTCCTCATCCTCATAATGTCTGCTTTCCTCAAGTTTAAGTTTGGTGTTCATTTGTGTGTTTTCAAAGACTTTCTCAAACTTAAGATTAGCTGTGATCTCTATTGCTTAAAGCACCAATAACTTTCTGTTCTTGTTACTCTGTCTTTATTGTCTGGAAAGATGAGATCTAGACAGGCGTCACCACATGTTGGACTTGAGACAAACTATGTGAATAAACGGCCATAGGAAAATGTTACAGCTCAAAAGTGGACCTTTAATGGCTCATGAGACTTAAAAGAGATTATCTTCTAAGTGTCATTTAAAAATCAACTTTGTCTCAGACGTCTCTCTTAAAAATTCGTTAGAAGAAACTTTTAGACGAAAAGGAGACTTGAGATACAACCGATGTAAAAGGAATCCAAAGTTAAGAATTTGGTTTGAAAAGCATGCTATATTTTATGAGATCTTGTTTAAATCTCTTTGAAGACTTCATATTTTTTATTTATTACTGGACTGATGCCTTTATCCAAGGTGACTTACACTGTTGAGATATGACGGGTTGCATTTCTTTTGCTTTTCCAATTAGAGCACAGGCAGATGAGTGACATGCTTATGGCTACATGGTGTCATTAGTGGGATTTGAAACCACAACCTGAAGGGTTGAAGGCCAAAGTCTTAATCACTATGCCATGCTGCCTGCCTTTTATTACAGAATGTGTGTGGTCTAAATGGGACACAGAAATATAAATTAGAGAAAATAATAATATTATTCAGAATCAAGGAATACAATTTTGAAATCATATTTAAATGTTTTATTACCACAAACAACTGTCCATACATTTCAACACGTTACCGAGCACACAATGCAAATACTTTCAAATTCCAAAAAAAAAAAAAAATTTCAAGATCCTCCCTGGAGAATCTGAGCCCATTGTGTGACTTTGCTGAGATCTCTGCTGAAACTCAAGAAGAGACCATTGTGGGGTAAAAATCTGAGAAGCAGAAGACGAAAGAAAATGACTCCATTTCTTTCTGCTCTCATTGCTGTTGTAAATGCCACTGTGGTTGGATGGGCAACCCGACCAGAGAAGGGGGTGATTCCTTACCTGGATGGGAGGTCTCCAAGCAGGCAGATGGTCATCCTGACCAGGAGAAAGGAAGGAGCCAGGACCATGAAGTGATGGCCGGAGCGGATAGACGGACAACCCATCAGAAGATGCTGTCAGGGACTCTTTATTCCCCCAGGATGGCAGTGGCCCTGGATATCGGCAATCATTTGGGAACCAGCAGGGAATGCTGGGAGATGTAGTCTGTCAACACAGCTCTGCTGGGGACCATGGGCTCAGCAAGGGGGTGCTGTCGGGAGATGTGCTTCCTAACAAATGGGACTTCCATATGACTCAGAAGTACTTCCATTGGGCAGTAACTCAATGCCCAGAAACCTGAACACTGGGACCCTCTCCACACAGGCCCCACCAATGATGAGTGGCTGGATGTCAGTTTTGTTTTTTCTAAAGTCAATAACAAGCTCCTTCGTTTTTGTGGTGTTGAGGAGCAGGTTATTGACACTGCACCACTCTGACAGCCGATCCACCTTGTCCCTGTATGCCAGCTCACCCTCTTTGCCTGAGATGAGTCCGACCACTGCCGTGTCATCCGCGAGTTTTATGATCTTGTTACTATGGTGAGTGGGGACATAGTCATATGTGTAGAGGGTGTAGAGGAGCAGGCTGAGCACACAACACTGCGGCGTCCTGGTGTTGAGGCTGTGAGCAGTGGAGGTGTGGGACCCAGCCTGACCCTCTGGGAGCGACCAGACAGGAAGTCCAGTATCCAACTATATGTGGGTGATGGAAGTCCCAGATCTGCCAGTTTGGACACCAGTCATTGTGGAAGGATGGTATTAAACGCCGAGCTGAAATCCACAAAGAGCAGTCTGGCGTAACTCCCCTGTTGCTCCTGGTGGGTTAGGGCAGCATGAAGGGCTGTGGCCACAGCGTCCTCTGTGGATCTCTTTGCTTTGTAAATAAATTGAAATGGGTCCAGGTCTGCTGGTAAGCAGGCGATGATATGACTCCGCACCAATTTCTCAAAGCACTTCATGATGACAGATGTGAGTGCCACTGGGTGGAAATCATTCATACTGTTCGTGATGGATTTTTTTGGCAGTGGAACAATGATGGAGGACTTGAGGCAGGATGAGTCAGTGGCCTGGGGCATGGACTGGTTGAAAATCCTAGTGAAGATTCCGGCCAGTTGATCCGCACAGTCTTTCAGCACCCATCCAGCCACAACGTTGGGTCCTGCAGCCTTCCTCGGATTCACCTTCCTCATCACCCACCTCACCTCACACTCTTCCACCGTATGTTGCTGTTGTGAACGGGCGGCTGTGATGGAGCTGCGGTTGGTGTCACCTCAAAGCGGGCAAAGAAGATGTTCAGCTCCTCTGCTAGAGAAGCATCTCCCTCAGCGGCCGAGGAGTTGCTGGATTTGTAGTCGGTGATGTGCTGGACACCCTGCCACACCTGTCTGGTGTTGTTGCTCCTCAAATGGTCCTCTATCCTCCTTCTGTACGCTGCCTTGGCCTCTCGGATGCCTCTCTTCAGGTTCGCTCTGGCTACACTGTAAAGAGCCCCATCCCCAGACCTGAAAGCAGTATTCCTGGCATTCAGCAGACTCTGGACATCCCTCGTCATCCAGGGCTTCCTGTTGGGATAAATCCTTATGCGTCTGTCCCTGGTGACGTTGTCCGTGCAGAACCTGATGTAATCCAGGACTGCCGTATTGTGGTTCTCCAAGTCTTGGTGATCGAAAACCACCCAGTTGGTCCTGCAACTGTTGGGAGTCCTCCTCGGGCCATATGGTAACAGTCCTGGGGCCTCATGTATAAACGGTGCGTACGCACAGAAATGTTGTGTACGAACCTTTCCACGCTCAAATCGCGATGTATAAAACCTAAACTTAGCGTAAAGCCACGCACATTCCCACGGTAACTCATTCCTTGGCGTACGCAATTTATCCGCCAGGTTTTGCAGACTGGCGGCACCCAGCGTCAAAGCAGTACTACTGTTCCTGTGTGATCACCCTTTCTTTCTTAAATCCACATTCCTGGCGCGGCTTTATAAATACACTGAAATTAACTGCATATTGTTTATTAGTGTAATGCATCTGATTGTAATTAACCTGTAGCAATATAATGGTCCAGGGAATAGCCATAGTATTCCAAATACCATAACTGCTTTAGCGTTGTAACTCTCACTGCATCTTCTTTCAGCTGCTCCCGTTAAGGGTTGCCACAGCAGATCATCTTTTTACACATTACTCTCACTGCACCACTCGGAGTATTTATATCACTGTATCTGAGTGGGAAATCACAGCAGCAGCTGATTGGAAAGAGAATTATCTGTATACAGCATGAAGCAGATGCTGCCTGAGCCACAGCAAACGCTTTAGTCCCTGTACGGACTTCGCGGTTTAGAAAAAGTTTCATACCAAGAACTCTAAACGCACTAAATCAGTCCATCAAGTGCTCCTTGTAGAACTGTTTGTACTTATAAGTACAATTACCCCACTGTAAACTTGCACTACAGTTATAATATTGCACAACCTGCGCCACTTTATAAAGCGCGTATTTACATGTGATGACGGTATTCATTTCTAAGACGAAATGCAGCAAAACATGTTGATTATATTATACAGATAAAACTTTAACTTCATTTAAATAATCTGTATTGTTAATAATTAAACATGTGAGGACACGGTGCCGCAGCGCTAGCTAGTTCAGTAATTGTTCCTGCCTTGCGCTGTATTCTTGCTGGTGCTGACGCGACACTGGAAAGATAGACGGATATAATAATTAAACACGTACTACTAAGATATTTCAATGTTCCTTAAAAGTTTTGAAGAATCGAAGTTCTAATCTTACAGATGGCTTCATGTCTATTACATAGCTTATTGTGTGGCGATTGAGTTTTTGGAGAAAGAAAAGTAAGGACAGGAATTGGAGGTTAGTACGTTTGAAAGAGACAGTACTGCTGTGATAAATTATTTCATTGAAGGTTGCGCATGGCGCAGCAAGCCTCTTGCGTGAGACATGAACAAGCACTGCGCCACCGTGTTCCCATGTTTAATAACATGCTTTCATTCCTATCATCATGAAAAAGATATCACGTATGCATCTCAGTATTTTAATTATTCAGAGAGCTGTAATATCAAGAATGTAATGGATTATGTGTCCTGTCGGAGAAAGAGAAAGCCCGTTTAAAAAGCAGGTAGTGATTCACACACAGAGCACATAGAAGATCAAATACAGAACAAAGCATTTAACATGCCACTTTAGTTACAATGGGATTTGAGAAACTAGTAAATTAAATGATTTTAAGATGAAGTTTATGATGTTCTACTTTAATGGCAAAATAAACTATGTGATTAAAATGGACATTTCGAGATTAAAGTTGACATTTCGAGCTTTTTTCCCCACTGTGTGCCTTTTTTTTGTCTGTACCCTAATAAGCTTTCATATGACACTCAGACGGTGGGCTACGACTCGCTTTTTCACGGCGACTTTGACATGTGATTTCTTTTTTATTTCGGGCACTGTGCGACTTTGTGAAGTTGAGCCTTCGAGTTTCTCCGACACTCTGTCACTCGATCTGCTTCCTTTTGTTGATTATACCACTGTTTAAACCAACAAATAGTACGTTTTTCCTTTGCCTCCACTTGGTATTCGCTGAAATTCTTATATTTTCTCCCGTGCTTTTCCCATTGTCTTTTCACAGAAGGCTATTTATATTGATTTCCATATTCAAAGAGGTGTAATTCTGGGAGGAGTTGGGGCGGGAAAGAAGGCGCGCGCACGTGCGTTACTTTTCACGCAAATCGGGATTTATGTAGTAGAAGAACGTGAAAGTATGCGTACGCACAGATTCCTGCATCTGGATTTTTCTGTGCGTACGCACATTCCCGCTTTTGTGCTTACGCCATGTTATAGTGTGAGTTCTACCCACGGCGTTATACATGAGGCCCCTGGTCATAGTGGGAGCTTGTTTCCTGAGAGGGGTATATGCAGGTATCAGAAGCAAGGACGTGTGATCAGACTGGCCAAGGTGTGCTAGGGGTTTAAGTTGAAAATCAAATAAGTGTCTCTTTTTCTTTTTTAAATGATATTTTCTGAAATTAAATTTCAAATACCTTAAAGGTACACGGACCTTTGAGCAATTACACTTTCATTATTTGAATCACAAATAAATCCAGAAAAGTATGTGTAATTTTAAGTTTATGACTTCTATTTGTTACCATAGAATTAAAAAATATCTTATTTTCCCTCATTTTATTCTTTAATAAAAAATCAAAATCTAAAAATTCCTTTCATTTTAATTTTTTTGTTTTTGCTTCTAAAATGAAATTTCAAATACCAAAAAGTACATGGACCGTCAGTCGTCACCCTGAAAGCGGATAGTAGATGTCACGTAGTATATGTGTACCAAATATCAGGTTAATAGGTCAAACGGACAGCCACGGTAGTGTATTATATATAAAGACTATATTAAACATACACCACTGAAAAAGTGATAAAAATGTCGATAAATAAATAAATAAAAACCCGCATGTTATGTACATTAATAATAATAATAATAATTAATTACATTTAGGGGAGGCACGGTGGCGCAGTGGTAGCGTTGCTGCCTCGCAGTTAGGAGACCCGGGTTCGCTTCCCGGGTCCCGGGTCCTGCCCGTGTCTGCGTGGGTTTCCTCCGGGCACTCCGGTTTCCTCCCACAGTCCAAAGACATGCAGGTTTGGTGGATTGGCGATTCTAAATTGGCCCTAATGTGTGCTTGGTGTGTGGGTGTGTTTGTGTGTGTCCTGCGGTGGGTTGGCACCCTGCCCAGGATTGGTTCCTGCCTTGTGCCCTGTGTTGGCTGGGATTGGCTCCAGCAGACCCCCCGTGACCCTGTGTTCAGATTCAGCGGGTTAGAAAATGGATGGATTCATTACATTTATATAGCGCTTTTCGCAGTACTCAAAGCGCTATCCACACAGGGAGGAACTGGGAAGTGAACCCACAATCTTCCACAGTCTCCTTACTGCAAAGCAGCAGCACTACATTATCCTTTTGCCATTTTTGCTGACGTACAGCGTTTTGATCTGTGAGCCTTGAAAAAGCTTCAGAGAAAAATATAAATGAATAAAATGTACAACTTTAGGCACAAAGGTGATCTGAAAAGGCACAGCCTCACGTGTTGCTTTAAAATGTATAATTCTGTATGCTAATGACAGACAATATATGTTGTAAAACTTTCCCAGATTGGCAAAGCAGGACTCACGTGCCCATGGCACAGCAGGTTATGCGAGTCATGAAGGTTCATTTGAAGAGAAGCCTTCTGTCAGTAATTGTGAAACAGTAACGACCTGCAATTATACAACTGCTGTTTTTGTACTGAGATAAAAGGAGTGCTGGAGATTGGTGGTAAGTAAGGCCCTCGCCGAAAATAAAACGTGTAATCTAAAAACATTAAAACAGGTGCATAATGATAGATGGTAGCTAAAAATATCTACGCTGTGTAAACAAACTAAAGTATTCATATGTGTGTCATTGGTCAAAGTTATATTAAGCCTTTCTCAGTCACCATGACACAATGAACAAGTTAGACAATCGTAGCATTGCAGAACACTCAGGTTGGTTCGACGACTATGTTAACTGATATGTAATTTGGAGTATGTCACTTTTATTAGTTACTTCATCCTAGGGTCAGTTATCACATTTTTGTTTATTTAATAGATTTGTAATAATCTTCTTATATAATACGCTACCGTGGCTGTTCAATTGTCTGTCCAGGATTTTAAATCACCTGTAGCTCGGAAACTGTTTGAACTATTGACCTGAAATTTGGTACACATTCTAGTGTGGAATTTGCATTTGAAGTTTTCACTGTGAACTCTCAACGTGATATCCAAAGAGCTGTCCATGCAAGTAAAAACAAGCCACCATTAGACTGAGAAAACAAATCAAACCCATTTGAGAGACAGCAAAACTACCAGGAGTGGTCAAATTGACCATTTGGCAAATTCTTAAAAAGAAGGAACACACTGGAGAGCTCAGCAACACCAGAAGGTCTAGAAAACCACAGAAGACAAATGTGCTGGGTGACGGTAGAATTCTGTCCTCGGTGAAGAAGAACCCCTTCACGACATTTAGCCAAACCAAGAACACTCTCTGGGAGGTAGGCCTGTCATTGACAAAGTCTATAATCAAGAGAAGACTTCATTCAAGTAAAGACAGAGGGTTTACCACAAGGTGCAAACCACAGGAAGGACAGATTAGACTTTGCCAGAAAAAAAATTTTAAAAATCAGTCCAGTTTTGGAACAGGTTTCTTTGGACCAGCGGTTCTCAACCTGTGGGTCGCGACCCCGTTAGGGGTCGAATAACGATTTGCCAGGGGTCACCTAAGACCATTGGAAATATGGGTTTTGTCTATTCTAATGTGTAAAACTTTGCTATTGTACACATTTTTTTCCATTGGTAGTTACTAGTTTTTTTTACAGTAATTGTCATTCTATCTATTCGAGGATAGATATTGCAGACAATTGAATCAGAATAATTTCAAACGTTTTAATTGTTGTAACTTTATTATTTTTAACTGTTTACATTACTGTACATCGCACTTCGTGACGTAATTGAAATCACATCCGTTTCTAATTAGTAAAGCATAAACAAACGTTTTATAGTCCGTGTTATTGAACCTATTGTTATATAATATTTTCATTAGCGAACCAAACGCTTTAATTATGTTCAATTTGTAACAATGAAAATACATCCTGCATATCGGATATTTACATTATGATTCATAACAGTAGCAAAATTACAGTTATGAAGTAGCAACGAAAAGAATTTTACGGTTGGGGTCGCCACAGCATGTGAAATTGTATTAATGGGTCGCAGCACTAGAAAGGTTGAGAACCGCTGCTTTGGACAAAATGAAATTAATATCAATAAGTACTAGAATGATGGAAAGAGAAGAGTATGGAGAAGAACATGAACATCTCATGATCTGTAGCATACCACATCATCTGTGAAAAATGGTGTTATGGCATGGGCATGCATGACTGCCAACGGAAGTCAGTCACTGGTGTTTATTGATGATATGACTACTGTCAAAAGTTGCAGGTTGAATTCTAAAGTGTACAGGGCACTCTACTTTCTGCTCAGATTCACACAAATGCTGCAAAACCGAGAGGATGACGCTTCACAGTACAGATGGACAATGAGCCAAAACATACTGCGACAGCAAACCAAGTGCTTTACAACACAAAGAAGTGGAATATTCTTCAATGGCCAAGTCAATCAACTGACCTCAACCCAACCTGACATACTGAAGACAAAACTGATGGCAGAAAGTCCAGTGAACAAGGAGCACCTGAAGACAGCGGCAGTAATGGCCTGGCAAAGCATCACTAGGGTGGAAACCCAACAGTTGGAGAAGGCCAGGGGTTCAGACTTCAGGCAGTCATTGACTGGAAAGGATTTTCAACAAAATATTGAAAAGGATCATTATATATATCAGCGGTTCTCAAACTGTGGGGTGCACCCTCCTCCTAGGGGCAATAAAGTAGTAACAAAAAAGGGGGCACGAAATGTTGCCATGTGTGGTGTAATTTCGCTATTTGTACGAAAATTTTAAACTTTTATCGGCGGCAATAAATATAGGAATAAATTTTATTAGGGTTTCATAAAAACGTTAGGGGGGCACGATTAAAACTGTTATAAAAACTCGGGTTGCAAATACTTAAAGGTTGAGAAACGCTGATATATATAATTGTGAGTTTGGCCAAATACTGTTGAGCACCTGGAAATGGGGGGGGGGTCAGTCAGGGGGGGCATCATGAATAAAAATGGCTGTCTTTCCTAAATGGCTCATACAAAGTTTTTGTTAATCCCCTTGAATTAAAACTGTAAGTCTACACTTCAATGACATCTTAATTGCTTCATTTCAAATCCATCGTGGTGGTGCACAGAGCCAAAATTATGAAAATTGTGTCATGGAGTTGATATACCAGTGAGGCGATTATGAAGAGTGATGTGGTGTGAAGTGCTCTCCAAAGTCCGAACTGCTAACAGATTTGTAAGATGGCACCAGTGTTTGTGGTGAACCAATCAGCTCAGTTCATCATCCAAACCCCACCCTTGATAGTTCCTGGTTGAACGAAAAATACATACCCATTAGAATGAGGTTAAAAAAAGTTCCAGGAACTACAAATGTCCCGAGTTTCTCCAGTGGCAATGCTACAAAAGTTCCTTAGTTTTTAAAAAGTCTATGGTTCCTAAAAGATTTTCCTGTGGTAGGAAAACATTTAATCTGAATGAGGAACCAGTCCTGGAAAGAGTCTGGTCCAACACACGCACACACACTCCAGGAGTGATTTGATTTGATATCCTGAGGGATAATTGTCTTTTTTGCATGGCCTTTGGGTGGGGTCAGAGTGCGGGGTCAGCCATTGTAAAGCAACCCGGAGCAATTTTCAGGTGAAGAGCCTTGCTCAAAGGTCCAACTGAGTAGGATCCCTTCTGGCAGAAATGGGATTTGAACTGGGAACCTTTAAGATCCTTAGCCACAGAGCCACCTTTGCATGGCACTTACAGTGGTGTGAAAAACTATTTGCCCCCTTCCTGATTTCTTATTCTTTTTGCATGTTTGTCACACAAAATGTTTCTGATCATCAAACACATTTAACCATTACTCAAATATAACACAAGTAAACACAAAATTCAGTTTGTAAATGGTGGTTTTTATTATTTAGGGAGAAAAAAAAATCCAAACCTACATGGCCCTGTGTGAAAAAGTAATTGCCCCCTGAACCTAATAACTGGTTGGGCCACCCTTAGCAGCAATAACTGCAATCAAGCGTTTGCGATAACTTGCAATGAGTCTTTTACAGTGCTCTGGAGGAATTTTGGCCCACTCATCTTTGCAAAATTGTTGTAATTCAGCTTTATTTGAGGGTTTTCTAGGATGAACCGCCTTTTTAAGGTCATGCCATAGCATCTCAATTGGATTCAGGTCAGGACTTTGACTAGGCCACTCCAAAGTCTTCATTTTGTTTTTCTTCAGCCATTCAGAGGTGGATTTGCTGGTGTGTTTTGGGTCATTGTCCTGTTGCAGCACCCAAGATCGCTTCACCTTGAGTTGACGAACAGATGGCCGGACATTCTCCTTCAGGATTTTTTGGTAGACAGTAGAATTCATGGTTCCATCTATCACAGCAAGCCTTCCAGGTCCTGAAGCAGCAAAACAACCCCAGACCATCACACTACCACCACCATATTTTACTGTTGGTATGATGTTCTTTTTCTGAAATGCTGTGTTCCCTTTACGCCAGATGTAACGGGACATTTGCCTTCCAAAAAGTTCAACTTTTCTCTCATCAGTCCACAAGGTATTTTCCCAAAAGTCTTGGCAATCATTGAGATGTTTCTTAGCAAAATTGAGACGAGCCCTAATGTTCTTTTTGCTTAACAGTGGTTTTCGTCTTGGACATCTGCCATGCAGGCCGTTTTTGCCCAGTCTCTTTCTTATGGTGGAGTCGTGAACACTGACCTTAATTGAGGCAAGTGAGGCCTGCAGTTCTTTAGACGTTGTCCTGGGGTCTTTTGTGACCTCTCGGATGAGTCGTCTCTGCGCTCTTGGGGTAATTTTGGTCGGCCGGCCACTCCTGGGAAGGTTCACCACTGTTCCATGTTTTTGCCATTTGTGGATAATGGCTCTCACTGTGGTTCGCTGGAGTCCCAAAGCTTTAGAAATGGCTTTATAACCTTTACCAGACTGATAGATCTCAATTACTTCTGTTCTCATTTGTTCCTGAATTTCTTTGGATCTTGGCATGATGTCTAGCTTTTGAGGTGCTTTTGGTCTACTTCTCTGTGTCAGGCAGCTCCTATTTAAGTGATTTCTTGATTGAAACAGGTGTGGCAGTAATCAGGCCTGGGGGTGGCTACGGAAATTGAACTCAGGTGTGATACACCACAGTTAGGTTCTTTTTTAACAAGGGGGCAATTACTTTTTCACACAGGGCCATGTAGGTTTGGATTTTTTTTCTCCCTAAATAATAAAAACCATCATTTAAAAACTGCATTTTGTGTTTACTTGTGTTATATTTGACTAATGGTTAAATGTGTTTGATGATCAGAAACATTTTGTGTGACAAACATGCAAAAGAATAAGAAATCAGGAAGGGGGCAAATAGTTTTTCACACCACTGTATGTATTCACTAAAAATTGAACTTTTGCCTCATCAAATTGGTGAACATCTGGAATGATCAAAACTAAAACAAGTGCACGTGGGGCTCTGCCTCTTGCTATGAGCGTTTTCTTTTTCAAAACACTTCACAGATTTTTTTCTAATTTGGGTCAACATTCTCTTATTCTCAATGAGCTGACTTTGCTTCTGCAATTAACCATGTGATGTTTCACACTTGGCAAGTATACGAAAACCTGAGCTACAGGTTGTGCTTTGATTGGGCGAGGTCTCCTAACAAAAGAAAGACTTTCGTGTCAATACTGCAGGTACACCTAGTAATTAATGACCTGTGCAAATGCTTCTTAAAGAGTCCATGAAACTGGAGTGACACGGAGACGCCATGCAGGATTAACAGTCTGATCCCATAGACTCTTTTACTTAATAACAGGTAAGTCGCTGAACCTTAGCTCGGCTATTCAATGATTAGTTCGCACAGCCAGGATGTTCTCTAACTGCTCAAAACCCTTAAATCCATGCATGGATAGCCCAAAACAATGTAACTCCAAAATAACTGTTAAGGTTTTGTAACTCCTAACAGAGAGGTGGGCAGTGGCTGGACAGGACTCTCTAGAAAGCCAAGCAAGATGCCGTCTATCCAGAAGGTATTTAGACCCCTTCACTTTTTTTTACATTTCTTTATGTTTCAGCCTTGTGCTAATATCATTTGAATTCTTTATCTCCCTCATACGTCAACACTCAATACCCCAGAATGACAAACCATAAACAGGGTTTTAGAAATAACAGTTAATTTATTAAAGAAAAGAAAAAAAACTAAAATATTCCTTTGACAAATGTACTCATACTCTTTGCTAGGACACTTGACATGAGAATTCCTAGTTATCCTACTCTTTCTCTGTATGTTTACCATTCGTTTGCTCAGAGGTTGATGCGCCTAATTGAATTCGGTCCTGAGGTTGATTCGCTTGCTGCTTCCTGAGCAGCTCTTCTCTTCTCCACCCTAGCAGCCCTCTTCTTCTCTTCTTTCGTCACCATCTTTTCACGTTAAAACTGATTAAGTCTGTGCTTGTGCTGCAATTACTTAGTATGTTTTCTTTATTTTTTCACTAAAGCTGGCACTTAAGTCTTCAATCTGCCTCAAGAATGATTTAAGAAATGAAGAGGTAGGGGAAGTGACGGCGAAGATGGTAAGGATGAGAACGGCACCCATATGCATGTGCTGAATGGCTACCCTGTTGGCTGCTGTCAAGAGTTGATTCTACAATAAAATAAAATAAAAATAAAAAGAGAAATAACCTTAGACGTCAATCATCACCCCCAAAGTGGATAGTAGACGTCATGTAGTATATGAGTACCAAATTTCAGGTCAATGTTAATGTCAATGTCAATTTATTTATATAGCACATTTAAAACAACATAGTAATGCTGTGGCCAACGTGCTTTACAATAATAGAATAAAAGGAAAACAAAACAAATTAACATAAAACATAAATAGAAATAAAATTATATGAACATAAAATAAAATACATAAAAAATAGAAGTAATGTTATATAATCACAAAGAGGAAGGTCATGGAATGCAAGTGAATAGAAATGAGTCTTCAGTCTTGTTTTAAACAGTTCAGTTGTAGACGACTCCTATATATGATGAGGTAAAGCGTTCCACAGGCGAGGCGCAGCAGCTGCAAATGCCCTGTCCCCCTTAGTTTTACACTTGGTACAAGTGACAACCAGAGATAGCTGACCGGAAGATCTAAGCACTCTAGATGGCTGATGTAAAACACACAGTTCAGATAAATAGGCAGGAGCAAGCCCATGTAAATATTTAAAAACTAGCAGCAAGATTTTAAAATCAATTTGGAAACTGACAGGCAGCCATTGTAAAGAAGCTAATATTGGAGAAACAGAGTCAGACTTTCTTGCCCCAACCAGAAAGCAAGCGGCAGCATATTGGACCAACTGTAATCTGTGTATCAGGGATTTACTAATCCCAGAATACAGCGAGTTGCAGTAATCGAGGCAAGAAAAAATAAACGCATGAGTAGCTATCTCAAGATCCCTAGAAGATAAAAAAGGCTTTATCTTACCTAATAGACGAAGTTGGAAAAAGCAACTCTTGACTACAGAATTTACTTGTTTCTCAAAAGAGAGGTTACTATCAAAGGTAACACCAAGATTGTGGACTGGAGGTTTGGAAAAGACAGAGAAAGAGCCGAGAAGTCCAAGGCCAATTTGGGCTTTAGCTGATGGACCAACTATAAGCACCTCCGTTTTATTTTGATTTAGATCAAGAAAATTATTAGCCATCCAGGATCTTAGTTCAGACAGACAGTTGTGGAGTTGATTTGTTGTAGAGTTGCAGACAGGAATATAAACCTGAGTATCATCAGCATAGCAGTGAAAAGAAATGTTAAATTTCCTAAAAATAGCTCCAATAGGGTGAAGGTATATGGAGAATAAAATAGGACCTAAAATGGATCCCTGAGGAACACCATATTTAAGAGGAGCAGTAGAAGAAGAAGATGAATTAAAAGTCACTGAAAAGTGTCTACCGGTTAAATATGACCTGAACCAGTTAAGAGCAGCCCCTTTAAACCCAACAAGATGTTCAAGCCGCAACAGCAATATCTCATGGTCAATGGTGTCCATGTGGACAAGTCAAGGAGGAGAAGGACTGCCGCCTCACCTGAGTCAGTAATAAGAGAGATGTCGTTGAACACTTTCAGGAGTGCCGTTTCAACACTATGATAACGCCTAAAGCCAGATTGGTAGATCTCAAATAAATTATTGGAGTTAAGGTGATTCATCAATTGATCTATACTAATAAAAGGCAAAGCCCTCACTGACTGACTGACTCATCACTAATTCTCCAACTTCCCGTGTAGGTAGAAGGCTGAAATTTGGTAGGCTCATTCCTTAGAGCTAACTTACAAAAGTTAGGAAGGTTTCATTTCGAAATTCAAAGCGTAATGGTCATAACTGGAACCTCTTTTTTGTCCATATACTGTAATGGAGGAGGCGGAGTCGCGTATCGCGTCATCACGCCTCCTACGTAATCACGTGAACTGAAAACAAGGAAGAGCCCTGAAGAAAACATTCATTACACAATTGAGAAGGCACAAGAGAGCGGCTCACGTGAACTGACTAAATGCAGCATGAGTGATCACTTCGATACTGCGGAAACAAAGCATGGTGTAAAACGTAAGTTTAAATTAAGTTTATAGAAACGCTCCCGCTGCCGTTTGCAATACCATATTCGCGAGATACAAGTTTAATGAGAAACGCTCCCGCTGCCGTTTGCAATACCATATTCGTGAGATACAAGTTTAATGAGAAGACACGAGGTATAAATGACACTTTGGATGAGTTTGTAACGGATTAAAAATTGCTGTAGCGAGAAACTTTTAAGTGCCGGGTCTTAGCTAACAGCACGTAGAACGCAGCACGTCGGAAACAAAGCACCGTGTAAACCTAAAGTTTAAATTAAGTTCATAGACCTACAAAAGGTTGCCATTGATTTGAGGGAAGATTGCTTTTCTCCTGTACAACTATACGTTGCATTCTCAAGAGTGTGCTTGCACGGCTTGTTCATATTACAACCGGAGTGCTGAACTGACAATGTGGTATACAAACAGAACTATAACAATCATAATAAACGAACAAAAAAACAGCGGACAACCCGTGGATTAAATAAAAAGGCTGCTTCCGTTGGCGAAGCAATGAAAAAGGAAGACCTTATATGGCGTTCGTTTATAAAACAGCGGAAAAGCTGTGTTAAGGCTGCTTCACAAAAAAACAGATCCTTAAGAAATTGTTATTGGTATATTTTCCCTCAATTTAAAAAGGTTTTCTTTTCTTCTTAATAAAAATTTAAAAGCAGTACTTCGCGGGGATTTAGATATATATATATATAGATATAGATATAGATATAGATATATAGATATATATATAGATAGATAGATATATATCTATCTATGTATGTCTATATATATATGTAGATATGTATATATATGTGTATATATATATGTAGATATGTATATATCTATACTAATTAATAAAAGGCAAAGCCCTCACTGACTCACTGACTGACTGACTCACTCATCACTAATTGTCCAACTTCCCGTGTAGGTGGAAGGCTAAAATTTGGCAGGCTGATTCCTTATAGCTTACTTACAAAAGTTAGGCAGGTTTCATTTCGAAATTCAACGCGTAATGGTCATAACTGGAACCGCTTTTTTGACAATATACTTTAATGGAAGGCAGCTTGATGGCCGTGGGAGGTGGAGTTGAGTGTCACGTCATCACGCCTCCCACGTAATCACGTGAAAAGACTGTGAATGCAGTAGGGAGAAATGAAGTAAGAGCCGCAAACAGCGAAGAACAAAAAATTCATTAAACAATTGAGAAGGGAGCGAGTGAAGCATACAAGCATCTTCATAAGGAAAACAAAGCACCGTGTAAAACGTAAGTTTAAATTAAGTTTATAGAAACGCTCCCGCTGCCGTTTGCAATACCATATTCGCGAGATACAAGTTTAATGAGAAACGCTCCCGCTGCCGTTTGCAATACCATATTCGTGAGATACAAGTTTAATGAGAAGACACGAGGTATAAATGACACTTTGGATGAGTTTGTAACGGATTAAAAATTGCTGTAGCGAGAAACTTTTAAGTGCCGGGTCTTAGCTAACAGCACGTAGAACGCAGCACGTCGGAAACAAAGCACCGTGTAAACCTAAAGTTTAAATTAAGTTCATAGACCTACAAAAGGTTGCCATTGATTTGAGGGAAGATTGCTTTTCTCCTGTACAACTATACGTTGCATTCTCAAGAGTGTGCTTGCACGGCTTGTTCATATTACAACCGGAGTGCTGAACTGACAATGTGGTATACAAACAGAACTATAACAATCATAATAAACGAACAAAAAAACAGCGAACAACCCGTGGATTAAATAAAAAGGCTGCTTCCGTTGGCGAAGCAATGAAAAAGGAAGACCTTATATGGCGTTCGTTATAAAACAGCGGAAAAGCTGTGTTAAGGCTGCTTCACAAAAAAAAACAGATCCTTAAGAAATTGTTATTGGTATATTTTCCCTCAATTTAAAAAGGTTTTCTTTTCTTCTTAATAAAAATTTAAAAGCAGTACTTCGCGGGGATTTAGATATATATATATAGATATAGATATAGATATAGATATAGATATATAGATATATATATATAGATAGATAGATATATATCTATCTATGTATGTCTATATATATATGTAGATATGTATATATATGTGTATATATATATGTAGATATGTATATATCTATACTAATTAATAAAAGGCAAAGCCCTCACTGACTCACTGACTGACTGACTCACTCATCACTAATTGTCCAACTTCCCGTGTAGGTGGAAGGCTAAAATTTGGCAGGCTGATTCCTTATAGCTTACTTACAAAAGTTAGGCAGGTTTCATTTCGAAATTCAACGCGTAATGGTCATAACTGGAACCGCTTTTTTGACAATATACTTTAATGGAAGGCAGCTTGATGGCCGTGGGAGGTGGAGTTGAGTGTCACGTCATCACGCCTCCCACGTAATCACGTGAAAAGACTGTGAATGCAGTAGGGAGAAATGAAGTAAGAGCCGCAAACAGCGAAGAACAAAAAATTCATTAAACAATTGAGAAGGGAGCGAGTGAAGCATACAAGCATCTTCATAAGGAAAACAAAGCACCGTGTAAAACGTAAGTTTAAATTAAATTTATTGAAACGCTCCCGTTAAGGATTGCAATAACATATTCGCGAGATAAAAGTTTAATGAGAAGACACGAGGTATAAACGAACCACACGCCGTGGCGCAACGTTAGGGGCAACAGTTTCAACCATTCTATGATCTGCTTCTCGCAACTGAAAGACGGCACATGGCGGATGTTAGCCGACTTGCTGACCGCAACGTTAGGGGCTTCAACTCTGGCGCTGACGATAGAGATTCGATTCACGAGAGGGGATGCAGTGAGTGTGTATGCCTGATGAGCCCAGAATTAGGGAGAAACACGTGTCGCATACTCTTTGCATTACTTGAAAGTAAACTATTAAAACCATTCTATGATCAGCTTCTGGGAACAGAAAGAGGGCACGTGGCGGATGTAAGGCGACTTCCTGACCAACCACAAGCGTAACCTGGCAGGTAACCACCCATACAGTCAGATTGTGATTCAGAAAACGAATGCCATGAATGTAATTACCACGATCTACATACTGTCAAATAAACGAAACACATGGCGTAGCGCGACAGCTGTGAAAAGCGAGGTTCACAAAAAACAGATCCTTAACAAATTGTTATTGGTATATTTTCGATCCGTTTAAAAAGGTTTTCTTTTCTTCTTAAAAAATTAAAAGCAGTACTTCGCCGCAACGAAGCGCGAGAATTTGGCGATATATATCTGCTTCTCGCAATTAAAAGAGGGCACGTGGCGGATTTTAGACGACTTCATGACCAAACATAAGTGTTACCTGCCAGGTAGGGTTACCACTTTTAATACAAAAAAATAAGGGACGCATACTGCAGCGGGTGCCACATCTCAGTGCCAACAGTTTGCAGACTCTACTTAAAAGACCCGCCCTCCTCACTGGACAGTTAAAAAGACCAATCAAACTAACGATGACATCAAGTATTACCCAATCAAAAGTAGGAAAGGAGGCATCTTCATAAAATGCGTGTGGGATGATTTGCATGAGACGCTGCTTTAAAAAAAATGATAAAAAAATACGGGACAAATCCCGTCCCGTATTGATTCAAAACGGGACGCGCAATTTCATTCTCAAATGCGGCACGATTCCGTATTTTAAAGGACGGGTGGCAACCCTACAGTGCCAGGTAACCACCCATACAATCAGATTGTGATTCAGACTAGGAATGCAATGAATGTAATTACCCCGATCTACATACAAGGCGAAAGTCTTGCAACATTCAAAGATGATGGTTTGGGATAAGTACACCATACAACATAAAAGAGCTTATGAAGCCTTGAACCGAAAAAAGCAAGATCTCAGAGATCATAAAAAAAAAAATAGGAGGTAATGTCGTTTTACTCGCTGTAGATTTTAGTCAAACATTACCAGTTATTCCACGAGGGAGACCAGCAGATGAACTCAACGCGTGTTTAAAATCCATGCTTCTCCCACGCTCGGTTATATGTCGCGTGTTCTCGGGTAGGTACACCAAAAATGTATACATTTAAGCATGTAATGGGCAAACAAAAAATGAGGTATACCCGAAGGCACTGCAGTAGTACTTAATGTAACTTTACTTCTTAAATCTTAATGTTTTACTGTTTAATAATTTATACGCTTCTTATATGTTGTTCAAATTCTTTTATCAAAATACCAGTGACAGCGCAATGCACGATAACATGGAGTGAATACACCATACGCATCCGCCCACGGCCGCCCTGGTGTGCGCAGATAGGAGTTGATTCTACAATAAAATAAAATAAAGATAAAAAGAGTAATACAATCATCACCCATAAAGCGGATAGTAGACGTGACGTACTATATGTGTACCAGATTTCAAGTCAATAGGTGAAACGATTTGCGAGCTACAGGTGATTTACAATCCCGGACAGACAAACGAACAGCCACGGTAGCAAATTACAGAATTTACATAATAATACATAAAATTACATAATTTATATTTATATGAAATGTGCTTCTTATATATTACTTCATATTCTCATATGATAATGATGTTAATGTTGTTTATATTGATTTCTATGTTATTGAAACTGCATGTATGTGTGTATATGTATGTATATATATATATATACTAGCAAAATACCTGCGCTTCGCAGCGGAGAAGTAGTGTGTTAAAGAGGTTATGAAAAAAAAAAAAGGAAACATTTTAAAAGTAACGTAACATGATTGTCAATGTAATTGTGTTGTCATTGTTATGAGTGTTGCTGTCTTTTATATATATAATATACACACACACACACACATAAACATATATATACATATACATATATATATACATATCTACATATACACATATCTACATATACATACGTATATACACATATACACATCCACATAAACATATATATACATATACAAATTTACATATCTACATATATATATATATATAGACATACATATATACATACATACATTCACATATATATATATATATATATATATATATATATATATATATATATATATACTGTATATATATATATATATATATATATAAACTGTATATATACATATCTACTTATTGGCTCCTGTATTTAGGATATAGCAGGTTGGATAATGGACGGATGGACATTTGTATGCATAACCCCATTTGCCCGTTTTCGTTTTTTTTTCTTTGTTCAGTAATATTTCAGCAAACCCGGAGCTTGTCAGTTCAAATCCTGGTACTGACACCACTGTGTGACCCTGAGGAAGTCACTTCACCTGCCTGTGCTGCAAAAAACAAAAGTAATGTAACAAATTGTACCTCAGATGTTGTAAGTTGGTGGAATAAAGGCATAAGTAAAATAGATAAATATGTATTATACACATAGGAACTATTCATTTATTTTCAGTTAAGTCATCTGCAGCAAACTTTTCTAAATGAGGGTTTCTGATTTTTAGATAGTGCAAACTGTTTCTTCTTCATTGACGTTTTCTCTTGGAGAGCTTTTTTCATTTCATTGAAAATGAAAGCAGCAGCTGCCAAAATATGTAGGTTTCTTATTAATTTTTCAACATTGTGTAAAATAAATGTATAAAGTAACATAAAAGGTTTAAATACTGGTTATCCTTTTACACTAAAATATTACTAAAGAGATACAAAAAAAGTAAAATGGATATGTTCTTTTTGTTTAAGGAGATTAAATATTACTGAAGAAAGAAAAAAAAAAATAAAACAGCCAAATGGGGCTATGCATACGAACTTAAAAGGTTTAAATAAAACAGAAATATATATTTTATTTTTACTTGCTTAACTTGTGGAGGGTGTATCCTGTAGCAAAGCCCTAACTTTTTTCATGAAAGCCCGTTTCAGTAAATAAGTGTTAAAAACAGGTGTAAAGATATTGACAATAAGCTACGCAAACCCAGGAAGACATGGAATCGTTTAAATCAAGTATCATTACATCTTCCTTTCTTAAAGAGAAGTAAGGCAGTACTTATAAGCTTACATATTTATATATAGACATACATATATATATATATATATATATATATATATATATATATATATATATATATATATATATATATGTATATATATATATATATATATATATATCTGAAGCCGTGCAAGCACACTCTTGAGAATGCAACGTATAGTTGTACAGAAGAAAAGCAATCTTGCCTCAAATGAATGGCAACCTTTTGTAGGTCTATGAACTTAATTTAAACTTTAGGTTTACACGGTGTTTTCTTTCCGAAGTACCTGCACTCATGAATATGTCTGTATGTGTCAGTCGGTCAAATCCACGCGCTTCGCACCGGCGAAGTACCGCTTTTAAATTCTTATTAAGAAGAAAATAAAACGTTTTTAAATTGAGGGAAAATATACTAATAACAGTTTGTTAAGGATCAGTTTTTTTGTGAAGCTGCCTTTACTCAAGTGATCACTTCGACCTGACTTAGTGGCCAAGTATAAGCGTTACCTGGTAGCTAACCACCCATACAATCAGATTGTGAATCAGACTACGAATGCCGTG